>NW_012115043.1:5725683-5735597 GCF_000951035.1 Colobus angolensis palliatus
AGGATGGTCTCGATCTCCTGACCTCGTGATCCGCCCGTCTCGGCCTCCCAAAGTGCTGCGATTACAGGCTTGAGCCACCGCGCCCGGCCTAAAAGGGCAGTTCTTAAGAGAAGATCTGTGGTGTTCAGATTTTGCTGCTATATATTTATTCCTAGGATACAGATATTCTGCAAAGACATCTGGTTGGTCCTCAAATAATCACATTTAATAATGTGGTCAATCAAAAGCAGCCTAAGCCAGGCACATGCCTGTGATCCCAGCTATTCGGGAGGCTGAGGTAGAACGATCACTTGAGCCCAGGATCTCAAGATCAGCCTGGACAGCATAGCAAGACCCCATCTCAAAAAAAAAAACCAAACACAGCCTTATCCTAAGACTCCAAAAAATGTCAGACTTCCAGCAACATTTAGCTAATTAAAAGTTTCTTCTTCAAAACTACAAAAATCTATTACACTTCTGCACCATAAAGAACTTCCTTGTTCAGAAAACTTTATGAATTTAGATAAAACAGTTAAAGCTTTACCTAACACCCAAAAAAATCCATATATTAGAATTTTTATCTATTTTTGAAGTTTATCCCTTTAAAACACCAAAAAATTAATTGAAATCTCAAAGTGGCTTTTTTATGTTGTTATTCTTTGCCTCCACTAATCCTCTCCCCTCCTCAGCTTTCCTAAAAGAATATTCCCCTAAGGTAGTGGCTATTCAAATCTTTTTTAAAATTCCTTCTCAAAAGAAACCTTATTCAGAATGCCAACACATAAAAGAGAGTTGCTCTGACTGAGGTAGACCTGTTCGTGTGATCTACTCCTCCAAAGCATCTCTGGGAACCCCCTGGGGTACCATGGAACACAGTTTGAAAAGTACTGCTCCAAAACTTTCCCCTCCCTTATTTATGGCATGCTAGATAAGTACCACTAAAATCTGAAAAATTTCAACTTAGAACAAATAAGAAGCACTTAGTTCATTCTGCTTTTCAGAGGTAGTTTTACCTAGACCTGAAGTTCTCCCACTAAGACTGTAAGCCCTGTTGAGTACGGGCGCTACGATGGATCCCTCTGGCTCTCAGTCAAGGGCCCAGCACAATGCTTGCCACACAGCATGACTTTAACAGACAGCTGCTGAATTTAATCTAACTACATCACCCAGAAGATAATACACTTACAGAGCTTCCTTGCTTAAAGTGGTTAGACGGAAACAGAAATTGATTTGTTAAAGGTTAATGAATAGCAGGACTATACAGAATACTCTCCATCTTTCAGGCTGACAACCACACTTACGTATCATACAGCCTTTGAGATTTCAGCTGGGAGAAAAACACCAGGCTAAAGGAGTGCAGCCTTGGACCCATGCAGTCATTTCCCCAAGTCTCTGCAGGATTTGGTTGCCATCTGCCATGAGGCCAGTCCAGGAGTTCTTTTATTCTGTTATACTAGCCTTGGTGTACTCACGAAATAACACCCAAAACACAAAGGAAATATTAAAGGTAAGAATTCTGACGTGGGTGGTGCAGACCTTAAGCACTGGACCTAAAGGGTTTTTCATAAACTCACCCACACAGCTCACCGGGATGAAATCATTAGCTCTCTGGCCACATCACAATTACCCATACTTCCAGCACTAGCACAAGTTAACTGGTAACTACCATGGCAGCAGCGCAACTTACTTTCAGGAGAGCCTTCGCTTTCCAGTCGGAGTTTATTTAGGCGCTCTTCTTCCTAGAATTTAGACAAAAGTTTTCCAAGAACACAAGTTAGAATTCCCAGATGCTTGCAAAAGTCCATATGCTGGCTGAGTAATCTGACTTCCTCAAAGCCACCTCCTCCGGTTGGGGTGAGTGCCATCATTGGGAAAAATATTCTAGGTCATAGGGCCACCAACACCTGACTCCTCCTTACTAAGCAGCATTAGCATCACAGGATGCCCATCCATTGTTCACAAAATTCACCCAATCATCTGGCTTCCAAACTGACAAGTGACCTTGGAATCTTAAAGCTGGAAAGGACATCGAGAAGATCTGTCGCAGTCAGAGAAATAAAACAGAAGTTTAAGGCAGGAAGTAGACTGCTATTTTATTTTTCAAGATTTCTAGATTTTTAGTATAATTTTTCCAGAAGCTAAGATCATGTTTCCAACATCAGTATGAACTCATGTTTAGCTTAACAGAGATACAGATAGATCCATACATAAATATTTACGGGTGAATGTGTATGCATGGGTTAGTATCCAAACATATATTTTCTTGTTCTGCCAGTGAAGACAACCTAAAAGCAATGGCAACCTGGTAGCAATGAGCATACCTGGCACGCAGATCTTGCTTTCCAATACTATTCTACAGTAAGAACAGAGCTCCTTGAAGAAATGGCTGTTCCAGGGCTGAAGCAGGAAACGTACATACAAGATAAGCCCGGAGCAGCTTATAGTGCCAGAAAGTAAGGAAGTGCTCAAAAAAAAAAAAAAAAAGTCCCATAATGATGGCGCTTTCTCAAAAAGATACAAAAGCCAAATGAAAGATGGGCAGGATGAGGACGTAACTAAAGGCCAGTTAGTGCCAAAGCTGGAAGATTTTGAGCAACAAAATAAATAATATTAGTTTATAACTCAGAGTATAAAATAAATACCACGTACCCACATGATATAAATAAATGATTGAATAAATAAATGGGAGACAATAGACATGCATAATTATTCTCCTATGCAGAAAAATTCCAAATAATTATGTAGATACTCCATCTAAAGGACAGGAAGCATAACTCCCTGCTCCTTAAATGTAGGCTACACATAGTGACTTCCTTCCAAGGAGTGGCAAGAGGAAAATAACCTTATAGTGGAGAAACCTGATAAGCGTCACCTCAAGCCAGCTGACCCATGGTTAATATCAACAGTGATGTGTCATGTTGATAGTATGTACTCTTTTTTTTTTTTTGAGACAGAGTCTCACTCTGTTGCCCAGGCTGGAGTACAGTGGCGCAATCTCGGCTCACTGCAAGCTCTGCCTCCCGGGTTCACGCCATTCTCCTGCCTCAGCCTTCTGAGCAGCTGGGACTACAGGCGTGCGTCACCATGCTCGGCTAATTTTTTGTATTTTTACTAGAGACAGGGTTTCACTGTGCTAGCCAGGATGGTCTCGATCTCCTGACCTTGTGATCTGCCTGCCTCGGCCTCCCAAAGTGCTGGGATCACAGGCGTGCACCACCCCGCCCGGCCGTATGTACTTTTGATATGATGTGATAAGAACTGCACTTTACCTCTGTGGTCTTCTCAATATCTGTCATCTTAGTCTAGTTGTAAGAGAAACATCAGACAGATTTCAACTGAGGGACAGTCTACAAAATACATAGCGAATACTTCTTGAAAATCACGTCACGAGGTCTTTAAATGAATTTGTAACTTTGTCGCTATTCTTTCAGACCCTGAGAGGTATCCGCAGTGGCCTGAATGACGTGGGTTCCCCATGATTTGTCCTGAATGACTAGATCCTAGGATCCTTACTAACCTTAGCTCTGAGCTCCATTTCCGCATCCGATTCATCCAGCCAACGATCAAAGTCAGGGGCCAAAAACAGTGGTCGCTTTTCCTGCTTCGTGAGTCTCTCCCACCACTGACTCACTTTCTTCTGTACCGTAATGTTTACCTGCCTCTGGGTCAGTTTGTAAAAAGGCTAGGAGAGAAAGTGAAAATGTAAGAATGCCCTCTTCTGTTCCCTAAAGCAGCACCATGCCAGGGGCGCTGTACAGGGAAACTGCAGGATATGTTTATTCTTCTTTCTCTGGTCCTGCAAGTCCCGATGCAAAGGGAATATCTAGACCAGGGGTCTCCAACTCCTGGGCCACAGACCAATACTGGTTGGGAATGGGGCCACACAGGAGGAGCTGAGCCGTGGGCAAGTGAGCGAAACTTCATCTGTATTTACACTCGCTCCTCATCACTTGCATTACCTCCTGAGGCCTGCCTCCTGTCAGATCAGCATTGGCATAAAATTCACATAGGAGCACAAACTCTATTGTGAATTGTGCATGCAAGGAATCTAGGTTGCTCACTCTTTATGAGACTCTAACACCTGATCATCTGTCACTGTCTCCCATCACCCCCAGATGGGACCGTCTAGTTGCAGGAAAACAAGCTCAGGGCTCTCACTGATTCTACATTATGATGAGTTGTATAATTATTTCATTATATATTACAATGTAATAATAACAGAAATCAAGTGCACAATAAAGGTAATGCATTTGAATCACCCTGAAACCATCCCCACCCCACCATCTGTGAAAAAAGTGCCTTCCACAAAACTGGACCCTGGTGCCAAAAAGGTTGATCTAGACCAAGGGAATTGGTCTAGACCAAGGGAACTGGAGAAATGGTAAGAACATAATGTCCTTCTCTGATTCCCCCAGTGAATGACACAGGAGGATATCAGGATAAGAAAGGCAAATAGTTCCTGGTTAGGCTGGAGGGAGCTAGCATGAACCTCCTGCCACAGCCACATCATGCAAGGTACTACGTCCAATCACCCTCTCAAGGGTACTGCGTCCAGTCACCCTCAGCTTATACATTTTCCTCCCATGAAAATGACTGTCCTGGCTCAGCAGACCCTTGTTTTAGAAACACCTGCATCAAGGTCAGAACTGTATTGGATCAGTTACAGACTTTTTCACAGGGGTCAATCTGGGGAGTCTTCCCAACTAAACTCAAATTCTTATAGGCCATTCCAGCTCATTGTTTGTCTACATGGCCTCTCCCTTGTCTCCAAAGGAAGCCCCATGACAGGTTCTCTGCCCACTATACCACTGGTTATTATTAATGCTTTCTCAAAACAACTGAGCACCTGTGCAGGGAAATCAAGAAGTTCAAGTCCCCAGAGCTAAGTGTAATTCCAGAAACCAAAATACCCCATCTATTGGATTCTCTCCCTGCTTGTGAGAGAAGCTTCCTCAGGCTCTAAGGGAAGAGAAGCTTCGATGATATCTGTAGCATTCTTTCTGAAGACCAGCTGCCTTTGCCCTTTTTGATTTCTATTTTTCTCACCCGCACCTATGGCAAAGTCACATGAAAGTAACCCTTGGTGGGGGCTTCAACTACCCTATGTAACTGTTCTCAACAGGTGCCATACTCCTCTGCCATCACTAAAACCTGAATATCAGAGCTGGAAGGAAACCTGGAGATCACTTAGTCCATAATTTCATTTAACATATGATAAAACTGGAACTCAAAGAAGTGAAGAGACTTGTTCAAGATCACACCACTAATAAATGGCAGGGCCCAGATTCAACTCGGGGTCTCTGACTTTCCCATTCCTCTGCAGCTAAAACCTGGGCTCTGTTCCAAATAAGAGAACTCTATTATTCCCCTTTGGTTTTATCTTCTTCTCTCCACAAACCCTGCTCCCCATTTCACTAAACTACTGGTATTCATTTCCTAAAATGGGAAGGGAAGTGAGAAAGGAAAGAACATACCTCTGGCTTCACAAGGTCTAAGAACTCCAGGTGAAATTCATAGACATTGTCTCCTTTGGCACCATGTCCTTGAGCTATAAAGAAAGAAATGTGGGTTATTCAAACTTGAGCAGAGCGAGGCCATCCAAAAGCCAGCTTGGTGCAGTTCTTTCCTAAGTATGCGAACATTTTTTTTCTTTTTTTTTTTGAGACAGAGTCTCACTCTGTCACCCAGGCTGGAGTGCAGTGGCACAATCTCAGCTCACTGCAAGCTCTGCCTCCCAGGTTCATGCCATTCTCCTTCCTCAGCCTCCCAAGTAGCTGGGACTACAGGCGCCCACCACCACGCCCGGCTAATTTCTTGTGTTTTTAGTAGACAGGGTTTCACCATGTTAGCCAGGATGGTCTCAATCTCCTGACTTCAAGTGATCCGCCCGCCTCAGCCTCCCAAAGTGCTGGGATTACAGGCATGTGCCACCATGCCCAGCAAGAATATTACACTTGATCGTAGCCAAAAGGCTGAGAAGCAGTGTAGTCCACAACTCTTAATGGGTCCTGTTAAAATGTGTGGGGGCTTGTGAGCAGAGCTCTTCAACAGCTAGATAGGTCAAATCTTTGACGCAAGTTTATCTCCATATGTCCTCTGATGTCAGTTTTGGAGTATTTACCCAATTTTCCACTGTGACCCTGATGATACCCCGTACAAATAACAGGCAGGAAAAAGAATAGAGAAAGCAATGCCAAAGCGGCCACACAGATATAAATTTAACTTTCACAATTACTTTGGCTGTAAATCTAGAGCAGACAAAAATTGGTGGGTGTATCATCTTGACCGTGGTTAAGGAAAGTTGCAAGGCACATGGAAATGCTGGATTGTCTTGGACAGCTCTGAATCTAAAACCTCCCAACCAGGGAGAGACAATGAAGGGAGAAGCTGACTCCTCCTTTAGTACATCCCAAATGGAACAAGGAAAAAGAAATACAAGCTTTTGTAGCTTATGAAGGACAGGTGGAACTAGGAGGGAAGTACCTGACTTGGCCAATGCCTTATCCCTATGCCTTGATATGGCTCCTTTCTCCAATTCAAGCTGGCACCATGCCTAGGTGCCAGTGACTGCTGGACCCAGCAGCTGCTGCTGGACCTCCCTTCCACTCTCCTCTCTGATTCATTTACCATTTGGTTCCCTTCTGGGACTCTCATCCCTTATCTGACCATATGTAGACTAATAACCTGCCTAATATTCGCCATAGGTAGCAATGATTCTCTATGACCATAAATTCCTTAAGGTAGCACAGTATATAAGGTCTAAGTGGCAAGATATGCTTTTATCACTTTAAATTTCATGTAAATGTATATAATTTCCAAAAAACCTGAGCTGAGTGGTAACTACTCTCATCCTGAAAAGCAGATACAAAAGCCAGGCTGTACTTTCATGCAAGTATATTACGGTAGATGGAATTTCACATAAAGCAGAAACTCTTCATGCTCCAATAATCCCAGGAACTGGAACAGAGAGAATCCTTCCCCACTGGGTGACAGTGAATGCAGATCCCACCCTCTCCAGTACAGCAGTAAATCTGCTGATGGACTGAGGAGAAGGGAGACGGAGGCAGATTCATAGAATCAGAGACTGTCAGAGTTGAAAAGGCCTGAGACATCATCTAGAATGTAGTGTTTCTCAAACTGGTCTGCAAATCTAGTATCAGGGAGCCACAAAGTCTCATCAAGAATATTTCTTAGGAATGGTGTAATAAATAATTATTATTTTTAAAAATGTTTAAAAAGAAAAATTTTTTTTAAAAAAACAAAACAAACAAACAAACAAAAAAAACAGGCACAGTGGCTTACGCCTGTAATCCCAGCACTTTGAGAGGCCAAGGCGAGTAGATCACTTGAGGTCAGGAGTTCAAGACCAGCCTGGACAACATGGTGAAACCCTGTCTCTACTGAAAATACAAAAATTAGCTGGGCGTGGTGGCGGGTGCCTGTAATCCTAGCTACTCGGGAGGCTGAGGCACAAGAATCACTTGAACCCAGGAGACGGAGGTTGCAGTGAGCCGAGATTGTGCCACTGCACTCCAGCCTGGGTGATAGAGCAAGACTCAATCTCAAAATAAATAAATAACATTTCTATTTTTTGTTTTCATAATAATCTTTTTTTTTTTTAAAAAAAGCAGCATATTCTGGATCATCTAGATGGCCACTTCATAATTAAGTAGTGCCATGTAATCAGTAGCTGTATGTGTGTCTGTGTTCATAGCTGCAGTGAAGCCAAATATCACTTAAAGTGACCATATTTAATTCTTCATGAGTTTCTCAATCTCAGGTCCATGAGCCCTTGAGAGTCCTGTGGAAACATTCTTAGGTGTCCATGGGTCCTCGAGTTTGAGAAACACAGATTAAAATCCAGCATCTTCATTGTGTAGGTCCAGAAAAGTCAATAACTTGTCCAAGACAGTGGCAGAATTAGAGCTAGAAGACAAGCCTTCTGATTTCTAACCCAGGATTCTTTTTTTTTTTTTCTTCACTGTATCTACTGCCTCTCCATGGGGGAAACAGGATTTTAAACCAATTATTTGACTTTTCTAATCATATATTTCAAAACAATTTAGCTTACTTCATGAAGATCAGAGGAGTGAACATCAGAAAAAAATCGTAAAACATACATTTAAAAAAAAAAAAGGGAAACCACCACCACACCTCCTTAACTGTGTATAGAGATGGGAGCATTTGCTGGGATACTGACCTTTGAAATGCAGCACATTTTCAGTGATGCTGATGGCAGGGTTCTGTGAAAAGAGACCAAGGATGCAAGAAGGCATTTTAATGAAGAGAAAAAATGAGATTAAACAAGGGGCTTCTTCCCCTCATCCTTCTCTCATGAGGACTCAGCCTCCTACTCTGTGCCTCCCCCAGAAATATATTTAGTCATTTATTCACATCTGTGTAGGCTTTCTCTATGTCTGTCTATACCTATCTAAGACTGCAAACTCCTGCCAAGAAGGACCCTAACCTGCTCTGTGAAACAGTCAAGCGCTGAATTACTCCATTCTGAGAATGGCCAATCATGCAAGGTGCTATGTGAGATATGACAGGGGAATACACAGATCTCCAGGACTCAATCCCTGAGCTGTAGAACAGTTTCCAGTGGGACAGATGAGGCACTTTCTGTGAGAAGATATGAAATAGTTATCAAGAAACATATGGTCAAGACGAAAAGGGTGGTAAAAGGCAGTAAGTGTTAGCAGAGTTAAGAGAGAGAGAGAGAGAGCAAAATAGGAATAGAGTGGTGGGGAAAAGCTCCACAAAAGGTGAGACCTGTACTGCAACCTGAATGATAAATTAATTCTGACAAGTGGAGGAAAGGGCAGAGGATTGCAGGTGGTGAATGAAAATGAAACACGCTGTGCCTGTGTCTAACTTAGAGGCACCAGACTCTCTTAACCCCCAAAGGAAACAAGACTCAGGAAAGGTCAAAATTCTCCAAACTGCTCACTGATTCCCAGAAGTTGCTACATACCTTCAGTTTAGCATCACAATTTAAAGTGAAACTACTCAACACTTTTTCCAGTGGATGAGAAACAACTCACCTCCTACTTCCAGCTCAAGGTTAATAAGCAAGAGGCAGCTCGTTCCCAGTGTCACGGTGTTTGTTTTTCTTCTGTGGGTTTAGCTTTCTGTGCTCCTCAACTACAGCTGTCATCTGACCACAACCTCATGAGATTCCAAGCCAGAACAACCCAACAGAGCCCCTCCTGAAGTCCTAACCCACAGAAACTGTGAGAGACAATAATCGATTATTGTTGCTTTAAGCCACTATATATTGGGTGATTTACTATGTAGCAACAGATTAACAAATAATTAACTGCAATTATTTCTTTAAATGCTTGGTAGAACTTCCAGGTGAAGCCATTTAGACCTGCAAGTTTCCCTGTGGGAAGACTTTTGACTATTGAATCCGTGTATTTAATGGTTACAAGGCTATCCAGGTTTTCTATCTCTTTTATAGAAACTGTCTTTATTTCTTGGAATTTATCCATTTTATCTGATATGAACTTGTTTTAATATTTTCTTTCTTTTTTTTGAAAAAATCACCCAGGCTGGAGTGCAATGGTTCAGTCTCGGCTAACTGCAACCTCCAACTCCCGGGTTCAAGCAATTCTTCTGCCTCAGCCTCCCAAGTAGCTGGGAGTACAGGCATGTGCCACCGTGCAGGGCCTAATATTCTCTTAGCTTTTAAATGTCTGTAGCTTTCATGGTTATGTCTTCTTCTTCATTACTGATATGGTTTGTGTCTTAATCTTGTCAATATGTCTAGCAATTTTAATTATCTTTCAAGAACTTTTAGCTTTTTATTGATTTTCTCCACCTCTGCTTTCTATGTCTGTTCTTATCTTTATTCTTTCCTTCCTTCAATTTCTTTTGGAGAATTTGCTTTTTTTTTCTTTTTCTTTTTTTTTTTTTTTTGAGACGGAGTCTCG
>NW_012115043.1:5735805-5738743 GCF_000951035.1 Colobus angolensis palliatus
ATCTCCTGACCTCGTGATCCGCCCGTCTCGGCCTCCCAAAGTGCTGGGATTACAGGCTTGAGCCACCACGCCCGGCCTATTTTTTTTTTTTCTAACTTCTTGAAATGGAGATTCAAAGGGCATTAATTTTCAGACTATTTTTTTTCTAAGATAATCATCTAAGAATATAAATTTCCTACCAAATCCGACTTTGGCTGCTCTCAAGCTTTGATTATAGTATTTTCCATTCACATCCTAATTTCCATTATCGTTTTTTCGTGGGTTGAGACGGATTTCTTAATTTCCAATTTTCTAGTTATCCTTATGTTATTAATTTCTATCTCAATTGCATTGTGATCAAAGAATATTCTCTGTGTAATTTCAATCCTGTCAAATGTATGGAGACTTGTTTAGGAAGCAGTATATAGTCAACTTTAGTAAACACTCTCAGTACATTTAAAAGAATGTGTATTCTGGAGTTGTTGGGGCCATGTTCTTTATATGTCCATTAGGTTTACTGTTAATTATTTGTTCACATAATCTATATCCTTACTGAATTTTGTCTTCTAGTTCTATCAATCACTGGGAAATCACACTATCATAAATTTGTCTATTTCTCCTTGTACATCTGTTAATTTAGATATGATTGAGGCAATGTTACTAGATGCATGTAACTTTTTTTTTTTGAGATGGAGTCTCACTCTGTTCCCCAGGCTCACTGCAACCTCCGCCTCCTGGGCTCAAGCAATTCTTCTGCTTCAGCCTTTCGAGTAGCTGGGATTACAGGCATGTGCCACCACACCTGGCTAATTTATTTATTTATTTTCAGTAGAGATGGGATTACACCATATTGGCCAGACTGGTCTCAAACTCCTGACATTGTGATCCACCCACCTCGGCCTCCCAAAGTGCTGGGATTACAGGTGTGAGCCACCGCACCAGGCCGGGTTTTGACCTTACTTCCATCACCTGTGCCCTGTCGGGCTGTCAAAACCAAAGTTCAAATTCACTTAGTTCAGCAAATGTTCGCAAGGCAAAAGCAGTTTCCGTGTTCAGCTCATCTCTCTGAGTTCCCAATTTCATTTCTACCTCGTTAACTTTTTGATGTTTTTAAGACATTTTTATTCTATACTTTCAGTTGTTTTTAATAGAAAGCTCAATCTACACAACCTAGTCCATCTCTTACTAGAAAAGAAACTGTGCTTTTGCTTATAAGAAGAGGAGTGAATAGCCATGCCTGGTACCACGCACCTACAGTCCCAGCTACTTGGGAGGCTGAAGTGGGAATATCACTTGAACCCAGGGGTTTGAATGCAGCTAGGGGAACACAGCAAGTAGTCAGACCCTGTCTCTAATTCTTTTAAAAAATAAAAAAGAGAAAGACAGTGGCTGGGCAAGGTAGCTCATGCCTATAATCCCAACACTTCGGGAGGCCTAGGCAAGAGGATCACTTGAGCCCAGGAGTTCAAGACCAGCCTGAACAACATAGACCCTGTCTCTACAAAAATAAAAAAAATAGCCAGGTGTGGTGGCACATGCCTGTGGTCCCAGCTACTTGGGAGGCTAAGCTGAAAGGATAACTTGAGCCTAGGAGGTCAAAGCGGCAGTGAGCTTTTATTGCACCATAGCATTCCAACCTGGGTGACAGACTAAGACCCTGTCTCAAAAAAAGGAGTGAATACAGAAAAGGGAATAAGAAAACTCAAATTCACAGTAACTCTCTCTTTTTTTTTTTTTTTTGAGAGAGAATCTCCCTCTGTCACCCAGGGCTGGAGTGCAGGGGTGCAATCTTGGCTCACTGCAGCCTCCACCTCCCAGGCTCAAGGATCCTCCCACCTTAGCCTCTCAAATATCTGGGACTACAGGTCCACATTACCATGCCTGGCTAATATCTTTTTAAAATTTTTCGCAGAGACAAGTCTCACTATGTTGCCCAGGCTGGTCCCAAACTCCTGGCCTCAAGCAATCCTCCACCTCAGCCTACCAAACTGCTGGGATTATAGGCATGAGGCACCATGCCCAGCCATCATTTAAAAAATAACAATGAAATCACTTACATCACAGGTCTGTTGTAAGGATTAAATTATAATTGCACACACAGAGCCTGGCAACTAGTAAGAATTCATATTCCGGTTGCTTTTCTTCCTCTGACTAGAGTGCCCATCTATGTTTCCATGCCTGTTGAACACTACTTCTCTTTCAAAGTTCAGGTCAAATGTTAATTCCTCTTCCCTCCTCCTCACCCTAACATCAGAATCAACAGCTTCCTTCCTACTTTGTATTCACCTTTACTATAATACTTATCACGCTGTTCCATAATCATTGTTGATCATTTAACTGCCCCTCTTGACCTGAGTTCTTTGATGGCAGGGACTGTGTCTTTTTCATCTCTATATACCTAATGCCTCAATAACTGTTTAGTGAACTGAAGTCAATTCATCCCGTTTTCAGAATCTCTGGCAGAACTACAAAGAGTTCACAATAAGCTATCTAACTCTTTGGACAAGAGTTTCCTTTCTCATTCAAATCATTAGTATTTATCTTCCCATTTGTGTGATTAGTATGTGTGCAGAAGAGTTAATATAGCAGGCCTGAGGCTGCAGTCTTTAAAAGTGCCTGCTTCCAAGATCAGCCTTTGGCTGACATCTATCAAGAAACTCAGCCTTCCTCCATCCCCTAACTAATAAGCGTGGTTCAATGTTCCTAAACTGTGCCTACAAACAATGTGATTTATGGTGAATATCAACTTTCCTTCTAGGAGTCTGGAATTTTGGTACATGTTAGGCCAACGTTACCTAAGTAACAAGACCCCAGTAAAAATCATGGGTACTTGGCCGGGCACAGTGGCTCATGCCTGTAATCCCAAAGGCTGAGGTGGGTGGATCATGAGGTCAGGAGTTTGAGACCAGCCTGACCAATATGGTGAAACCCCGCCTCTACTTAAAATACAATAACTTAG
>NW_012115043.1:5739775-5741760 GCF_000951035.1 Colobus angolensis palliatus
TCACCGTGTTCGCCAGGATGGTCTCAATCTCCTGACCTCGTGATCCGCCCGTCTCGGCCTCCCAAAGTGCTGGGATTACAGGCTTGAGCCACCGCACCCGGCCTTTGCTGAATTATTTCAAATGAGCTGCAGACATATTTCACCTCCAAATATTTCCTCTCCTAAGAAATTATATTCTCTTGCATAATTACCAAAGCTTTCTAATACCTAAGAATAACTCCATATTATCTAATAAAAAATCTACATGAAGAATCCTCTCAAAGATGTTCAATTGTTTCTGTTATTTACTGTAATGCAACGCAACTACTCCAAAACTTGACTTAAAACAACTATTTTATTATCTTACATGATCCTACAGGTTGACTGGGCTCAGCTATATAGTTCTATTCCACGTGATGTTGGCTGGGACTACAGTATATTGGGCTGGAATATTCAAGATGGGTCACTCACTTAGCTCCTAATTGTTGTTGGCTGTCATTGGGGAGTTCAGCTAAAACTGTTGACCAGAATAACTATATTTGGCCATTCCATGTGGCTTGGGTCTCTCGCAGCAGGGCTGCTCAGTTCCAAGAGGGAATGTCTCAAGAGCAAGTGCTCCAAGAGAGAAGAAGTGGAAGCTGGCAGTCCTCTTACAAAGAGCAAGGCTGGAACTGGTCACAGCATCATTTTCCAGCATTCTATTCACTAAGCTGCCAGAGGGCCTGCCCAGATTCAGGGAAAGAGGAAATAAACTGCGAGTCTTGATGGCACTCTTGATGCGGTTATCCTGAAGCCACTATATTTACACTTTTTAAAAAAAATCCAGGATCCAATCCAGGTTCATATACTCCTCTTGATTGTCATGCCTATTTTTATTTAATACAGACTTACACTTTTATTTATTAACCCATGCCAGTTGTCTGGTAAAATGATCATATTCTGGATTTGTCTGGCCATTCCTTCATATTAACCATTTTTAGCAAAAATATTTCATAGGTGATATGGTTACATATGGCATCCTTATGTTAGATGGTGACGATAAATTTGGTCATTAAATTGAGAAGGTGACTGCCAGAACTTTCCACTGTAGTGTCCCTTTGTAATTAGCAAGTTACCTAATAGTGTAATCTGCCATTCCCTCACAACACTCTTTCATCCAATGGTACGGTCAACTATTGTTAATCCTTACCTGACACAATTTTACAGTGGAGGTCACAAAATTATAATTTTCTTTCTTTCTTTCTTTTTTTTTTTTTGAGACGGAGTTTCCTTGTTGCCCAGGCTGGAGTGCCATGGTGCAATCTCAGCTCACCGCAACCTCCGCCTCCCAGGTTCGAGCAGTTCTCCTGCCTCAGCCTCCCGAGTAGCTGGGATTATAGACATGTGCAACCACGCCTGGCTAATTTTGTATTTTTAGTAGAGATGGAGTTTCTCCATGTTGGTCAGACTGGTCTCAAACTCCCAACCTCAGGAGATCTGCTGGCCTCGGTCTCCCAAAGTGCTGGGATTACAGGCATGAGCCACCATGCCTGGCAAAATTATAATTTTCTAATTCAACCATTCATTTTTCATTTTCTAGTTGGCATTCTTCTGTAAAAAAAGAGTTTTCCCTTCTCTCCCTCTCTTTTTTATTGAAATTTTTATTGAGATACTAGTAGATTCACATGCTCTAAGAAATAAATATATACACCTACCGTGTACCCACAAAAATAAAAATTTTAAAAAAAGAAATAGTACTGAGAGATCCTTTATACATTTTGCCTAGTTTCCCCCAATGGTAGCATTTTACAAAACTATAGCATAAAATCAAAATCAGGTTACTGACATTGACACAACCCACCTACGTTATTCAGATTTCCCAGTTTTACTTGCATTCGCTTGCAGGTATGTGCATGTGCGTCTGTGTGTTAAGTTCTACACAATTTGATCACATATATAGGTTCATCTACCTACTGTCACAGTCAAGATACTGAATAGCTCTAGATCCCTCGTGGTGCCTTTGAAAA
>NW_012115043.1:5742335-5743251 GCF_000951035.1 Colobus angolensis palliatus
GGCCTCCCAAAGTGCTGGGATAACAGGCATGAGCCACTGCACCCGATAGACTCATGGATTTTCTTTTGTGATCCACTCAGCCAAATTCCATTACCATTATTACTCTTTCTGATGTTCAAATTGTCACAAACTTGGCCAGTAGAAATCCCTTCAAACCAAATCCTGTATGATTCTGACATGACCGTGTACCCTTTGAGGATATTGTTCTTTCTCTGGCACAGATTTGAAATAATTGGCCATTTCTTCAAGGAGGCATAGTTTCTTTGGTTGGAAATAGTAATGTAGAAGCCATGATCTAGGTACACTGAGGTATAGTTAATGTTCATCTTTCAGTGAGCTAGCTAGGAATTTTAAAAACGATGATGTCATAGTGAGGTTTCCAATTCAAGCTATTACAAGGCTTCTCCTTACCTTGTTATTTAAGATTTATATCTCTTACAGTGAAAATCTTCCTAATAACATTAGCACATTTATATATTTGTTTTATCCTAAAAAAGTTTCAGAATTAGAATATCAACTTTTTTTGCCAACAGTAAACCTACTAATTACTTGCAGAAGTTTCCTTGTGGAAAATAAGAAAAAAGACAGAAAATTTATATTCAATTTAAAAAAAAAAAGGAAAGGGAAAAATAACCCTTCTAAGTGTAACATTTAATTGCAGTTCTTTTTGTCCTTAGACTATATTCCAGTGAAAGGGGGGAAGGTTGATTTTTAAAAAGGACATAATCTACTAAAGAACCAGAGTTCTATGTTCAAATATTATTTGTATTGATTAATTTATCTGTAAGATTTTGTCATCAATTTGATATATAGTTAGGTCCTTTTGGTTCTGTTTATTTAATTTGCTTTTTACTTTTTTTTTTTTTTTTTTTTGAGACAGAGCGTCGCTCTGTCACCAGGCTGGAGTGCAATGGCA
>NW_012115043.1:5743730-5746530 GCF_000951035.1 Colobus angolensis palliatus
CCTCCCAAGTAGCTGGGACTACAGGCGCCAGCCACCATACCCCGCTAATTTTTGTATTTTTAGTAGAGACAGGGTTTCACCATGTTGGTCAGGATGGTCTCAATCTCTTCACCTTGTGGTCCACCCACCTGGGCCTCCCAAAGTGCTGGGATTACAGGTGGGAGCCACCGCACCTGGCCAAAACAGATATTCTTACTTTCCCTCCTTTCTATACAAAAAGTAGCATACCATATACATTCTTATACATCTTGCTTTTTTTTCATCTAAATAAATCCTTGTGAGTTCATAAAGATCTTACTCTTTCTTGTCATAGCTGTATAACACTCAACTGGGTGTATGTATCAGTTGGTGTCGTCTTCTAATTCCCGCTTTTGGGGACATAGACAATTTCAAAGAATACCAACCAACTTGAGGTTACTATAAGACCACGGTAAAATGAAACAAAACAAGACCATTGCATAAATTTGTCTAATGACAGGTCACTATGCCAACCACAAAATACCAAATCATAGAACTGTCCCTGCTTTCTGTCAACATCCAATCTATAGCAGACCCCACTTCCTTAGACACCCCCACCATTACCCAACCAAAGCCCAAATCCCATATAACAAGGTCTTTTTTAACACCCTCTTACTGAGATACCACATACTTCCCTACAGTGTGTGTTTTCCCTCAGTGGAACAAGCAATAAACCCACCTTATTTAACTACAAGGTGTATTTTGGTGATCTTTGGCTGAACAGCATTGACAGTTTAAATAAACTCTCAGAGAGTTCTTTCAATAAATTTAAAATACTCAAAGTAATAAGAAAGCTTATAGCATAGTATAATCAGCAGCATTTTTCCCCTCATTATCATGAGGGAAAAAAAATAAAACAGTGGTGCATTTTACAATCAATTAAGTCTAAGATATCATAAAATTCTATTTTCACCCAGACTACTGCCCTGAACTCTGTATTTGTATAGTTATATCACTAGTTCACATTTTCACATGGAAATTGTTTAAAACAAGACTCTCAAACTAGTATGTCCAAAAGGGGACTCTTGATTTTGGCCCCTAAACCTCTTCTGCAGTCTTAATCATTTCAGTAAACTGCACTGTCATCTACTCTGTGCTTAAGTCAAAATCCTAAGACCAGTCATTAATTCTTTTCTCTTCCTCTCCATCAAGTCCATCAAGGCCTCAAGGTTCTCTTCAGATATATCTCAAATGTGTCCATGGCTCTCCACCTCCACAACCGTAAACTGAGCCACCTCATCTCTCACCCATTCTACTATAACAGCCTCCCTAAATGGTTTTCTAGAGTTCACTTTGCCCCTTTATAATCCACATAGAAGCCAGAATAATCTTTTTTGAAACACAAATCCTGCAAAGTCACTTCTCTGCTTAAAACTCTTTAATAGTTTCCCATTGCTCTTACAATAAAACCCAAGCTCCTTATCATGGCAACAAGGCTCTACATGACCTACATCTTGCAAACCCTTCTATCCTCATCTCCCTCTAACTTATCCCTCACTATGCTCCAAACATACTAATATACTTTCTGCTCCTGGAACCCCACTAAGCCTTTGCCTGCCTCTAAGTCTGTGGACTCGTTGGAATGTTCTTCCCCCAGCTTTCTGCACAATTTGTTTTATCTTTCAAGTTTCACCCAGCTAGAATATCACCTCTTCAAGGAAGCCTTCCCTGACCATTCTATTTAAAATAGACTCTACCAATTATTCTCTATTTCATCACCCTCTTTATTTCCCTCATAGCACTTTATCTAGGTAATTATTTATTAACATATCTATTGCCTGTCTTCCTCAATCTGAAGGTAGTGCCTTTATAAGTGTTGCTCACTACTGAATATCTAGTACTTAGCACTATGCCTGGAGCAGTCAACAGTTACAAATTTAACTTACTGCTTTATAAGTACTTTTGTACTGTGGTAATAAACAACTTAGACTTACTGATTTCTATTATGAAATATTTCAAGCAATCAGACAAACAGAAAAATATAGCAAACACCACTATACCTAACATCCATTAGCATTTTGTTTTATTTGCCTCAATTTTTAAAAAAAGAAATAAAACAGACACAGATACATTACATAATTACTCAATCCCAATGCCCTCTCTCCCTCAAACATGCCCCAACTTCGCAGGTAACCACTATTCCAGGATTGGAGTTTGTAATTTCCACTGTATTTCTTTATTCACTTACAACATGTTGGGCATTCACAATATACAGTATGATTTTATATGTCACATAAATAATTTCATGCTGCCTGTATCATTCTTCAACTTGCTTATTTGATATTATATTTCTAAGCTTTAATTCCATAAAGATGGTTCTGTTTCGTTCATTGTAGCTGTTGTACAGTGTGCCATTGTATAAATATGCCACAATTTATCCATTTTCCAGCTGACAAAAATTGAGGCTGTTTTCAATTTTTTGCTGCAATGAACATTCTACCTCCACCTGCATATGTGTAAGAGCTTCTCTAAAAAACACAAAACTTCCAAGTCATAAAGACATACAACTTCAGCTTGACAACATGGTGCCGAACTGTTCTCCAAATCAGTTGTGCCGATTAGTACTTCCACCAACTGTATAAAAAAAGTCCGGGCGGGCGCGGTGGCTCACGCCTGTAATCCCAGCACTTTGGGAGGCCGAGGCGGGAGGATCACGAGGTCAGGAGATCAAGACCATCCTGGCTAACACGGTGAAATCCCGTCTCTACTAAAAATACAAAAAAATTAGCCAGGCGTGGTGGCGGGTGCCTGTAGTCCCAGCTACTCGGGAGGCTGAGGCAGG
>NW_012115043.1:5746580-5753494 GCF_000951035.1 Colobus angolensis palliatus
GGCGTGAACTCGGGAGGCGGAGCTTGCAGTGAGCCGAGATCGCGCCACTGCACTCCAGCCTGGGGGACAGAGCGAGACTCCATCTCAAAAAAAAGAAAGAAAAAATGTCCGGCCGGGCACGGTGGCTCGCATCTGCAATCCTAGCACTTTGGGAGGCCAAGGCAGGCAGATTACTTGAGGTCAGGAGTTCGAGACCAGCATGGCCAACATGGTGAAACTCCGTCTCTACTAAAAATACAAAAATTAGCAGGGCGTGATGGCGGACGCCGGTAGTCCCAGCTACCTGGGAGGCTGAGGCGGGAGAATTACTTGAGTCTGGGAAGTAGAGACTGCAGTGAGCCCAGATCTCACCACTGCACTCCAGCCTGGGCAACAGGGTGAACCTCCGTCTCAAAAAAAAAAAATGTCCTGTCGCTGAACATTCTCACAAACACTTGGTCATGTCAGGCTTTTTCATTTTTCCCACTCTAATGTGAGAAACAGTATCCTATCATTTTAATTTACAGGCATACCTTGGAGCTATTGTGGGTTTTGTTCCAGACCACCACAATAAAGCTAATATCACAATAAAGTCAGTCACACAAATTTTTTGGTTTCTCGGTACATATAAATGTTATGTTTATATTATACTATAGTCTATTAAGTATGCAGTATTATTCTAAAAAAACAGTGTACATACCTTAACTTTAAAATATTTCATTGCTAAAAAATGCTAATGATCATGTGAGCTTTCAGGGAGTTGTAATATTTTTGCTAGTGGCGGGTCCTGCCTCAATGTTGATGGCTGTGGACTGATCCAGGTGGTGACTGCTGAAGGCTGGGGTGGCTGTGACAATTTCTTAAAGAAGGACAACAGTGAAGTTTGTCTCATTGATTGAGTCTTCCTTTCACTAAAGATTTCTTTGCAGCATGCAATGCTGTTGGTACTGTTTTACCCAGAGGAGAACTTCTTTTAAAATCAGAGTATCCTCTCAACCCCGCCACTACTTTATTAACTAAGTTTATGAAATAGTATAAATCTTCCGTTGTCATTTCAAGAATGTTCAGAGCATCTTCATCAGAAATAGATTCCATTTCAATAAATCACTTTCTTTGCTCATCCATAAGAAGCAACTCCTCATCCCTTCAAGTTTTATCATGAGATTGCTGCATTCAGTCACACCTTCAAGCTCCACTTCTAAGTCTAGTTCTCTTGCTATTTCCACCACACCTGCAGTTACTACCTCCACTGAAGTCTTGAACCCCTCAAAATCATCCATGAGGGTTGGATTCCACTTCTTCCAAACTCCTGTTCATTTTTATATTTTGACCTTTTCCTATGAATCACAAATGTTCTTAATGGTATCTAGAATGGTGAATCCTTTCCAGAAGGTTTTCAATTGACTTTGCCCAGACCCATCACAGCATCACTACCTACGACAGTTTTAACCTTACAGAAAGTATTTTCTGAATTAAGACCTGACAGTCAAAATTACTTCTTGATCCATGGGCTGCAGAAGGAATGTTATGTTAGCAGGCATGAAAACAATATTAATCTCCTTGATATTTCCATCAGCACGCTTAGGTGGGACTAGGTGCACTGTCAATGAGCAGTAGTATTTTGAAAGGAATAAATATATTTTTCTTCTGAGAAGTTGGCCTCAACAGTGGGTTTAAAATATTTAGTAAACCATTCTGTAAACAAAGGTGCTATCATCCAGGAGTCGTTATTCCACTTACAGAGCATAGGCAGAGTAGATTTAGCATAATTCCCTTTTTTTGTTTTTGAGACGGAGTCTCGCTCCATTGCCCAGGCTGGAGTGCAGTGGTGCGATCTCGGCTCACTGCAACCTCTGCCTCCCGTATCCCAGTGATTCTCCTGCCTCAGCCTCCCAAGTAGCTGGGATTAAAGGCGCCCACCACCACGCCCAGCTAATTTTTTGTATTTTTTAGTAGAGATGGGGTTTCACCATGTTGGTCAGCCTGGTCTTGAACTCCTGACCTCAGGTGATCCACCCGCCTTGGTCTCCCAAAGTGCTGGGATTACAGACATGAGCCACCACACCCGGCTGATTTAACATAATTCTTAAGGGCCCTCGGATTTTCAGAATGGTAAAGGGGCACTGGCTTCAACTTCAAGCCACCAGCTGCATTAGCCCCTAATAAAAGAGTCAGACTGTCCTTTGAAACTTTGAGGCCAGGCATTGACTTCTCCTCTCTAACTATGGAAGTCCTCCATGGCATCTTCTTCCAGTAGAAGGCTGTTACATTGAAAATCTGTTGTTCAGTGTAGCCACCTTCATCAAGGATCTTAGTTAGATCTTCTGGATAACTTGCTGCAGTTTCTACCATCAGCACTTGTAGCTTCACTTTGCACTTTTATGTTACAGAGCCTTTCCTAAGCCTCATGAATCAACTTCTGCTATATTCAGATTTCTCTTCTGCAGCTTCCTCACCTCTCAGCCTTCATAGAATTGAAAGAGTTGGGGCCTTGTTCTGGATTAGGCTTTGGCTTAAGAGAATGTCATAGGCTGGGTGCGGTGGCTCACGCCTGTAATCCCAGCACTTTGGGAGGCCGAGACGGGCGGATCACGAGGTGAGGAGATGAAGACCACCCTGGCTAACACGGTGAAACCCCATCTCTACTAAAAAGACAAAAAAATTAGCCGGGCGTAGTGGTGGGCGCTTAATCCCAGCTACTCACAAGGCTGAGGCAGGAGAATGGTGTGAACCCGGGAGGCAGAGCTTGCAGTGAGCCGAGATCACGCCACCGCACTCCAGCCTGGGCAACCGAGCGAGACTCCGTCTCAAAATAAAAAAAAGAGAATGTCATGGCTGAATTATATTCTATCCAGACCAAACTTTCTCCATATCATCAATATGACTATTTTGCTTTCTTATCATTTGTGTGTTCACTGGAGTAGCACTTTTAATTTCCTTCAAAAACTGTTTCTTTGCATTTACAACTGGGCTGTTTGGTGCAAGAGGCCTAGCTTTCAGTCTGTCTCAGTTTTGACATGCCTTCCTCACTAAGCTTAATGATTTACAGCTTTTGATTTAAAGTGAGACATGTGCAACTCTTCACTTTAACACTTAGAAGCCATTGTATGGCTTTTTTGTTTTGTTTTGTTTTGTTTTTGACACAGAGTCTCACTCTGCCACTGGAGTGCAGTGGCATGATCTCGGCTCACTGCAACTTAAGCCTCCCAGGTTCAAGTGATTCTCCTGCCTCAGCCTCCTGAGTAGTTAGGATTACAGGCACCCGCCACCACACCTGGCTAATTTTTGTATTTTTTTAGGAGAGACGGGGTTTCACCATGTTGGTCAGGCTGGTCTCCTGACCTCAAGTGATTCCCCCCACCACAGCCTCCCAAGGTGCTGGGATTACAGGCATGAGCCATCACACCTAGCCCCACTGTAGGGTTATTAACTGGCTTAATTTCAATATTGTTGTGTCTCAGAGGACAGACGCCCAAGGAGAGGGAGAGAGATGGAGACTGCCAGTGAGAGCAGTCAGAACACACACATTTATCGAGTAAGTTCACCATCTTATACAGGTGTATTTCATTTTGCCACAAAACAATCACAATAGTGGCTGGGCACAGTGGCTCACACCTGTAATTCCAGCACTTTGGGAGGCCGAGGTGGCAGACCACTTGAGCTTAGGAGTTCGAGACCAGCCTGGACGACGTGGCAAAACCTCGTCTCTACAAAAAATACAAAAACTAGCTGGGCACGGTGGCACACGCCTGCAGTTTCAGCTACTTGGGAAGCTGAGGTGGAAGGAACATTTGAGGCTGGGAGGTGGAGGTTGCGGTGGGCCAAGATCACACCACTGCACTCCAGCCTGGGTGACAGAGTGAGACCCTGTCTCAAAACTAAATTAATTAATTAATTAATTAATTAAACAATCACAATAGTAACATCAAAGCTAGGCACAGTGGTTCAAGCCTGTAATCTCAGGGATCTGGGAAGCCAAGGCAAGAGGATTGCTTGAGTCCAGGAGTTTAAGAGCAGCCTGGCCAACATAATGAAACCCCACCTTTAAAAAAATTTTTTAAATTAAAAATTAGCTAGGCAGGTACCTGTAGTCCTACTCGGGAGGCTGAGCCAGGAGGACTGCTCAAGCCCAGGAGTTCAAGGCTACAGTGAGCTATGATCATATTGCTGCACTCCAATCTGAGCAACAGAGTGAGACTCTGTCTCAAAAAAAAAAAAAAGTAACATCAAAGATCACTGATCACAGATCACCAGAACAGATACAATAATAATGAAAAAAATCTGAACTATTCCAAGAATTAACAAAATACAACACAGAGACACTAAGTGAATAAATGCTGTTAGAAAAATGACGCCAACAGACTTTGTTGCCACAACCTTCAGTTTGTTAAACCCGCATTATCTGCAAAGCACAATAAAGCAAAGCACAATAAAACAAGGTATGCCTGTACATGTGCCTGATCATAATTGCAATTCAGCATCTTTTCAGACTTACTGGTCATTCTTGTTTCCTTTTACTCTGAAATGTTTATATTATCTGCCCCTTTTTCTTTTGGGTAATATGTCTTTTGCTTATTGGTCTGTAGGTGTTCTTTAAATATTCATGGTATTAGTCATCTCTCAGTGATATGCACTGCAAATGTCTTCTTCAAGTTTGTCTTAAATGTGTCAATATTTGTCTTTAGGGTTTGCATCTTGCTTAACACATTCTCCCGCTTTCCAATATTATAAAGATAGTCTCCTATATTTCTTTTTAGTAGTTTTGCTTTATACACTTAGGTCATTAATCCACCTGAAACTGATTTTTGTGTACGGCATAAGGCAGGATCTTATTTTCTTTTTGCCATCTGGATTACCAATTGTCCCAGTACAATTTCCTGAATGGGTCGTTCTCTCCTCATGAATTTGTAAGAGCGCCTCTTGTCATACCTTAACTTTTCATATATGAAAAGGTCTACTAATAGGCTCTATTATTCCATTGTTCTGTGTCCATCCCTCTCATCTAAGGTTTAATATCACAATCATCATAATGACTCACTTGAACTGCACACTAGAATTTGCAAAGCACTTTCAAATCCATTTTCCAATTCAAATCTCAAAATAGTCCTATGAGTTAGGCACTACTGTTCATATCTGTCTGGATGAAGAGCCGCAGGTTCATAAAGGTTAAGTGAATCATGGTCACCAGAGTGTAAGTGTAAGAACAAGGACCCAATCTCATGTGTTCAGTTAGCACTCTTTCCACCAGACTCTGTTAGGTCAGTATAGGAAAAATATCTTTTAAACAGCTCTCAAACACAGCTACACTCTGTTCTCTGTTCACAACACCCAAAACAAGCACCTTGTAAATAAACCAATGGTTTAACAACTACGTTTTTCGGGACAAACATGTTCATTATGCTCATCATGAAAGTAAATTCAATTTTGAAAGTAACACTGCCTTAGCTGGCCTCTTTGCTACTGTTCACCTCAAGCACAGACAATGCCACTGCTGAAGTCTTTATTGTCCACTATTTCTCCTCACATCAGCCGTGTTCTCTCATAGTCACTAGCCCTGCAGTTCCAAAAACAGAATAGAGATGGACAGTTCTCTGTGTCAGGATGGAGGGAGACAGAGCCAATGCCTCCAAACTGGAACTTAACACTTTACAACTCACATTTACACATAAGCTGTGGGACATGCTGCAGAAAGCAGGGAGTGTTAAAGTGCTGTCCAAGAACCCCACACCTAGCTTAATGATAGACAAGAGTAGGTACTCCATAAACGATTTTTACTGAACAAATAAATGAAGCACTTCATCCAGAGCCAGAACCACTGGTTTCTTTTCTTTTTTTTAATAACAAATCTGCACATGTATAACCACTGATTTCAACAAGCCCTGCATAGAGCAATCAGTTGAGAAAGACAAAAAACAAACAAACAAACAAACAAAAAGGCGACCCCTGACACTCAGAGGCAGGCATAGCACTCACAGCCAGGCCATGTTATTCTCCTACAGGACATAAACAATCTCACAGAATACCAACCTTAGACAAGGTTACTCTGAAATCTTCATAAAATGAGACAGAGGCCATTTCACAACTTTGTTATAAGCACAGAGAAATACATAGTGGCTATGCCACCCATGAAATCCCAAATACCCTCTGGCCAAATTGAGTGACTGCCACTCCTATAGCAATTAGTTTTGTTCTTATACTAGTCTCCCTGCCCTATAGATAAGATTTATTCACATACCCAACCACAAAACTCCCATATTTTCTTACAGGATCTTCTCTGAAGTAAAACCCCAACCTCCTTAACCCTCCCCTCCCCTAATCACCAACACCCAAATCCTATAATCAGTTCTAACACCCTCCTAATGAAACACCCCAGGGTTCCCCATGGAGTATGCTCTCTCTTGATGCAATGAGTAATAAACCCAACTTGTTTAACTACCGGTATGTTATTGGTGGCCTGTGGGCATTGACACGGTTTAAGTCAGACATTACAAGTGTCTAAAAGTCTATGCCTTTCTCTTTCTGGAACGTTCTCCCAGTCTTAGTTTGACAAAAATAATTTTCATTTCTGGAAGTCACCACTAACTAAATTAAACAAAGGTAACAAATTCGTTTAACACCAGATACCTGGTCCAACATCCAACTCCAATTCTACCAATAAACATACTCCTACACAAAACTTTTTGTTTGTATATGATACACCTCCTTCTAGATAGCATGCCCTTGAAAAGTTGGGTCTGACTCATCTTTGTAAATCTGTACTACCTTACATGTAATAGAGGATTGCTGACACATGTAAACACTTTTATAAGTGTAACACGGTGCTTTTAAACTAATGGTAGTTGAAATATGGGTGCCTCAAAACTACAGATGTGAAACCCCAGAGAAAACAAAAACTTAATAAGGGGGAAAAATGATTTATTTTTCCCCAAAATGTT
>NW_012115043.1:5753860-5758153 GCF_000951035.1 Colobus angolensis palliatus
ACCTCGTGATCCGCCCGTCTCAGCCTCCCAAAGTGCTGGGATTACAGGCTTGAGCCACCGCGCCCGGCCTAATTTTGTATTTTTAGTAGAGACAGGTTTCTCCATGTTGGTCAGGCTGGTCTCGAACTCCCGACCTCAGGTGATCCGCCCGCCTTGGCTTCCCAAAGCGCTGGGATTACAGGCGTGAGCCACAGCGCCCAGCCTGTTCTGTACTTTTTTATTGACTGCTGGAAGAACCCTCTCTAGACGGGGACTTTGATCCCCATCTACAAAAGATTTTGTTTGTTTTTTCCTAGTCTATTAAACCACCCTGGAGCAGTAGAGGGAGACAGCACAGAACATTTATTTATACTCTGACCCAAAAGTATAATCTCAGTCTGGATGAACACATTAAACGACACACTATGCAATGTCATAGCCTATTTAAAGGCATTCTGGCCACTACTGTCTTCATCTTTCAACAGGAAAACGGTTTATATTCCAGAAGCAAAGATTATATTAAATTCAACAAATTCAAGTCGACACTCAGAAAGCACCTACATTTTACCGGATCCATGGGTGATCCAGCCAGATGCCTGATTCAGGAGCAGAGAGAGTTAAATGGAGTGAAAGAGGTTACAAAGTGCCATAGATGTTAAGGAGAAGTTACCAGTAAGGATGACTGTAGAAAGAACCTTCCAGAGGCTGGCTGGGGTGGCTCATGCCTGTAATCTCAGCACTTTGGGAAGCCGAGGTGGGTGGATCATCTAAGCTCAGGAGTTCGAGACCGGTCTGGCCAACATGGTGAACCCCTGTCGCTACTAAAAAAAAAAAACACCAAAAATTAGCCGGGCGTGGTGGCGCATGCCTGTAATCCCAGCTACTCGGGAGGCTGAGGCAGGAGAATCGTTTGAACCCGGGAGGCAGAGGTTGCATGAGCTGAGATCGTGCCACTGCACTCCAGCCTGGGCGACAAGAGCGAAACTCCGTCTCAAAAAAAAAGAAAAAAAGAAAAGAAAAGAAAAAGAAAGAACCTTCCAGAATGAAAACTCCAGTTTCTCAAAGCCTGGAATCTTTAGTTTGGACACAGACATGAGGATACACAGGTCCTTGAGTCTCCGCTATTAGGTGCCTTCAGCTTGCTTAAATAAAGGGCCAAAGATCTCAAACAGAAATGCTTAATGTAACTTAAGAAATTTTTAAGTTCTCTGTGCAACTCAGCAAACCTGAGCTCACAGACTTCATAACAGAGGGGGAAATCACTTCCTCCAGCTCTTGTGAATTTTAAAATTAAAAGTAATGAGAATGATTTCCATCACTGAACGGTTGCGAGGTGGGTGTGGCCCCCATCCCTCCCCTCCCCCACCCCCTGCATTGCCCTGCCTCGGTAAGGTCCGAGGGGCCTGGCTGGACCTCTTAGGCCAGCCACGGCCCAGCAAGCCGCTGTCACAACTGCACCCTTAACCCAACGAGCTCATCCCACATCTCGAAGGGCCCCAGCCAACTCGAACCCCGACGGCCAGGCAGCCAGGGCCGGCCTTGGGATCCATGAAGGCCGCCGACTGCGAACAAAGAAGAGGCCCGGGGTAGCCTGAGAGGCCCAGTCCGAGCTCTCTGAGGACCCGAAGGTTCCTGCAGCCCTCGGGGGGTGGTGCCCCCGGCCTGGGATCTGCGGGTGAGCCTCGACAAGCGCCAGCATGCCGTGAGCGGACCGCGTCGCGGACCTTGTTGGCGCACTGCAGGCTCTCTGGCGCGCACACTGACAAAGGGGGCAGGCGTCCTGGCGGGTACCTGGAGCCGCGATCCCTCGCGTTTCCCGCCGCCCGACCCGGCCTTTACCTGTACGTCACTCAGCTCCACGCGCAGATACAGCTCGCGGTGTCGCTGAGCCCAGTAGACATGCGGCGTCAACACCTGATTCTCCATGGCCACACTGCCCAGGGCGCGGGGAGGCTCGGCTCTCTGCGCCTCGCTGCCTCAGGTAGTGCTCTGCTGGCGCGGGCCGAAAGCAGGCCTCAAACCCCAGCGCTCCTGAGCGCCTGCAACCCGGCACCTTGAGACACCCCACGCTCGCGGGCCGCGCTTGCGCAGTGACGCGCCGGGATGGCGGCGGCGCCAGCAATGGTCCTTGGCGCGAGCCGAGAGGGGGCGGGGAGCAGGCGGGATGGGGCAGGCCTGGGCACAGAGACGCCGCAGCTCGTCGCGGCCGCCTAGGGAATTGGAATCAGCGGGTGGTACGCTTTCCCCACTCGTCTTCAGAGAGATGCTTTAAAACAAAGAAGGCTGGAGACTCATAGGGGACCGATGAGCATGGGAAAGGGTTTGGAACTGGTGTCTCTGGAAGGTCCCTCGCATTCTGTTTACTGAGTGCCTACTGTGTGCCTGGGTTTCAAAGCTAAACACTGGAACAACAGAAGTGAGACACAGCCCCTTCTGTCTTAGAACTCCCTGCCTATTAAAAGATGCAAGTAATTACAGATGAAATAAGGATGATAATGGTGATAGGGGACACGGTGTGAGAGCAGCGTGGAAGAGCGTTCCAAGAAGGGAAAATAAAGACCAGGGCAGCGCTGCCCAATAAAACTGTAGGTGATGATGGAAATATTGCGCATTGCGCTCTTTAATACGGTAGCCACTAGCCACATGAAGCTTTTGAGTACTTGACCTGAATAACTGAATTTTCAATTTGATTCACTTCTGTTCTTTTTCTTTTCTTTTCTTCTTTTCTTTCTTTTCTTTTGAGACGGAGTTTCGCTCTTGTTGCCCAGGCTGGAGTGGAATGGCGCCATCTCGGCTCACCGCAACCTCTGCCTCCCGGGTTCAAGCGATTCTCCTGCCTCAGCCTCCCGAGTAGCTGGGATTACAGGCATGCGTAACAGCCCCCGGCTAATTTTGTATTTTTAGTAGAGACGGGGTTTCTCCATGTTGGTCAGGCTGGTCTGGAACTCCCGACCTCAGGTGATCCGCCCGCCTTGGCCTTCCAAAGTGCTGAGATTACAGGCGTGAGCCACCGCACCCGGTCAATTTTATTCACTTCTAATTTAAACTTAAATATCCATATTCTTTGTGGCTATTCTATTGGACAGTGCAGGAGGCTGTCTCTAAAAAATAGGAAACTCAAACTAGAGACAACACTCATTTATGTCTTACTTAAACTGTCTTATCTGTATCGGCTTTCATCCCCAAGCTCTTCTGCAGCAAAGAATTTAATGGGAAGAAATATTTGTATGAAAACTAGAATTCTGGGACAGAATTCCCAGAGCAGAGGGATCCAAGGATGAAAGCAAATTCTGGTAGCTCTCCAGAAACATTTATCTCAGGAGTGGACAGTATGAAATACAGTTTTCATATAATGAATGTGCTGAGCTCACAAAGAGTTTATGATCATAGGAACTGAGGGCCATGGGAACCATCATCAGACATTTGAGAGAGCCAACCCTTGAGAACGGGATGGTGAAATGTGAGTAGGAATTTGACTGAGTAAGAACCAGGTAGGCCGTGGAAGCACAGGGTGCTTGCTTCGTTCACAGGTGAAAAGATGTGGACTAGGTGTAGTGCCTCACGCGTGTAATCCTAGCAATTTGGGAGGACGAGGCAGGGGGATCGCTGAAGCCCAGGAATTCGAGACCAGCCTGGAAAAAATGGCCATACCCCGTCCCTACCAAAAATACAAAAGTTAGCAGGTAGTGGTTGGCGCGCCCCTGTGTTCCGAGCTACTCGGGAGGCTGGGGTGGGAGGATTACTTGAGCCCAGGAGGCGAGATGGCGCCACTGCACTCCAGCTTGGGCGACAGTGTGAGGCCCTGTCTTAAAAAAGAGAGAGAGAGGGACATGGGAGATTCTGCTGCTAGGGATTAAAGGCATAAAGGAGCGAGGTCGCCCTGAATCTGGAAAGGCAGAGGGTGCATTAGGGAAGTCTTTGTTTGCTTCACTGAAGTGCCTATACTGTATCCCACAGACACATGGGAGCCAAGGAAGTTCCTTAACCTGGAGATGAGTAAAATCAAACATGTGCTCAGCAAGAAAGACCTATCAGAGAGGAGGAACTGGTAGTAGGCAAAGTAATTGGAGAACAATGCAATCTGCTAGGTATGAGTTGATGAAAGCAGTGACCTTGACAGTCTTGAATTTTAAAAATAATTTTTTTTATAATAAAGGTATTTTTATTGTATTGTGTTTACTACATAAGATGCAATATGGGGCACTTTTTTAAAAATTGAGGTGTAGGCCGGGCGCGGTGGCTCAAGCCTGTAATCCCAGCACTTTGGGAGGCCGAGACGGCGGATCACGAGGTCAGGAGATCGAGACCATCCTG
>NW_012115043.1:5758361-5762063 GCF_000951035.1 Colobus angolensis palliatus
TTTTTTTTTTTTTTTTTTGAGACGGAGTCTCGCTGTGTCACCCAAGCTGAAGTCCAGTGGTGCCATCTCGGCTCACTGCAAGCTCTGCCTCTCGGTTTCAGGCCATTCTCCTGTTTCAGCCTCCGGAGTAGCTGGAACTACAGGCGCCCGCCACCACACACGGCTAATTTTTTTGTATTTTTAGCAGAGACGGGATTTCACCGTGTTAGCCAGTAATTCTTAAATATTCAGTTTAAGCTGAATTTGTATATACGTATATATCCATGTGATTATCACCTAGATCAAGATCTGGAATATTTCCAATAACCCAGAGGTTATTTCATGTTAAAAATATCTTTGCCTCTCAGTAATTACTATCCTGATATATCACCACAGAGTCGTTTTTGTCTATTCTGTTCTTGAATTTTATATAAATGGAATCTACAGTGTCTGATTTCTTTTTTTTTTTTTTTTTGAGATGGAGTCTCACTCTGTCACTCAGGATGGAGTGCAATGGCACAGTCTCAGCTCACTGCACCCTCCACCTCCCAGTTCAATTGATTCTCCTGCCTCAGCCTCCCAGGTAGCTGAGATTATGGGTGCCCACCACCACGCCTAGCTAATTTTTGTATTTTTAGTAGAGACGGGATTTCACCATTTTGACCAGGCTGGTCTTGAACTCCTGACCTCATGATCCACCCGCTTCAGCCTCCCAAAGTGCTGGGATTACAAGTGTGAGCCACCTCACCGGGCTTTGGTTTCTTTCCTCAATATAATGCGTATGAGATTTATCCATGTTGCTGAGTGAATCAGTAATTCATTCTCTTTTAGTTTCTGGTTTTGCTCTATCGTAGTTGACTATATGAATATACCGCAAATTATCCATTCTCCTATTGATGGATATTTGTCTTGTTTCTAGTTTTTAGCTATTATAAATAAAGCTGCTCTGAATATTTGTGTACCTGTCTTTTGGGGATATATGCGCTTAATTATCTTGGAATAAATACCTATGAAGGGAATCGATAGGTTACATAGATGTATGATTAGCTTTAGTAGGTACACTAAGCAGTTTTACAAAGTGTTTTGGTCAATTTACTTTGCACGGCAATGTTTGAAAGTTCTAGTTGCTCTATGTCCCTGGTATTTTCAGTCTTTTAATTTAATTTTATTTTATTTTATTTTATTTTTTGATTTTTTTTCTTTTTTGGGGGACAGAGTCTTGCTATGTTGCCCAGGCTGGAGTGCATTGGCACAATCTCAACTCACTGCAACCTCTACCTCCCCAGTTCAAATGATTCTCCTGCCTCAGCTTCCCAAGTAGCTGGGATTACAGGTGTGCACCACCACACCTGGCTAATTTTTGTATTTTTAGTAGAGATGGGGTTTCACCATGTTGGCCAGGCTGGTCGCAAACTTCTAGGCTCAAATGGTCTCAAACTCCTGGGCTCAAGTGATCCTCCTGCCTCAGCCTCCCAGGCATGAACCACGGCACCCAGCCTAATTTTTTTTTCCAGCAGCACCCCCCACCCCCAGCCAGTCTTTTTAATTTTAGCCATCCTGGTAGTGGGTAACAAAAAATAGAATAATTTTACTTCAGCATATTTGAAACCTGAGGCTTATCAGCTGACTTCTGCCAAAGTGAAAGCTATTGATATAGAAGAAGACTGAATGTTGGCATTTTGCCTCAGATGCTTCATTAAAAAGGTCCAGTGGAGGTGGGCCTATCCAGCCTGGTTTGACCACTAGTAACATACTACAAAATGACTTCTTTAGGCCTGAGTTTCCACATTCATCAAATTAGGTGAATTTGATGAGTTAGATTTGGTTCCCTCTAATGCTCTTATCAGCTGTTTCTAAATTTTTCTGCAAAGAGACCCCACTATTATGGACCCCTCTCTCCAAGAGAAATCTAACAAGAAAAAAATAGAAATGGAGAGAAGAAAGAGTATCATTCTGGTGAACTATAAAACTGCAAGGCAGGGCTGAGCATGGTGTCTCATGATGTAATCCCAACGCTTTAGGAGGCTGAGGTGGGAGGATCGCTTGAGTTTAAGAGTTCGTGACCAGCCTGGGCAAAACAGTGAGACCCCATCTCTAGAAAAAAATTTTTAAATTAGCCAGGTGTGGTGGCATGTGCCTGTAGTCCTAGCTGGTCAGAGCTGCAGTGAGCTGTGATGGCGCTGATGCACTCCAGCCTGGACAACAGAGCAAAACCTTGTCTCAAAAAAAAAAAAAAGAAAAAAGAAAAATACTCTGGAAGGTGGCAGGGGAGCTTAAAAGGCAGAGCCAAGTGGGAGTCAGTGCCAAGCTGAAATAGGTAGGAGTTTTATGATACTAAGAGCTAAGAGTTTTATGATACTACCAGTCCAACGAAAATGCAAATTTTGCTTTGTCTTTATGTCCTACCTTCTAGATGCAGCCTTCCCAGCCTCATCTGGCCCAGGGCCAGCTCTCCCTTCTCAGAGAATAGTCACCACTAACTACAGGAAGCATTTGCTGAGTACTTGCCATGGATGAAGCTCATTCCCAAGGGTGAAGGCTGACTTCCTGCCTTTGGCAAGAGGTCATACACATCCTTGTTGTTATCTATGTATAAAATCTTCTATTCCTGGAAGAGGTTTTAGAAAATGAGCTGTGGAATTTGGCTGGATCCAAATCGCCCAGGATCACCTAGCCAGTTATCCCTGAGCAAAGTCAGGTTTCTCTAGATGGTACAAAACTTAAGTGTGGAGAGGGAGACTGACTGATCAGTGCGGGTATCTAACGGGGAATCCTCCACAGCCAGATCATATACATGTAACCTCCTAACTCTGCCTGGAGAATGGGTATTATAGGTAATCTTTACTTGGAAAACCTTCCCCTCTACCTGTCAATCCACAGTTCAGAAGTGTGAACTAAAAATGAAATCCTAAGCCTCACAATTGACTGAGCAGACCCCTTCCTGGCCAAGGGGACCGGATGGGAGGTCAGACATGCCTCCTTATACCCCCTCCCTTTTGCGGTTTAGACACAACAACTGACCAGTATTAATGTGAAAATAGAGAGCATAAGACTGATGGAACAACAACAAAAAATAAAAACAAATAATGTGTTTAAAGACTGATGGAATGGACCCTTTGTGGCAATATGATACCAAATTATAAATAAGACCTAAGGCCATGCTAGGCAAGAGGTAAGTCACACACGCCTGCACGTAAAGAATAAACCATGTTTAACTGCCACAAGGTTTTTCTTTCTCTAGCAGCTAAACAAGCACTAGCTTTGAGATAATCAATATTAAAACTTCTAGCTCACTCCTCACCAGACACTGACCAACTGACCCCTTGTTCCACAAGCCATAACTATAGCTTTGATTGGACAAGAGACTGATTTCAGTAACCTTCTGCTAATAAGAAGACTATCAACCACAGATGAGTTCTGACTGGTTTAGAGAGGCTGTACATTTGCGGGCCTTTGTGTCCTGAAAAGAACTTTTGACATGTAGGCCAAATTGTAATACATTTAAATGTTAAGTCTCCACTGCAAGGTGAACATGGGTCATATGTAACATACATGTTTGTTCAATGTTCGTGCTTCAGGATCACCTTCATGAATATTCTTACCTCCTCCTATAACCTGTTGCATATGTATGTTTAGCCAATCCATTCAGCAAAAAGCTCCTGTCCTACCCCTTCATACTTCAAGTACCTGACTCTGATCTTTACCAGAGGCTACACTTCCCAG
>NW_012115043.1:5765958-5766466 GCF_000951035.1 Colobus angolensis palliatus
CCCAGCTTGATGGTTTTAAAAAACAGGAATTTAGATGGGCACAGTGGCTCACGCCTGTAATCCCAGCACTTTGGAAGGCTGAGGCGGGCGGATCACGAGGTCAGGAGATCGAGACCATCCTGGCCAACACAGTGAAACCCCGTCTCTACTAAAAATACAAAAAATTAGTCAGTCGTGGTGGCAGGCGCCTGTAGTCCCAGTTACTCGGGAGGCTGAGGCAGAAGAATGGCGTGAACCCAGGAGACAGAGCTTACAGTGAGCTGAGATTGCACCACTGCACTCCAGCCTGGGTGACAGAGTGAGACTCCGTCTAAAACAAAAACACCCCCACACACAGGAGTTTCTCTGCAGACGCTCTTTTTTTTTTTTCTGTCTGCCACAATCCACGTATAAGATGTGACTTGCTCCTCCTTGCCTTCTGCCATGATTGTGAGACCTCCGCAGTCATGTGGAACTGTCAGTCCAATTAGACCTCTTTCTTTTGTAAATTGCCCAGTCTCAGATATGT
>NW_012115043.1:5767463-5768591 GCF_000951035.1 Colobus angolensis palliatus
GAGTTTTGCTCTTGTTGCCCAGGCTGGAGTGCAATGGTGCAATCTCGGCTCACCGCAACCTCTGCCTCCCAGGTTCAAGCGATTCTCCTGTCTCAGGCTCCCAGGTAGCTGGGATTACAGATGTGTGCCACCACACCTGGCTAATTTTTGTATTTTCAATAGACAGGGTTTCATGATTTTGGTCAGGCTGATCTCCAACTCCCGACATCAGGTGATCCACCAGCTTCGGCCTCCCGAAGTGCTGGGATTACAGGTGTGAGCCACCATGCCCAGCGGGTCTCACTACTTTTCCCAGGCTGGTTTCAAACTCCTGGGCTCAAGCTATCCTTCTGCCTCAGTCTCCCAAAGGGCCGGAACCACAGGCATGAGCCACTGTGCCCGCCTTCTTTTTTTGTTATTACAGTTTGGTTTGAACTACATCCTGAAAAGGGGGAAAGTATGGGGGGTAGTGGAAAAAGAAACTGTAGACCCACCATATCCTATAATCAACGGCTGTTAGTGTATGTACTACATGCTTATGATCTTTTTTCTCACCAAGATTATAAACCTCCCTAGAGCACAGATTACTTCCTTTTGGTATCCTGTAGTATCTAACACAATGTGCTTTAGAAAGTAGATGTTTAAAACATGTTTTTTGATGATAATACCCAGTGCTAGATACAGATGGTTTTGCATCAACCCGGCCATGCTATCTCATTCACACCTCATGTGCTAGATAACTTGTCTTTTCCTGATGGGTTCCTAGAGTACAGGGCAGCAGAAAGCCAGCTAGAGTTTGTCAACCACACAAACAAGACTTGGCAAGGCCATGGTCTGACTGATTCAGCCAGTAAAGATACATTGAGCCACTTTTAGATTCAGGGAGTTTATTACTTAAATACAGTGCATAAGGAAAAATGCACAATGGTGATAGATGCTTGTGATCCTTGTCTCATACATCAAAAACGACAATACAGTTGACTCTGTATCTGTGTGTTCTACATCTGGGATTCAACCTACCTCGGGTCAAAAGTATTTAGAAAAAAACTGAAATAAAAAAATAATAGGCCAGGCATTGTGGCTCTCACCTGTAATCCCAGCACTTTGGGATGCCGAGGCAGGTGGATCACATGAGGTCAGGAGTTCGAG
>NW_012115043.1:5768786-5777889 GCF_000951035.1 Colobus angolensis palliatus
AAAAAAAAAAAAGTCAGCCAGGTGCAGTGGCTCACAGCTGTAATCCCAGCATTTTGGGAAGCTGAGGCGGGTAGATCACTTGAGGTCAGGAGTTTGGGACTAGCTTGGCCAATGTGGTGAAACCCCATCTCTACTAAAAATACAAAAATTAGCTGGGCATGGTGACGGGTGCCTGTAACCCCAGCTACTTGGGAGACTGAGGTGGGAGAATTGCTTCAACCCAGGAGGCAGAGGTTGCAGTGAGCTGAACTGAGATCGCACCACTGCACTCCGGAGCCTGGGTGACACAGTGAGACTGTCACCAAAGAAAAAAAAAAGTATATATGAGAGAAGGATGTGTATAGGTTACATGCAAATACTATGCCATTTGATATCAGGGACTTGAGTACCACTGATTTTAATATCTGTCAGGAATCCCGGAACCAATCCCCTGCAGATACCAAGGGACAACTGTACTGAAACAAAAGGGGCCAAATGACTGCAACGTGAGTTGCGAGGTACACTGTTGAACAGGAGCCAATTCTAGACTGCGGCCAAATGATTTTGTATTCAGCAGTGCTATTCTGAGGGAGTGGGGAGAAAGCCCCACACCTTATCAGAAACTATGAAGAGAGGAGAAGCTGTCTCCTGACTGCCTCCCCGAGGAGGTTGCCTCCAGGTCCCTATCAGCCTCCTATTCTCTCCTATTCTAGGAACATCACACAGCATTCTGCTAAGACTCAGAGATACTTGGATTCAAGCCTATGCCTATGGTACATGCAAGGTGGCCAGCGTTCCATGGTGGAGATGTTCCTCTACAGCTTTCTTGGGGTTTGAAAATAAGAATAAAAATCAAGAAATCTGGCCAGGCACGGTTGCTCACTCCTGTAATCCCAGCACTTTGGGAGGCCGAGGTGGGCGGATCACGAGGTGAGGAGATCGAGACCATCCTGGCTAACACAGTGAAACTCCATCTCTACTAAAAAAAAAATACAAAAAATTAGCCGGGCATGTTGGTGGGTGCCTGCAGTCCCAGCTACTCGGGAGGCTGAGGCAGGAGAATGGCATGAACCTGGGAGGCGGAGCTTGCAGTGAGCCAAGATGGCGCCACTGCACTTCAGCCTGGGTGACAGAGCAAGACTCCGTCTCAAAAATAAATAAATAAATAAATAAGTAAAATGAATCTGAATTCCAATCTAGTCAAATCTATAATTATCCATGTGATATAAGCAAGTATTTCATCTGTCCATGGCTTTTTTAAATACATGAAATTATATATTTTTAATTGTTTGCTTTTGGGGGGAAGGGCTCTATCTCTTCTTGTTAGGCTATAAATTGCATGAAAACAGGGCTTTATCTACTTTGTTCACTATTGTGGCCCCACTGCTTAAAATAGTGACAGGTACAAGGCAGAGATTCAGCAAATACTTGTTGAATTAATGAAATGAAGTGCAAGATATTTCTCTGTATTTTGTGTGTGCGTGTGCATTTAAAGCTTTTAAAATCTGCTCTCAGGTCATTTGGATAAAATTAATAGAAGAGACCCAGGGAAAATGACTTTGCCTTTCTTTTCTTTTTTTTTTTTTAAAGGGAGCTCAACTTTAAAAAGCCTGAGGGAAGGCTCATTTAACCTTAGAGTGAATAATTATATACTGTGGAGTGGAGCATAGTGCCCAAATGGATTTTTTATTAGTGCTATTATAATAAATCCTAATGACATATGACTCTGACACATGGTTCTTTGTAATAACAGAAAATAGGGGAGACCCCGCTTTTGCACTGTTTTGTTGTACACCTGCTACTTTCCTGGATATCTTTCCAAGTTCCCTTTTTCTCAGCCAATATACAGTGTAGACCAGCAAAGAAATTGCAGGTCAAGGGACCTGCCTCTGGTTCTGATTATAACAAGTCATTCATTTCTTTCCCCTAGGAAACTGGGGTTTCTTCATTTTATGTGGTAAAGTGCATACTTTTTTTTTTTTTGAGACAAAGTCTCACTCTGTCACCCAGGCTGGAGTGCAGTGGCGTGATCTCAGCTCACTGCAACTTCCGCCTCCCAGGTTCAAGCGATTCTCCTTTCCCCAGCCTCCTGAGTAGCAGCTGGGATTGCAGACGCCCGCCACCGTGCCAAACTAAGTTTTGACTTTTTGCAGAGATGGGATTTCCCCATGTTGGCCAGGCTGGTCTCGAACTCCTGACCTCAAGTGATCCGCCTGCCTCGGCCTCCCAAACTGTGGGATTCCAGGAGTGAGCCTCCAAGCCCAGACGGTTTTCTTTAATTGCAATTAAGTGAAATGTATTATATTCCTGTTAGAGGTAAAGAAATTATGGCTCAAATAGATTGAGTGACCTGCTAAAAGATCACTAGCTAATATTAGAGCCAAGTTTCGGACTCCAGGTTCCGATTTCTTTCCACCACAACAATGAAGCGCTTAGATCTCCAAGGCCCTAGTCCCTTTCCTCTCAATATCATCTCGTTGAAAGGGCAGGGATTTACCCCGGTTTGCTCCCAGCGTCTAAGGCTCTCTCTGCCTGGCACATGGACAGGAATGTTGTCTATTTTGAGCATGCACTCAATATATATTTATTGACTACAGATGCGCCACAATCTGCCCTGTAGGACTTTCAGCAAGTCGCTGTTCCTTTCTGGATTTCATCTCTATCCCCTGCTCGGCCCAGCCTCCACCCCCGCACCTCCTTGGCTCCTCCAGCCACTAGACTGCGCTGTGGTGTTGGACCCCACCCAGCAGACAGCGGCGCCCTTCTTGGCCCGGCTGCGCCTTCGCCAGTCGGGAGCGGATCGCGAGGAACCGGAAGTGCTAAAGTCTCTGAGGCCAAGGCCGCTGCTACTGCCGCCGCTGCTTCTGAGTGCCGCGTTCGCCGCCTGTGTTGTCACCGGCGCCGCCGCTGAGGAAGCCACTGCAACCAGGACTGGAGTGGAGGCGCCGCAGCATGAAGCGGCGCAGGCCCGCTCCATAGCGCACGTCGGAACGGTCCGGGCGGGGCCGGGGGGGAAGGTGCAGTATCCGCCCCCCTCTCCTTCCCCTGCGTCGGCGAGGCTTGAGCGACGGCTCACCAGGCCCTCTCCACCTCACGGAGGGACTGCTCGGCGGGTTCTCAGGGTCAGCGCGCTTTGCGGTTTACCCGACGCGCCGCCCTGTCCAGGGCAGAGCCGGTGGCGGGCCCCCCCTACTTGCCGGAAGAGGAAGCCGAGGCTCTGAGATTCCGTGTCAACCACCGTTCACTGGGCGCCCCCTGAGCTCTGGGCGCTGGCCTCCTGACTTCCACGTCCGTTATCTTAATTGAGTCTCGCTAGGGTTGGGAGGCCGGGTATTGTCAGCGCTTACAGATAAGGAAACGGAAGCCCACAAAGGCCAAGGGGTTTTCTTTAAGTCCGACTTGGCAGATGGGCTCTGGACTCAGATTTTCTGGTTTCCCATTCAGATTTTCTGGTTTCCCAGCTGGTGGTGTTTTTTTCTCACCTGCCTCATGCTAGATCGATTCCCTCCCTGCTCACTGCCCCCTCCCATTCTGTTCCACCCACTTGCAGCAGGACACTTTCCCGCCACACCTCTCTTCTCACACACTTTTTTTCTAAGACTTGGCATCCCTCCCATCTTCCTTCTCATATTCTCTGCTATGCCTCTCCTCTTCTTCCTCATTCATAGTTTTTCAAGATCTTTGCTCCCTCTGTGCTAATGAACCTCTCAACTAGGTATGGACCCCAAAGAGAGATAGGCTTCAGTGAGGCTTTACGTGTTTAAGTGGACGGCTGTTTGGCCCTCGAGTTAAAAATTAAGGAATTTCACTTGAGTGGATCCAAACTCAAGAGTGCTAAAGCTATTTTCTGAGTCAGCATGCTCTATTTCTGAGTGAGGGACTTAGTGCTATGGTGTGTCTTGACATTTTAGTCCATTGTTGCTGTGCTGGCATAACCTTGCTGTTTTTTCCTACACTTGCCGCTTAGCTTTCCCCACCCCATCCGTTGATCACTTACTTGGGCTGTGGGAGCCCAAAATTAAAACTGATAGAGTAACAGATGTAATAGCAGACCTTCCTTTTTTTTTTTTTCCCCTAAGCCAGAATTTCAACAAGTTTAATGCTTCTTTTTCCAGAAAAGTTACCTATTTATTCTCAGAGTAATGCAGCAAGAAAAAAAGCAAAAATGGAATGTACTTAAGATGAATAGAAAATTGTTTATCTCGTGAAAAATCTTAAGTTATTAAATTCAAGTTAATTCCTTTTCTGCAAAAATGGCCTGTAACTCTTATTGGCTATCCTCCTGAGTTGATTCTATCCCCAACTAGCTTGATATGACGTTATTATGTAAAACAGGAACAGGAATAGGCACATAAAAATAAATTTTATTAATCATCTGCCGTTTTTGATGATTTGCAATAGTCAGTAACTTCACATCTGTATGCCTTTTGTAACTTTTTAAAAAGCCTTTCCATGATTTTCCTTTTAATGTATGTCTGGACACCAAGGTTTACTATGTTAGGATATTCTTTTGACTATTTGGGCTACACATCTCTGAAATAAAATAATTCTTGGATTTTGATAACATAAAATGCAGATACAAAATAATCTAGGCATTATATATTGTCCCAAAAAGTAGTATTTCGGTATCAGTTTTAACTATTGTTTTGGGGCTTCCCTTTTTGACCACATATGGTCCATCTTAATGATCAGAGTCTTATTATCTTATTTCATTATCCTGGTGAGCAGGTTTGGATGGTGAGAAAAGGAAAGATTCCTGTGAGAAGAGCAGGATGAGCAGAGGGAGTCTGTGCTTGAAGTTGAGTCACTTGAAAAAGATCTCTTTGAGTGTGCAAGAGATCTGAGCAGATGAAAATAAAATCAGGTAGGCACCAGGGAAATTACTTAAGTGATGAGGTAGGTGGGGCAGTGAGATATATGCACTGTGCTGAGAAGATACACTGACCCTATTTTCCTGTTTTTGACGTTAGAAAATTCAGATCATCTACTTTGAGAATGTATTTGTATATAATCTGGAACTAAGTCATTTACCAAACGTCTGCACAGATTACCAATATTGTATAATATCGGATATATTTTAGAAATGCAGGATGTATATTTGCTGTGAACATACAGAATAGCAGACTGTCATTTGGACTGTACAGTGTTTGTACATGTACACACACGTATGCATGTATATGCATCGAGTGTCCAGGGCTTACTACAATTCAGGAATACCAGATAATTTAAATGTAAGCTAATGTACCTTTTACATAGAAAAGATGTGACGCGAATGATAAGAAGCTGGGCATGGCCAGGCGTGGTGACTCACGCCTATAATCCTGCGCTTTGGGCCAAGGCAGGAAGATTGCTTGAGGCCAGGAGTTCAAGACCAGCCTGGACAACATAGTGAGACCCCTATCTCTACAAAAAAGTTTTAAAAAATTAGCCAGGCGTGGTGATGCATTCCTGTGGTCTTAGCTACTCAGGAGGCTGAGGCGTGAGGATCCTCTGACTCCAGGAGTTCAAGGCTGTACCACTGCACTGCAGCTTGGGCAACAGTGAGACTTATCTAAAAGCAGCTTGGGCAACAGTGAGACTTGTCTAAAAAAAATAAACTGGACAGTAAGGCTTCGGAGGAGGTCTTTCTGTTGAGCTTTCCTGTTCTGTTCACCAGCCCTATTCTTGCAAGCACTGGTTTGGAGATGAACTTCCAAACATAACACAAGAGAAGTTGAGAAAAATGAGCCCAATTTGTATAGGTTCTTTTCTCATTTGTCCCTCAGTCCATTAGATATAAAACTGGGTCCACTGGCCAAGCATGGTGGCTCACGCCTGTAATCCCAGCCCTTTGGGAGGCCAAGGTGGGTGGATCATGAGGTCAGGAGTTCAAGACCAGCCTGGCCCAGGTGGTGAAACCCCCGTCTCTACTAAAAAATAGAAAAATTAGCTGGGCGTGGTGACGGGTGCCTGTAATCCCAACTACTCTGGACACTGAGGCAGGAGAATTGCTTGAACCCGGGAGGCGGAGTTGCAGTGAGCTGAGAATGTGCCACTGCCCTCTAGCCTGGGTGACACAGCAAGACTGCCTCAAAAAAAAAAAAAAGAAAAAAGGAAAAACTGGGTCCATTGACATTTGGTAGAAAGTAGGCCTCCACTAGCTAGCTTTTAGTAGGGCAAGTAAACATATGATAGAATATAACCACCACAGTCTTACACTGTCAGTAAGTATCAATGTGCTGGATACTCATTGAACTAAATGACTTTAATTCCCTGCCAAGCTGCTTTGGATTTTAGTCATTGAAAGTGAATGCTCACTTGTTACAATATTACAGGCATAGGTGATGTAACTGTCTAATAGGTTTTCTGGCCACTTCATTACTGTTATATTGAAAATGGTAACATAGGTAACTATAGCATGAAAAAAGACAAAATAAGCTGCACACATAGTTCATTCAGTTATTTGGCATGCCACTAATGTGTGCTTAATGGACTAATTCACAATCCATACCTGCTAATAACTTTTAATCTGTGATAGTTACTATGAATTGATGTTAACCTTCAAATTTGGGCTTTAAAAAAGATAATATTAAATGTACAGCCTTGTATTTATTATTATAGAAGTAGTTAATATGTTAAGTTTGGTTACATAAATGCAATTTAGTTTATCTCCCAAGTCCACATGTCTTTGACATTTATTAGTTCAAAAAGAGCAGATTGCCCAGAATTTTTATGTTCTTTCTTTTTGGCAGTGTCATGAATAATACATGTTAGAATACCCACTGGTTTATGATAATACTTTTTGTTATTTGATACTTCGCTCGTGTTAAATGTTGGAAAAGATAAAGGAGAAATGCAACTTCTGGATTTGTGAAATGAGAATAAACATTATTAGCAGATGAAATATTAACGAACACTAGGGGTTGAACTGGTAAACCTCGGTTTATGCTTTTATCAAAATACTGTTGGTACAAATATTAAATGCTTTCTGTATCAACAACTTCAGCTAATTAAAGCCACTTTAAGATTGTATCTTTTTTTTCTGCCATTTAATCAGTATATGTTGTATGATTGGTAAGAATAGTCATGGAAGTTTCCTTAAAATATAGAGTCACCAGGCTGAGTGCAGTGGCTCATGCCTGTAATCCCAGCACTTTGGGAGGCTGATGTGGGCGGATCACGAGGTCAGGAGATTGAGACCATCCTGGCTAACACAGTGAAACCCCATCTCTACTAAAAATACAAAAAAGTGGCCAGGCGTGGTGGCAGGCGCCTGTAGTCCCAGCTACTCGGGAGGCTGAGGCAGGAGAATGGCGTGAACCTGGGAGGTGGAGCTTGTCATGAGCCAAGATGGTCCCACTGCACCCCAGTCTGGATAACAGAGCAAGACTGCATCTTAAAAAAAAAATAAAATAAAATAGAGTCACCACAAATGATGATGATAGTGATGTATAGGCAAGAGCAGAAGACTCAAAAATGTACCAGCCAGTCAAGTGTTTTGTTTGGCTTTCCGTTTAAAAGGAAACGGTATATTATCTTGGAGAGGTATCCTAGGAAGGTTATTACATGCACGTTATTTTTGACAGTTTTATTACCGTTCTCATTTGTTGTGTTTATTTCTGTTAGCTGAAAAAAATCCACACTTACCAAATGTGTTACTTTTTAAAATGCAAAACACTTAGCTTCCTTGGCAGAGTTAGCTTCGCTATTGACATGCTCTTGGGTGGAGCATAGCAGCCAACTGGCAAATGGCCTGTTTCCTTCCAGTGTGGGAAAGAAAAGGGAGTTTTGGCAAGAAATACCTAAGGAGAGCCTTTTATAAAAGTTACCAAAGGGATTTATAGGCACTGCGAAGTAGACCTGACCTCAATTTTTTTTTAATTTCATTTTTAAACAACACGAAAGGGAGAGCTATTGCTTTTCTTACTAGGTTTCATTGCAGCTGTGCTAAAAAGCATTTTTTTCTTGCCCTCCCCACTCCTCCCGCTTCAGAGAATCATTCTGATAATAGAAGACAGACCTGTGAACAGCTTCATGTGCCTTGTTTTTCTAGGAAAATGCAACATGGCAGCAGCAATGGAAACAGAACAGCTGGGTGTTGAGATATTTGAAACTGCAGACTGTGAGGAGAATATTGAATCACAGGATCGGCCTAAATTGGAGCCGTTTTATGTTGAGCGGTATTCCTGGAGTCAGCTTAAAAAGCTGCTTGCTGATACCAGAAAATATCATGGCTACATGATGGCTAAGGCACCACATGATTTCATGTTTGTGAAGAGGAATGATCCAGATGGGCCTCATTCAGACAGAATTTATTACCTTGGTGAGTACAAAGTCATAGTTTCTGAGAGAAAATGATCTCTTAAGTCAAACTTAACTCTAGATATAATTGACACTCGAAGTTTGATGAATAAATAAATTAGCGACTTTTGGTTCCATTAAAGGAAAAAACCTTTTAATTTGAAGAATTTGATTTTGTTGTATTGCATTAACTTTATTTTTACTTGTAGGTAACAAACCATGAATTGATCATGATCATTTTTCAAAATCAAAGATGCCAGAAATTGCTTCTTCCTAAAGCTAGCTTGAAATGCCTTTCTTTAGATGGTCTGATTAGGAAAACAAACAATAAAACCATTAGTTTGTTCCCACTCGACAGCTACTGCTTTTTTTTTTTAATCCAAGGTTGTTTTGGGTCTCTTCTTCCCGAGTCCAGTCACTCTAGATTTAATGTCTGCCTAAATTAAATATGTTAATCTACTAGTTTACTGTCTTGTTTGTTAAAATTTTAAAGATAGGTTCCTTCCCTTCCTCCAGAATTTTTCCACTATAAGTTTTATTCGTTTATATGAATGTGTGCATATATGTGTTTTATTTATTTGTGTGCGTGTGCGGTGTGTGTGTATGTATATGTGTATAGAGATATTAAAGATGTCTGCATGAGTTCATGTCATAATTTTAGATTTTTTTTTTTTTTTGAGACAGGGTCTCACTCTGTCACCCAGGTTGGAGTGCAGTGGCACACTGATGGCTCACTGCAGCCTTGACCTCCCAGGCTCAAACAATCCTTCCACCCCAGCCTCCCTGGTAGCTGGGACTACAGGTGCATGCCACCACGGCCAGCTAATTTTTTTTTTTTTTTTTT
>NW_012115043.1:5778608-5780492 GCF_000951035.1 Colobus angolensis palliatus
CTACTTGGGAGGCTGAGGCAGGAGAATTGCTTGAACCTGGGAGGTGGAGGTTGCAGTGAGCTGAGATGGTGCCACTGCACTCCAGCCTGGACAACAGAGCGAGACTTTGTTTCAAGTAAAGAAAAAAAAAGCCATTTGTGTTTCTTTTCTGTGCAGTCACAGTCTATAATATTTGATTTTTTAATTGGGTTGGGTTTCTTTTTTCTTTTTTAAAGTTCTTTTCTTTTTCCACCCAACCCCTGAAGAGGGTTTCTTTTTCTTAATGATTTGAAGCCTTTTATATAATAAGTGAATTAATCCTTTGTAGAATTGTCCCAAGTTTATTTTTTAATTAATTATTTATTAATTATTGTTATTATTTTTTGAGACAGGGTCTCTGTCATCTAGACTGGAGTGCAGTGGCATGATCTTGGCTCACTGCATCCTTGACCTCTCAGGCTGAAGTGATCCTCCCGCCTCAATCTCCCAAGTAGCTGGACCTACAGGCGCGTGCCACCATGCCCAGCTAATTTATGTTTTTGGTTTTTTTTTCATAGAGACAGGGGTTTTGCCATGTTGTTCAGGCTGATCTGGAACTCCTGAGTTCAAGCAATCTACCTGCCTCAGCCAGGATTACAGGCATGAGCCACTGAACCCAGCCTTTTTTTTTTTTTTTTTTTTTCCTTTTTTGAAATGAGGTCTCACTCTGTTGCCTAGGCTGGAGTACAGTGGTGTGATCTTGGCTAACTGCGACCTCCATCTCCCAGGCTTAAGCTATCCTCCCATCTCAGCCTCCCAAGTAGTTGGGACTATAGGCACACACCACTATGCCAAGCTAATTTTTGTATTTTTGGTAGAGATGGAGTTTCACCATGTTGCTCAGGCTTGTCTCCAACTCCTGAGCTCAAGCTATCTGCCTACCTCAGCCTCCCAGAGTGCTGGAATTGCAGACGTGAGCCACTACACCTGGCCAGAAATCTTTTATAAGAAATTATACCTTTTTGAGAGCCCTTATTCCAAATGTGGTATGCTTAGAAGAAGCTCTATTATTGAGTAACAAGCATTTTGTTACATTAGCATTTTACTTTATCGCATGCTTAATTTTGCCTCTTGTTCTTTGTCATGCTATCCTAAAGAGAAACAGGACTCATTGATACTGTTGCCTGAAGACATGGGACCAAATTGACTGCTGTAGCTCTAAAGACCGATAAATACCATTAGGAAAGAATGAGAAAAGCCCATTTTGTGCTTATGTCAGAACATAGAATGTACTGGGGAAATTTTTACTGGTGATGGATAAAGCTCCTAGATGGAACTAGGAGCATATAGGGAGGGGCAAATGAAATGATTGTGGGGAATGGCTGTTACTGAGGAGAGAAGAAAACCAACTTTTCTTTTAATATTTTAAGACTGAAGGCTCTTAGAAAGAGAATGATTAAAGAGGATATGATCGCATTTTGTAAAATTGTGAATGGTATTGATGGGTGACCACAGTCTTAAGAATTCTATAACAAAGCAACTTGGGAATCTACAAAGTACATTTTACACAAAATTGAGTGCTGAAGTAAATGTCAGTGGATATATAACTTTTTACTCCAAAGGCAATGTAAACTAATTAGAAAAATAAGAGGATTAAAAAAATATGTGGTTATTTGGGGGCCCATCCTCATGAGGGTTAGCATGGAAGTTAACCACACCTTTCCCTAGACTACCTTCTGCTGGCATTAATAATTCAAAAACACAGGTCAAGGGTCTCTTTCACCGTGGAGATTTCTTGTTATTTCTGTGTGATTTATTTTTTCCTTCCTTCACTCCTCCAGCTTTTTGGAAGCAATACCTTTTTTTTTTTTTTGAGATGGAGTTTTGCCCTTGTTGCCCAGGCTAGAGTGCAGTGGAGTGATCTCG
>NW_012115043.1:5782672-5784043 GCF_000951035.1 Colobus angolensis palliatus
AAATATAAAATAGTTTTTAAACATATATATATATGTTTAATAAGATGGGGTCTTGCTATGTTGTCCAGGCTGGTCTCAAACTCCTGGATTCAAGCAATCTGCCTGCCTCAGGTTTCCACACTGCTGGAATTACAGGAGTGAGCCACCTCACCTGACTGATTTTATCTTTAGATAAGAAAGTGCATTGTTGAAAATATCCCAAAGATAATGTTTTGGTACAATCGTTTTCTTCTTTGGTTCTCATTATTATTTTTACAGTGAGTATTTATTAATTTATTATTATCATTTTTTTTTTTGAGATGGAGTTTTGCTCTTATTGCCCAGGCTGGAGTTCTGTGACGTAATCTCAGCTCACTACAACCTCCACGTCTCGAGTTCAAGCAATTCTCCTGCCTCAGACTCCCAAGTAGCTGGGATTACAGGCATGCACCACCACGCGCAGCTAATTTTGTATTTTTAGTAGAGCTGGGGTTTCACCGTGTTAGCCAGGATGGTCTCGATCTCCTGGCCTTGTGATCCGCCCACCTCGGCCTCCTGAAGTGCTGGGATTATAGTCGTGAGCCACCGCACCTGGCCTGGGCCAAGTATTTGTTAATTGAATAACATGAATGTGCTATTTCTCATAGAAATTTAAAACAAAAAAACTTTTATAACAACTAATCTTTTTTTTTTTGAGACACAGTCTCACTCTGTAACCCAGGCTGGAGTGCAGTGGCGCCATCTCGGCTCACTGTAACCTCTGCCTCCCAGGTTCAAGTGATTCTCCTGCCTCAGCCTCCCAAGTAGGTGGAATTATAGGTGCACACCACCATGCCTGGCTAATTTTTGTATTTTCAGTAGAGACAGGGTTTCACCATGTCGCCCAGGCTGATGTCGAACTCTTGGCCTCAAGTGATCCACCGCCTCAGCTTCCCAAAGTACTGGGATTACAGGTGTGAGCCACTGCACCTGGCCACAACTAATCATTTTAACTGCAACTATTTATCATGAACATTTGCCCTTTACATAGGCATGTGACTTTTCTTTAAAACAGAAAAAATTTCTTATTCTAAGACCAGTGTCTTTAACTGAAATAATGATGATTTTCTCATAGAAAAATTGGCAAAAGTTTTTTAAACTTTTATAATGGAAATTTTTAAAGCATACAAAAGTAGAATAATGTGAAATATTTTCAACAAGGATTAAATCTTAGGCATCAGCGTTGATTGTAGCCCTACTAACTTCCCCTCACAACCCCCCACCCCTACTGCTCAGATTTTTTGTTTGTTTGTTTTGAGAGAGTCTCACTGTCGCCCAGGCTGGAGTGCAGTGGTGCCATCACTGCTTACTGCAAGCTCTGTCTCCTGGGTTCACACCATTCTCCTGCTTCAG
>NW_012115043.1:5790651-5791885 GCF_000951035.1 Colobus angolensis palliatus
GGCGCATGCCTGTAATCCCAGTTACTTGGAAGGCTGACACAGGAGAATCTCTTGAACCCGGGAGGCAGAGGTTGCGGTAAGCCGAGATCACACCATTGCACTCCAGCCTGGGCAACAGAGCAAGGCTCCGTCTCAAAAAAACAAAAACAAAAAAAAACTTCATTGTGTTTCAAGATTGCTTTGAGTATTCTGTGTCTCATGCAATTCTATGTGAATATTATTAGGGTCAGCTTGTCTATATCTGGAAAAAAGGCATTTGGAATTTTGATAGGCATTTACGCTGTATTCCAATCCATGCATACGTGATGTCTTTCTGTTTATTTAGATCTTTACTTTCTTTGAACAGTGTTTAACAGTTTCCCTTATACACATCTTGCTCTTCTCTGGTTAAATTTACTACTAAGTATTTTTGTTTTCTTTTTTTATTTTAATATCAGTCAAATTTAGCAGTTAGGGGTTGTATACCAACTTTAGTGACATTAATGTTAATAAGTTCTGATAACCCACTACTATTAGGTCAGCCTATTTTTTTTAATAACATTTAAAGTATAATTTTCATTCTTTTATTTTTGAGACAGATTGTTGCTCTGTGAGCCAGGCTGCAGTGAGGTGGCATGATCTTGGCTCACTGCAACCTCCGCCTCCCAGGTTCAAGCAATTCTCCTGCCTCAGCCTCCCTAGTAGCCAGGACTACAGATGCGCACCACCATGCTCGGCTAATTTTTGTATTTTTAGTAGAGGCGGGGTTTCACTGTGTTGGTCAGGCTGGACTTGAACTCCTGACCTTGGGTGATCCACCTGCCTCGACCTCCCAAGGTACTGGGATTACAGGCATGAGCCACCACGCCCAGCCACAAACTTTCTTTGAGAGACATTATAACAAATATGTTTTGAGTAGGAAAAGAAAACCACAGAGATTCTGCTCTGAAGTTTTTTTGTTTTGCATTTACTTAGCAAATATCCTGAAAAAGCGAAAAACAATACCATCGTTAAATAAGTAACAGACAATAACTCCTATAAATAATTTAGGACATAAATGAAAGAAATCACTTCTTTCCCAGCGCTGGGAGGCAGAGGTGGACAGATCACTTGAGACCAGGAGTTTGAGACCAGCCAGGCCAACATTGCGAAACTCCATTTCTACTAAAAATACAAAATATTAGCTGGGCATGGTGGTACATGCATGCAATCCCACCTACTCAGGAGGCTGAGGCACAAGAATCACCTGGTTGTA
>NW_012115043.1:5793280-5796005 GCF_000951035.1 Colobus angolensis palliatus
GTCATCCTCCCACGTAGCTGGGATTACAGGCATGCACCACAGCCCCCGGCTAATTTTGTATTTTTAGTAGTGATGGGGTTTCTCCATGTTAGTCAGGCTGGTCTCAAACTCCCAACCTTAGGTTATCTGTGTGTCTCGGCCTCCCAAAGTGCTGGGATTACAGGCATGAGCCACTACACCCGGCCTTAGGAGCTAATTTTCTTTAACCAGCTCAGGCAACAGAGACCCGTGTCTTTACAAAAAAATTTAAAAAACTTAGCTGGGCATGGTGGTGCACACCTTTAATCCCAGCTACTCAGGAGTCTGAGGTGGGAGGATCGCTTGAGCCTAGAGGTCAAGCTGCAGTGAACTGTGATTGTGCCACTGCACTCCAGCCTAGATGACAGACTAAGACCTTATCTCAAAACAAAAGAGTTAATAATCTTTCTAGTTACTTTAAGATACCATTTTTAGGCCAGACATGGTGGCTCACGCCCATAATTCCAGCACTTTGGGAGGCCGATGTGGGCAGATCATTTGAGCCCAGGAGTTCCAGACCAGTGTGGAAAACATGGCAAAACCCCATCTCTACAAAAAAATGCAAAAATTAGCCAGGCAAGATAGCATGCGCCTGTAGTCCCAGCTACTCAGGAAGCTGAGGTGGGAGGATCATTTGAGCCTGGGAGGCAGAGGTTGTAGTGCACCGAGATTGTGCCGCTGCACTTCAGCGTGGATGACAGAGTGAGACCCTGTCTCAAAAAAAAAAAGATACAAATTTTAAAGTGGTAAAAATACTTGCTGTATAGAAAGATAGAGTAGGCCATGGGTAGTGGCTTACGCCTGTAATCCCAGCACTTTGGGAGGCTGAGGCGGGTGGATCACTTGAGGTCAGGAGTTTGAGACCAGCCTGGCCAACATGGTGAAACCCTGTCTGTACTAAAAATACAAAAATTAGCTAGGCGCACCTGTAGTCCCAGCTACTCGGGAGGCTGAAGCACGAGAATTACTTGAATCCGGGAGTTGGATGGAGGTTGCAGTGAGCCGAGATCATTCCACTGCCCTCCATCCTGGGCGACGGAGTGAAACTACCTAAAAGAGAGAGAGAGAAAAAAAAAGAAAGGTAAAGGGCATTAGTTCCCACTTCCTGTGTAAGCACTGAGGAAGATTTTGGAAGATCGTTATCACAAGGCAATTTTTTGTTTCCCTTGGAAACTAATTCATCTTAATAAATTATATATATACACACACAGTTTTTTTTTTTCTTTGGAGAGAGTCTTGCTCTGTCGCCCAGGTTGGAGTACAGTGGCGAGATCATGGCTCACTGCAGCCTCAAACTCCTGGGCTCAAGCAATCCTCCCACCTCAGCCTCGTTGAGTAGCTGGGACTATAGATATGTGCCACCACACCTGACTAATTAAAAAAAATTCTTTTTAGAGGTGAGGGTCCCACTATATTGCCCCAGCTTGTCTTGGACTTTAGGCTCAAGTGATCCTCTTGCCTCAGCCTCTCAAGTGTCTTATGTTTGGTTTTATTCTAGGCAATTCATTATGAGCTTTAGGAACTCTTCTTTTAAGAGAATTGTGATGATCCTGGCTTCTATTACATTTTTATGAGCAAACTATTTTATATTGGTAAAAATAATTTTAAAATATTTAATAAAATATTCGGTGAATAAGTGTTCAATAACAATGTTTAATGAACAGTAAATACTCTTAGGTATTGGGGCAGGTTGGGGCAACACAATTTATGAAGTACTGTTTTGTTGTCTTTATGTCCTCTCCTATTACCCTTAGCTTTTTCATTCAAAGTAAAAAAATGAGTCCTTTCTGGTAAGTTAAGGCAATGGAAAGTTTATTTTTCTGGGAAGCAATGATCATTGTTGACTTTTTTTTTTTTCCCTGAGACTGAGTCTCTCTGTCACCCAGGCTGGAGTGCAGTGGCACTATCTTGGCTCACTGCAACAGCCACCTCCCGGGTTCAAGCGATTCTCCTGCCTCAGCCTCCCAAGTAGCTGGGACTATAGGTGCCCACCATGGCGCCCAGCTAATTTTTATATTTTTGGTAGAGATGCAGTTTCACTATGTTGGTCAGGCTGGTCTCGAACTCCTGACATCAGGTGATCCACCTGCGTTGGCCTCCCAAAGTGCTGGGATTACAGGTGTGAGCCACCATGCCCGGCCTCATTGTTGACATTTTACCTGGAAATACTCTTCTTCATATAGGAAGCATGCTGGAACATGTATGTGTCAGCCTGATATTTACCTTAAAATGTTGTTTACTTTTCTAGCAACAACCTTTAAGGCCCAATTTAGTGGAAACTAGTTGTCCCAACATACGGATGGATCCAAAATTGTGCCCTGCTGATCCAGACTGGATTGCTTTTATACATAGCAATGATATTTGGATATCTAACATCGTAACCAGAGAAGAAAGGAGACTCACTTATGTGCACAATGGTAAGGCATAGTTCTTCAAATTTACTTTTCTGAACAGTATTTTTTGAAGTATAATTTGCTTCTTGCATTTTGACATTAGATCACCAAGCTGGGTGATCTTTGCATTTGAAATTCAGGTCTTTAAAATTTTTTAAAAATAGAGAAAAGTACAGAGAATAACTGGTATGTACCACATGTATAATACTGCTTTCTCTTAATGTTCATTTTCAAACAGTGCAACAAAAGAACCTCTGACATGATTGTTCTTTTCGCCTAATAAGACTGCCAGAATTTTCTTTTCTTTTTTTTTT
>NW_012115043.1:5797748-5809769 GCF_000951035.1 Colobus angolensis palliatus
GTGAACCTGGGAGGCGGAGCTTGCAGTGAGCTGAGATCGTGCCACTGTACTCCAGCCTGGGTGACAGAGCGAGACTCCTCAAAAAAAAAAAAAAAGAAAGTCATTGTTAACAGATATGTTATAGGTAGGAAAACAAAATGATACATATTCTCTCAAGTTTGTTTTTTTTTTGTTCTTTTTTTTTTGAGACAGAGTCTCACTTTGTCACCCAGGCTGGAGTGCAATGGTGCGATCTCTGCTCACTGCAACCTCCGCCTCTCGAGTTCAGTTGATTCCCCTGCCTCAGCCTCCCGAGTAGCTGGGATTACTGGCTAATTTTTTTTTTGTATTTTTAGTACAGACAGTTTCACCATGTTGGCCAGGGTGGTCTCAATCTTCTGACCCTGTGATACACCCACCTCGGCCTCCCAGAGTGCTGGGATTACAGGCATGAGCCACTGTGCTCAGCCTGTTTGTTTTTTGTAGCAAAGTCTTGCTCTGTTGCCCAGGCTGGAGTGCAATGGCGTTAGCTCACTGTAACATCCGCCTCCTGGGTTCAAGTGATTCTCATCCCTTAGCCTCATGAGTAGCTGGGATTACAGGTGCATGCCACCACACCTGGTTAATTTTTGTATTTTTAGTGGAGACGGGGTTTCACCATGTTGGCCAGGCTGGTGTTGAACTCCTGACCTCAAGTGATCCACCCACCTCTGCCTCCCAAAGTGCTGAGAACAGGCGTGAGCCACGGCACCTGGCCAGACATAGGGTTTTATAAGAGCACCAATGTGGGAAAGTGGTCAGGGAAGGCTTTCCAGAAAAGATGACACCTAAACTGATCCTAAATAATGTCTATATATTATCCAGTACACTCCTGACAAAGGGACTACATGAGGAAGGTCTTGATGCAAAAGACATCATGGTATTTGTGAGGAGGTAGAAGCAGTGTGAAGGTCCTGAAGCATAAGTTCTGAGTCAAGAAGTAGCAAAAGACTGGCAGATGAGGACCAGGACAAGGGTAGACCATATCTTCTGTAAATGAACATGGACTTTATCATGATATGAGGGTCCATGGAAAAGTTTTTAACAGTTGTGTGATCATAATCATCATGTTGTCCATAAGTTGCTCTGGGTACTTTGTGGAAGTTAAATTCAAGAAACATGGGTAGAAACAGGAACACCAAAGCTTGACTGTTGCAGTTGTCCAAGTTATATGGCCTAAATCTAGAGCATAGGATAGAGACAAAGGGATGGAGTAGGGAAAACCTTAAGTTAAAAGTATAGATTTTGGTGTTTAATAGGTTTCCCTTTGAAGTCAGGAAATCAGAACAGCTGTTCTACTACCAATGGCAGTAGAAAGATTAGGTTGGTAGTTAATAAATCTGTTCTGGAAATCCAAGCCATTTTTTCATGCTTTTTTTTTTCCATTTTTTTGAGACAGGCTTTCCTGTTGGCTCACTGCAGTCTTGACAGGGCTCCAGCAATCCTCCCATCTCAGCACTCCTGAATAGCTGAGACTACAGGTGTGTGCCACCATGCCTGCCTAATTTTTAACTTTTTTTGTAGAGACAAGGTCTCCCTGTGTTGTCAAGGCTGGTCTTGAACTCCTCGGCTCAAGTGATTCTCTCACCTCAGCCTCCTAAATTGCTGGGATTATAGGCATGAGCCAACAAACCCAGCCCAGTTTTTCATGTTTCAGCAAACACTGGACACTTGCTATGTACCAGTTATTGTACTTGAGGCTGAGAGTGCAAAGCTGTGATATAACTGTCAGAGTTAAGGCATTTTTAGTAATTTTTTTTCTTCTGTAAAATTGTTTTCCACAGGATTTGTGAAGATTGGCAGAATTTAAAATGGAAAGCACTGGAATCCTGCAGGACATTATACTAGTGTTTTTATTCTTTATCATGTTGTATGTAGGTATGCAGTATATTTTCAGGATTAATAGAGTAGTTAAGAATACAGGTAGAGCCTGGTGAAGTGGCTTATGTCTGTAATCCCAGCACTTTGGGAAGCCAAGGTGGGAAGATCACTTGAGCCCAGGAGTTCAAGACCAGTCTGGGCAACGTAGGGGGAGACCCTGTGTCTACAAAAAAATAAAAAATAATAAAAATGACCCAGGCATGGTGTCATGGGCCTGTTTCTCAGCTACTCTGGGAGCCGAGGTGGGAGGATCACTTGAGCCTGGGAAGTCAGGCTCAGTTACACCACTGCTCTCCAGCCTTGGAGTGAGCTGTAATTGTACCACTGCACTCCAGCCTTGGTGGCAGATGAAAGAGAGAGACCCTGTCTCTAAAAAAAAAAAAAAAAAAAAAAAAAGAATGTAGAACTAGTTTGAATTTCAAGTCTACCGTTTATTAACTGTGCGGCCTTGGTTATTTAACCCATCTCTTTGTTTCCATATCTATAAAAACAGATGTTAATAGCACATCAACATAGGGTTGTTATGAGGCTTTAATGAGTTAATATATATGAAGTATTTAGGATAGTGCCTGAAACATAGTAAGTGTTGTGTAAGGTGCTTAGATAGAAAGTAGGTAGGGAGTTAATGTCATCAGCTTATTCCACTCACAATAGGTTTCTAAGTGAAAGTCCACTTGAGATGGATTTGGTCAATCAGTATGTACATGTGTTTATTCTTTACTTGGTGATAGAGGAATTTAAAAGTAATAAAATCCTAGTTTCTGCTCTCAAATGACTTACTGAGAGGATGAGATGATACTATTTATTCATTTAATAAATAATAATGGAAGTCTATAATAAACAGTAAGAAGATACAAATGAAGGTTACTTATCTTCATAGTATTGGCTGTATCATTAATTCCAAAATTCAAAACACTTTGAAAACTGAGCTTAGTTTTCATTAGGTTGTTACTAAAACTCATTTGGCAGTAACACCTGACCTGAAGTGACCTGAGGATATTTATAAACTTCATATGCTCACCTACATAGTGTGCCTATTCGTAAGTTTGCTGCAGGAATATTAGTGTATTTGATTACAAGGTATTTGGTTACCCTGCTGGAGATACTACATAATGTATTGTGGTAGATGTACAGTATATGAAAAATCTTGGCCAGGCACGATGGCTCATGCCTGTAATCCTAGCACTTTGGGAGGCTGAGGCGGGTGGATCACCTAAGGTTGGGAGTTCAAGACCAGCCTGAACAACATGGAGAAACCCCGCTTCTACTAAAAATACAAAATTACCTGGGGTGGTGGCGCATGCCTGTCATCCCAGCTACTCAGGAGGCTTAGGTTGGAGAATCGCTTGAACCCAGGAGGTGGAGGTTGCGGTGAGCCGAGATGGCACCGTTGCACTCCAGCATGGGCAACAAGGGCAAAACTCTGTCTAAAAAAAAAAAAAAGAAGAGGGAGGGAGGGAAGAGAGAGAGAGAAAGAAAGAAAATGAAAGAAAAGAAAGATCTCCCAGATTCTGAATTCCAAATATCTCTTTTTGGATTCAAACTTTTTGGATAAAAAAATCATTGGTTTGTACTGTACATTATGTCAGACTGTATAGAAAACATGGATAAACAAAAATAATAAAACTTGCCTGTAAAGTTAGAATCAGGCCAGGTGCAGTGGCTCACACCTGTAGTCCTAGCACTTTGGGAGGCCAAGGTGAGAGGATTACTTGAGCTCAGGGGTTTGAGACCAGCCTGGGAAACATAATGAGACCTCATCTCTACAAAATTTTTTTTAAAAATTAGCTGGGCTTAGTGACACATGCCTGTGTTCCAGCTACTTGGGAGACTGAGACAGGAGGATTACTTGAACCCAGGAGATGAAGGCTGCAGTGACCTGAGATCTCACCCCTGCACTCTACCCTTGGTGAAAGCGAGACCCTGTCTCAAAAATAAAATAGAAATTAAAGTCCCTATGGTATATGTAATGCCTACTAGACTGGCTAAAGTGAGAAATATTGAGAACACCAAATGCTGGAGAAGAACTTTCATACTTTGATAGTAAGAGTGTAAAATAATAGAAATACTTTGGATAACTGTTTGGTACTTTCTTACGAAGTTAAACATACACTTACCACACTAACCAGCCAGATTACTCGTAGGTATTTACTTAGAAGAAACAAAAACACATGTTCTCAAAAATTCCCTTTTTTTTTTTTCTTTTTTGAGACATGATCTCAGTCTGTCCCCCAAGCTGGAGTGGAGTGCAGTGACGTGATATTGGCTCACTGCATCCTCCTCCTGCCGGACTCAAGCAATTCTCCTACCTCAGCCTCCCGAGTAACTGGGACCATAGGCACCTGCCATCACACCTGGCTAATTTTTGTATTTTTTATAGAGGCGGGATTTTGCTGTTGCCAAGGCTGGTCTCAAACTCCTGAGCTCAAGCAATCCGCCCTCCTCAGCCTCCCAAAATGTTGGGATTATAGGTGTGAGCCACCACGCCTGGCCCAAAAAATTCTTACACGGTAATAATGTTCATAGCATCTTTATTCATAATAGCCAGAAACTGGAAACAGGCAAGATATCCATTAACAGATAAAAACTATGGTATGCAATGGAATACAACTCAGCAATAAACAGGAATTAACTATTGACACATGTAACAATATTGATGAAACTCAAAAGAATCCAAACACAAGTATATATATACTATATGATTTCATTTACATGAAATTCTAGAATATGCAAACCTAACCTCTGGTGATAGAAATCAGATCAGTGATTGTTTCTGGGTCGGGGCTGGGCCTTGACTGGGAAGGAGCATGAGAAAACATCCTTGGGTACTGGAAGTGTAAGTGGTGATAGGAGTGTGGTCATACAAGTATATGTATTTTTCAAAAATAAACAGTACATTTAAGAATTCGTAAATTATAGCCGGGCGCGGTGGCTCAAGCCTGTAATCCCAGCACTTTGGGAGGCGGAGACGGGCGGATCACGAGGTCAGGAGATCGAGACCATCCTGGCTAACACGGTGAAACCCCATCTCTACTAAAAATACAAAAACTAGCCGGGCGAGGTGGCGGGCGCCTGTAGTCCCAGCTACTCGGGAGGCTGAGGCAGGAGAATGGCGTAAACCCGGGAGGCGGAGCTTGCAGTGAGCTGAGATCAGGCCACTGCACTCCAGTCTGGGCGACAGAGTGAGACTCTGCCTCAAAAAAAAAAAAAAAAAAAGAATTCGTAAATTATAAAGCAATTTTTAAAAACCTCGAAATGTTACTACTTGGAGATAACCATATTTCAGCTTATATCAGCACTTTTTAAAAATGCATTTTTATAAATGAATCACAGTGTAAATGCTATTCAATAATCTGATTTGTTTTATTCAAGTATATTGTAAACATGTCCTCATGACACAATTTTTTTTTTTTTTTTTTTTTTGGAGACGGAGTCTTTTTCTGTCACCCAGGCTGGAGGGCAGTGGTGTTGTGATCTTGGCTCACTGCAACCTCCACCTCCCGGGTTCAAGCGACTCTTCTGCCTCAGCCTCCCAAGTAGGAGCATGCCCTGCTAAGTTTTGTATTTTTAGTAAAGACGGGGTTTCACCATATTGGCCAGGCTGGTTTCAAACTCCTGACCTTGTGATCTGTTCCCCTCGGCCTCCCAAAGTGCTGGGATTACAGGCGTGAGCCACCACGTCTGGCCTCAAAATCTTATATAATTATGGCTTTGTGGTTTTCTTTTAAAACAAGAATCCCCTTCAAACTATTTGCTGGAAACCTAAGTGTAAAACAGATGAAAGCTGAGCTGCTCCAACTGAATGAGATGAAAGAAGAATGGTTGAATTATATGACCTATAAGATTCACTCTAGGTCTAAGATATACTTCTCTGTGTAGGAGAGTTGCAAGTATCCCCTATACTCTGCTCCTTTACGTGTAATCTTTTTTCCATGATCCTGCTAATTGGGAAAATAATAACATTTATTTGGAGCATGTACTGTGGTCCAGGCTTTGTTCTGAGTGCTTTATGTGAATTAATTAATTTAATCTTCATATCAGCCTCACAAGGTAGCCTTTTATTCTCATTTACAAATGGGATAATGCAGTGGAATGAGATTGAGTGATTTGCCCAAAGTCAGACAGTACGTAAATGATGGACCCCAGATTTGAACTCAGTCCATTTAGCTCCAGAGTTTACCACTGTACTCCAGCTACCTTTCCAAATAAACTGAATCATTTTGCTTTGTACGTATGAAAAGATAGCTTTCTGTGGTAATTTTGCCTTTTATATTTGTCTAGAGCTAGCCAACGTGGAAGAAGATGCCAGATCTGCTGGAGTCGCTACCTTTGTTCTCCAAGAAGAATTTGATAGATATTCTGGCTATTGGTGGTGTCCAAAAGCTGAAACAAGTAAGGGGGTTCAAATAATATATTATGGATCATTTAAAGTATTGTAAGATTCACCTGTCAGTTAAGTGCACAGATTCTAAATCTTGGTTAATAGATTGGAAAGTGGATAATAGATTCCAAAGTGGTGATGATTGATTCATGCCAGTAGTTACTTAAAATATATACTTTAGGCCAGGCGCAGTGGCTAACACCTGTAATCCCAGCACTTTGGGAGACTGAGGCAGTCAGATCACCTGAGGTCAGGAGTTCAAGACTAGCCTGGCTAACATGGTGAAACCCCGTTTCTAATAAAAATACAAAAAGTTAGCCGGGCGTGGTGGCACGCGCTTGTAATCCCAGCTACGCGGGAGGCTGAAGCAGGAGAATCGCTTGAACCCAGGAGACGGAGGTTGCAGTGAGCCGAGATCGCACTATTGTACTCCATCTTGGGCACTGAGAGCGAAACTCGGTCTCAAAAATCTGTAGGTTATGGCCAGGCACAGTGACTCAATGCCTGTAATCCCAGCACTTTGGGAGGCCGAGGCGGGTGGATCACGAGGTCGGGAGATCAAGACCATCCTGGCTAACACAGTGAAACCCCATCTCTACTAAAAATTAAAAGAAAAAAAAATTTAGCTGAGTGTGGTGGCGGGTGCCTGTAGTCCCAGCCACAGGGAGGTTGAGACAGGAGAATGATGTGAACCTGGGAGGCGGAGCTTGCAGTGAGCCAAGATTGTGCCTCTGCACTCCAGCCTGGGCAACACAGTGAAACTGCGTCTCAAAAAAAAAAAAAAAAAAATGTAGATTATATTTCATCATAATGAAGTCTAGTAAAAACAATTGTATTGTGGTTTAATGCCTCTGGCCCCTCAATTCTCTTTGCCAGTTTTTCTCCTAGAGGCTGGTCTTGGTAGTGCTGGCAGCATTGGTGGCAAAATAAAAAATACCACACCTTGGCCGGGCGCAGTGACTCACACATGTAATCCCAGCACTTTGGGAGGCTGAGGTGGGCGGATCATGAGGTCAGGAGAGCGAGACTATCCTGGCCAACATGTTGAAATCCCATCTCTACCAAAATACAAAGAATTAGCTGGGTGTGGCGGTGCACACCTGTAGTCCCAGCTACTCGGGAGGCTGAGACAGAAGAATCAATTGAACCTGGGAGGTGGAGATTGCAGTGAGCCGAGATCGTGCCACTGCATTCCAGCCTGGCGACAGAGCGAGACTCAGTCTCAAAGACAAACAAAAAAACACACCTTAATGTGTTGCTATAAAAATAGAGCGAGACTCAGTCTCAAAAACAAACAAAAAAACACACCTTAATGTGTTGCTATAAAAATGTGATTGACTAGAGAGTCTGTTAAACAGATGACCAAATCAGTGTATGAATGGATAGGATAAAAGGGAACAGATTCCTCCCTTTCTTGGGGCAAATTCACAAATATCTCACTCTCTAAGAAACAGCTCACTAAAGCTTGGCTTTCAAACTTTTTGACCATGATCCAGTTAGAAGTGTACTTGTATTGTGGCCTAATACATATACTGTATAGATAAAAATGAAAACAAATTTCAAGAAGCGATACTTACTCTTTTTTTTTTTTTTGAGACATAGTCTCTCTCTTGTCGCCCAGGCTGGAGTGCAGTGGCGCAATCTCAGCTCACTGCAAGCTCCGCCTCCCAGTTCAAGCCATTCTCCTGCCTCTCAGCCTCCCAAGTAGCTGGGACTACAGGCGCCCGCCACTGCACCCAGCTAATTTTTTGTATTTTTAGTAGAGACGGGGTTTCACCGTGTTGGCCAGGCTGGTCTCAATCTCGTGACCTCATGATCCACCAGCCTCGGCCTCCCAAAGTGCTGGGATTACAGGCGTGAGCCACCGCGCCTGGCCGCAATACTTATTCTTATGTGTAATACTCCCTGATACTGTTATGTTGGGTTTTTTTTGTTGTTTTTTTTTTTTGAGGCGGGGTCTCTGTTGCCCAGGCTAGAGTGCGTGGTGCAGTCTCAGCTCACTGCAAACTCTGCCTCCCAGGCTCAAGCAATCCTCTCACCTCAGCCTCCCAAGTACCTGGGACTACAGGTGCAAGCCACTACACACAGCTAATTTTTATATGTTTTTGTAGAGATGGAGTATTGCCCTGTTGCCCAGGGTGTGGTTTGTGTGTTATATTTTTTAAAATACTGATTATGACCCATTAATAGATTTCATGACCTATTCATGGTTTGGAGCTAGCAGTCTGAATGCTTCTCTAAGAGACCCTGAAAAATACATGTAAGCCATGTCTTGGATTTGGACATTTTATTTTAAGATGTAAAATGTATTCTTGTATTTGTTAGAACATGATTTTGACATGAATAGAGAAACTATTCAAAATAACTGTATTTAGTATTTATGTTTTTAATGGGAAATATTATAAATGTAATAAAATATTTCATTTTTCAACAAAGAATGCATTTGATGGTATGTAAGAATGAAGTCCTTCAAAAATGTTTTTCCTTGTTTTGAAAATATGTATACATATCATCTCCAGTTGTTTTCCCTCCAAAAGAAGTGGCTTAACAATAACTCACCTTGCTGCTACAAAGACTAGTGATATTTTCCTACAAAAAAGTAGCGTATTTTATACATAAGTTATTCTTCACTATAAGAAATCTGATACTAGAAGGAACGGTTGGTTATGACTACTTTCTGGAATAATTATTCTAAATTTTCAATATCTAAATTTCTTTTAAGCTCCCAGTGGTGGTAAAATTCTTAGAATTCTATATGAAGAAAATGATGAATCTGAGGTGGAAATTATTCATGTTACATCCCCTATGCTGGAAACAAGGAGGGCAGATTCATTCCGTTATCCTAAAACAGGTACTGTACTCCATTGGCATTTATATTCACTCATTTCCTCTTTCCAAATAAGATTCTGTAGTCATCCAAAGGTGTAGTCAATGACATTGGTCATTTCCAGCCTTATTTATGATGGGTTGTTCACTGAGTATCACAAAAATAGATTTTGAATTAAAGGGTGATCGTTTTTTATTCTTTTCAGAGGTAGGGATGTCCACACAATTGATTTCCTCAAGGAATGAATTAGAGGGTATCTTTGCGCCAGACGTGGTAGCTCATGTCTGTAATCCCAGCACTTTGGGAGGCTGAGGCAGGTGGATCACTTGAGGTCGGGAGTTTGAGACCAGCCTGACCAACATGGTGAAACCCCATCTTTACTAAAAATGCAGAATTAGCCAGGTGTTTTGGTGCATACCTGTAATCCCAGCCAATTGGGAGGCTGACGCAGAATAATTGCTTGAACCCAGGAGGCAGAGGTTATAGTGAGCCGAGATCACGCCATTGCATTCCAGCCTGGGCAACAAGAGTGAAAATCTGTCTCAAAAAAAAAAAAAAAAAGGAGACGGTGTCTTTGCTAGCAAATACAGATTTTTAAGTGATACTGTTCATAATAAGTGATTTTTTTTTTCCATGTTGCTTCTTACAGCATTTCAATTGTGAAAATAATACATATTTTCACTTTATTTCGTTTGGACTCTTTTCAGCCTGGTTTTTTGTTTTTTATTCTTTTAAAATTTTATTTCAATAGTTTTTGGGGAACAGGTGGTTTTCGGTTACATGGATAAGTTCTTTAGTGGTGATTTCTGAGATTTTGGTGCACCCATCACCCGAGCAGTGTACACTGTACCCAATGTGTAGTCTTTTATTCCTTACCCCCCTCCCACCCTTCCTCTGGAGTCCCCAGAGTCCATTATATCATTCTTATGCCTTTGTGTCGTCATAGCTTAGCTCCCACTTATCATTGAGAACAATGATATTTGGTTTTTCCATTCTTGAGTTACTTCACTTAGAATAATGGTCTCCAGCTCCATCCAGGTTGCTGTGAATGCCATTATTTTGTTCCTTTTTGTGGTTGAGTAGTATTCCATGTTGTATATATACTACATTTTTTTAATCCACTTGCTGGTTGATGAGCAAGCCCCTTATTTTTATTTTACTTTTTTAAGACAGTGTTTTGCTCTGTCATCCAGGCTGGAGTGCAGTGGTGTGATCTTGGCTCACTGAAGCCTCTGCCTGCAGGGTTTAAATGATTATCCTCCCTCAGCCTCCTGAGTAGCTGGGATTACAGGTGCCTACCACCAAGCCCGGATGATTTTTGTATTTTTAGTAGAGATGGTGTTTCACCACTCCTGACCTGAAGGGATCACCTCGGCCTCCCAAAGTGCTGGGATTACAGGTATGAGCCGCTGCACCTGGCCGAACCCCTTATTTTTTGATATTCAAAACGTATGAATTTGAGATGGGGCTCTGAGATTCTTGTGCAGTAAAGCTCTGACCAGCTATATTATTCTTTTTCATTTTTTTCTTGAGACAGTCTCTCTCTGTTGCCAAGGCTGGAATGCAGTGGTGTGATCTTGGCTCACTATACCTCCACCTCCTGAGCTCAGGCCATTTTCCCACCTTAGCCTCCTAAGTAGCTCGACCAGCCTGGTGCAGTGTGTACCACTGCACCTGGCTAATTTTTGTTTTTTGGTTTTTTTTACTTTTTTGTTTTTGTTTGTTTGTTTGTTTGTTTTTTGCTCTGTCATCCAGGCTGGAGTGCAATGGCGCGATCTCAGCTCACTATAACCCCCGCTTCCCAGGTTCAAGCGATTCTCCTGCCTCAGCCTCCTGAGTAGCTGCAATTACAGGTGCCTGCCACCATGCCTGGCTAATTTTTGTATTTTTAGTAGAGACAGGGTTTCACCATGTTGGCCAGGCTCGTCTCGAACTTCTGATCTCGTGATCCACCTGCCTCAGCCTCCCAAAGTGTTGGGATTACAGGCGTGAGCCACCGCACCCAGCTGTTTTTTTTGTGTTGTTTGTTTTTTTGAGACAGAGTCTCACTCTGTTGCCCAGGCTGGAGTGCAGTGGCGCAATCTCAGCTCACTGCAAACTCCGCCTCCCAAGTTCAAGCAATTATCCTGCCTCAGCCCCCTGAGTAGCTAGGATTACAGGTGCATGCCACTGCACCTGGCGAATTTTTGTATTTTTGGTAGAGATGGAGTTTCACCATGTTGGTTAGGCTGGTCTCAAACTGACCTCAGGTGATCCACCTACCTCGACCTCCCAAAGTGCTGGGATTACAGGCGTGAGCCACTGTGCCCAACCTATACATTATTCTTGACTTAACTAAAGTGTAAAGAGGATTGATCTGGCAAAATTAATTTGAGCAATTTTGGATAAACATTACTATTCATTTATGTCTCTCTCTAAAGGTACAGCAAATCCTAAAGTCACTTTTAAGATGTCAGAAATAATGATTGATGCCGAAGGAAGGGTAAGTATAAAATGCTGAGTTGACCTTCTGTGTCATTTGACTAATCTATTTAGCCCGGTAGGGTTCTTTGATACACTTTTTTATTTTTGGACTTGTTGAACTTACTGAGATATCTGTGGATCATGATTTTAGACTGACCTAATTTTTTACTTACAAATCATCCTGCTGGTTCATAAGAATGGGAATATGGGGATATGCATATTAACCACTCCTTTCCAATAGTTTTTCTGTTTGCCTTTATTCTCCAGATAAATGTTAAAAGGAAAAAAAAGGTAGTTATTGACTGATTACCTTTTGTGGTGGGTAGATGTCTGTGGTGCATTAAATATCCCACAGTGGCCGGGCACGGTGGCTCAAGCCTGTAATCCCAGCACTTTGGGAGGCCAAGACGGGCGGATCACGAGGTCAGGAGATCGAGACCATCCTGGCTAA
>NW_012115043.1:5811614-5814972 GCF_000951035.1 Colobus angolensis palliatus
TCAGCCTCCCGAGTAGTTGGAATTACAGGCACACACCACCACACTCAGCTAATTTTATGTATTTTTAGTAGAGATGGGGTTTCACTATGTTGACCAGATTGGTCTCAAACTCCTGACCTCATGATCCGCCCACCTTGGCCTTCCAAAGTACTGGGATTACAGGCATGAGCCACCGCGCCCAGCCTAGACAACCATTAATCTAAACTTTCTATCTCTATAAATTTGCCTATTCTGGACATTTCATATAAGTGGAATCATACAATATGCAGTTTGGTCTCCTTGACTTAGATTGTTTTCAAGGGCCATCCATGTTGTACCATGTATCAATACTTCATTTATTTTTAATTGATGAATAATACCTTTATATGGATATACCATATTGTATTTATCAGGTGATGAACATTTTGATTGTTTCCGTTTTATGGCTATTAAGAATAATGCTGCCATGAGTATGTATGTAGCAGTTTTTGTGTGGGCTTACTCTCTGGAGTATATACCTACGAGTAGAATTGTTGAGTCATTTGATGACTTTTTTTTTAACATTTTGTGGAACTAAAGTGTTTTTCCAAAGTGGCTGCACTATTTTATTTTATTTTATTTTTTGAAGAAAGTCTCCAGCCTGCCTAATATGGTAAAACCCCTCTCTACTACAAATACAAAAAAAGAGAAAGGTCTCACTTTGTCACCCAACCTGGAATACAGTGACACAGTCCCACTCAGCCCAGCCTCAACCTGTCAGGCTCAAGGGATCCTCCTGCCTCCTCCTTAAGTAGCTGGGACTACAGGCACACACTACCGTGCCCAGCTAGTTTTATTTTTTGTAGCGACAGGATTTCCCTGCGTTGCCCAGGCTGGTCTTGAACTCCTGGGCCCACGTGATCCTCTCACTTCAGCCTCCTGAAGTGCTAGGATTACAGGTGTGAGCCACCACACTCAGCATGCACTATTTTATATTCCAGCCTCCTCATATCCCCCAGCACTAGGCAACCTTTTTTTTTTTTTTTGAGACAGAGTTTCGCACTATCACCCGGGCTGGAGTGCAATGGTGCGATTATCAGCTCACTTCAGCCTCTGCCTTCTGGGTTCACATGATTCTCCTGCTTCAGCCTGTGTGAGATTTCCAGTTTCTCCACATTATCACCAACACTTCTTGTTGTCCATTATATTTATTATAGCCATTCGATTGTGAGTTTTTTTTTTTTGAGATGGAGTCTCACTCTGTCGCTCAGGCTGGAGTGCAGTGGTGCGATCTCTGCTCACTGCAAGCTCCACCTCCCGAGTTCATGCCATTCTCCTGCGTCAGCCTCCCAAGTAGCTGGGACTACAGGCACCCACCACCACATCCAGCTAATTTTTTTATATTTTTAGTAGAGATGGGGTTTCACGTTATTAGCCAAGATGGTCTTGATCTCTTGACATCGTGATTCGCCTGCCTCGGCCTCCCAAAGTGCTGGGATTACAGGCGTGAGCCACCGCGCCTGGCCGCTATTGTGTTTTAAGTGGTATCTCATTGTGGTTTTGATTCATATTTCTCTGATGGCTAACGATGTTGGGAATCATTTTCTGTGTTTATTAACCATGTATATATTTTCTGTGGAAAACTGTCTATTCAGATCCTTTGCAGTTTTTAAAAATTATTTATTTTTTACTGTGTGTTTGCTAGACTTTTAAAGGAAAAAAGTTTGCTTATTCGGGGCTATTTCTTTAATATATTACACAAATGGGCCGAGCACGGTGGCTTATGCCTGTAACCCCAACTATTTGGGAGACAGGCAGATCACTCAGGTCAGGAGTTCGAGACCAGCCTGGCCAACATGATAAAACCCTGTCTCTACTAAAAATACAAAAACTAGCTGGGCGCAGTGGCATATGCTTGTAATCCCAGCTACTCGGGAGGCTGAGGCAGGAGAATCACTTAAACCCGGGAGAGAGAGGTTGCAGTGAGTTGAGATGGTGTCGCTGCACTATAGCCTGGGCAACAGAGTGAGACTCTATCTCAAAAACACAAAAAAACCCCACCATATGTACATAATTACAAATATATATATTATACAAATATATTTTAGGCTGGGCACACTGGCTCATGCCTGTAATCCTAGCATTTTGGGAGGCCAAGGCAGGAGGATCACTTGAACCCAGGAGTTTGAGACTAGCCTGGGCAACATAGGGAGACTCCATCTCTATAAAAAATTTAAAAATTAATATTTTATTTAATTTCATTACAAGCACACGCCTTACCTGTAGTCTCAGCTACTCAGGAGGCTGAGGCAGGAGAATCACTTGAGCCTGGGAAATTGCGAAGGCAGTAAGCTGTGATCAGGCCACTACATTCCAGCCTGGACAACAAAATTTGACCTTGTCTCAAATATATATATATGTACACACACACATATGTATAAATAAAATATGATTACTGTGTGTGTATATATATATATTTCTAGGTGAAATATAGGGAATTAGGGACTATTATTTTTCTGGATACTCGAGTTTAAGGTGATTAAAACTTGATTTTACCAGTTATTATCAAGTGTTCTGTTAGTATCAACTCAAAGAAATAGACTTTTAGGATGTGTTAAAAGTGCTTAGAACTTTTTTAGGCACAAAAAGTAAGTACTAGTATAGGTAACCCAGAATTTACTCCTGGTTTTGTTATATCCTTTGTGCCTTTTTAATACCTGAGTCACCAAATTTCCTGCTTTTTGGATAATTGTTAAAGTAGACTAGCAAGCTAATTATTTTTCTAAATCTTCTATAACTAGATTTTTTTTTTCTTTTTTAATAGATTATGGATGTCATAGATAAGGAACTAATTCAACCTTTTGAGATTCTATTTGAAGGAGTTGAATATATTGCCAGAGCTGGATGGACTCCCGAGGGAAAATAGTGCGTATGTTAAATTGTTACTTCTTTATAACTAATTTAGGATCCAGAGCTTTGGAATATTTGTGCTGTTAGGTTTGCCTTGTTGGAGCTGCCTTCACATGTAAATTTGCAGTACAGTTATTACTGCACAAGGCATTTTTCTTGAATTAAGTGGATTTGTGCATTTGTAACCCTATAAGCATAGGTGCACTGCAGTTTAATTCTGTCTGTATACTCAGCCAGTTATGGTTCACAGTGTTATTTGTGATTAAATTATATGACTTGAAGGCTCACACATAAATGTATATTTTTTTAAATTGTATAATTGTAGAGCTTTATATGAGGATTATTACAAATAAATAGTTTCTGTGTCTAAGGTAGACAGCAGACAGCAGGAGTTTCACAAGACTGGCATTTGTTGACATTGATACTAAAGGGAGAAAACTTTTTTTTTGAGTCAGGGTCTCACTCTGTCACCCAGGCTGGAGTGCAGTGG
>NW_012115043.1:5815232-5824409 GCF_000951035.1 Colobus angolensis palliatus
GTAGAGACGGGGTTTCACCATGTTAGCCAGGATGGTCTCGATCTGCTGACCTCGTGATCCGCCCGTCTCGGCCCCAGCTAATTTTTTTTATTTTTTGTAGAGACGATGTCTCACTATGTTGCCAGGTTGGTCTCAAAACTCGTGGGCTCCAGTGATCCTCTTGTTTCAGCCTCCCAAAGTGCTGAGATTACAGGTGTGAACCACTGCATGCACTTGGCAGAACTTTTGTTTATATAGACAGGGTTTCTCTCTGTGTCACCCAGACTGTAGTGCAGTGGCATGATCGTAGCTTAACTGTAATCTTGAAATCCTGGCCTCAAGCGGGCCTCTCACCTTGACCTCCCAAAGTGCTGGGATTATAGGCTCATGCCAGCCTATAGGGATAAAACACTTTCACTGGCCAACTGTGGTTTTGGACATTTCAAGAAAACCACTTTTTATAAATTCTATTCAAGCTTAAAGTGTATTTTTAATTAACTATTTGTAAGTGATAATTTAATATACACTAAAGCAGTTCTTTCATTGTGATTATAGATATAATTGATAGGTGCCAAATGAGATATAGAGGATTCTTTTTCTGATAGCTTGCTTTATTTCTGGTTCTTCTCTTTTATTTATTTAAATAGTGCTTGGTCCATCCTACTAGATCGCTCCCAAACTCGCCTGCAAATAGTGTTGATCTCACCTGAATTATTTATCCCAGTAGAAGATGATGTTATGGAAAGGCAGAGACTCATTGAGTCAGTGCCTGACTCTGTGACGCCACTAATTATCTATGAAGAAACAACAGACATCTGGATAAATGTATGCATTTTTTCCTGTACTTGTTTAAATATTTTCTCAGAATGCTAAAGCAAATGAAGTTATATAGCAAACTATCAAAATGCTTTTTTTTTTATTTTAAAGGGACCATGTTATTTCTTTAGTATGAACAATTCCAATTTGAGTGATGGTTCCAGAATGGAATGGTTTGTATTTAATAGATAGAAAGTAGGTGCCATTGAAATGACATCTCCTTGGCCTCAGATTTGTTCCTGGAGATAACAGATATTAAATACACAGTCTCATCAGTGCCTCTGAGAGGACTTCATGAGTCTGGTCTAGAAAAGACTTTCTCTTTTATGTTGGCAAACTGTGCCAAAATGTACCAATTTTTAATTGAATTTTGAATTTTCCAATTTAGCAGAAAAGTTTAAATAAGATACAAAATAAATAAAGCCATTTCACTTCCTAGCTAAATATAAGTTTAAGCTTCATATGATTCGCCTATAAATACCTGTTTTCCCCCTGAACTATTAGAAAAATTCTCTTCGGAAAACAAAAGTAAAAAAAAAAAAATTTTACCTCATCTCTCTGTATTTTATTAAACAAACCTTATGCCATGTTTCAAGGATTATAGAGATGTTGAGTAAGAAAAAACTTTTGGTCATATTTTTCTTTTTTACTCCATTTGAAAACATTTACTTCTCAGTGGATGAAGTCTTTGACTAAAGTAAAATAAATCTGAAAGCCCCAAGCAAAATTTATTACTGTAAATACAGCATTCCCGTGGCACTGATGGTTATTTATATTTCAACATATATTTATCAAGTAATTTTTCCTATAGCCTAATTGAATTATGTAGTATTCTCATAATCTGTATAGTAAATTTAACTCTTCATTTTACAGATCCATGACATCTTTCATGTTTTTCCCCAAAGTCACGAAGAGGAAATTGAGTTTATTTTTGCCTCTGAATGCAAAACAGGTTTCCGTCATTTATACAAAATTACGTCTATTTTAAAGGAAAGCAAATATAAACGATCCAGTGGTGGGCTGCCTGCTCCAAGTAAGAAATCCATTTTATTTTAAAAAAAGAAAAAATGTTGAAAGCAGAAGGTGGGAGGGACAGGGGAATGTATCTTTTGCATGCTTTGTAAGCATCAAATACTTGCTTCATTAAACTTAATATGTAAGTTAAACTAAAATATAAATACATGTACGTGTAAAAAACACAGGACAAAGTTCTTAATGGATTGACATATATTATAAAGTATTAATAGTGAATAATCTGTAAGTAGCAGGATTACTGATTTTGACTTTCTACTTTTGCCTTGACTGCAATTTTTAATTTGTTTAAAGTGAGCCCATTTAGAAAAAACTATTTTTGGCTGGGTGCAGTGGCTGACACCTGTAATCCCAGCACTTTGGGAGGCCGAGGCAGGCGGATCACCTGAGGTCAGGAGTTTGAGACCAGCCTGGCCAACATGGCGAAACACCATCTCTACTAAAAAATGCAAAAATGAACCAGGCGTGGTAGTGTGCACCTGTAGTCCCAGCTTACTCAAGAAGCTGAAGCAGAAGAATCGCTTGAACCCAGGAGGCGGAGGTTGCAGTGAGCCAAGAGCACGCCACCGCACTCCAGTCTGGCGACAGAGCAAGACTCCGTCTCAAAAGAAAAAAAGACAACACTATTTTTTAAATGTTATGTAATTATTAGATATTTTTACACACTAGGTGTTTCCTACACTGTGCACATATACACTGGAGTTAATTTATAGTTATAGGTCTTTGGATTGATATAATTATGTTGCCCAAAGTAAAATTAAATATATCAGCTGAGGTTAATTTTTCTTTAAAAAGTGGTTTTCCTGTTGAGCGCGGTGGTTCATGCCTGTAATCCCAGCACTTTGGGAGACTGAGGCGGACGGATCACTAGGTCAGGAGATCCAGACCATCCTGGCTAACATGGTGAAACCCCGTCTCTACTAAAAATACAAAACATTAGCCAGGTGCGGTGTCGGGCGCCTGTAGTCCCAGATACTTGGGAAGCTTAGGCAGCAGAATGGCGTGAACCTGGGAGGCAGAGCTTGTAGTGAGCCGAGATCGCGCCACTGCAATCTAGCCTGGGCGACAGAGCTAGACTCCGTCTCAAAAAAAAAAAAAAAAACACGTGGTTTTCCTTAAGTGGTGGTTTTTCTTCTGGAAAATATGATACAGAATGGATGCATAAGCGTAGAAAAAGTGAATGGGTACATAGAACACTTTTCCTGGGTTTTCCTAAAACTGAGTTACAGTTCTCAACTTTAATAATATAGTTTGTTTTAGAATAGGAAGCACTTTATGATAAGTTATGTTGTATGCTTAACTCCATTTGTAACTTAACGGATTCAGCATGGCCCTTTTTAAAAATTGTGGAAAAGGGCCGAGCGTGCTGGCTCACGCCTGTAATCTCAGCACTTTGGGAGGCCAAGACGGGTGGATCACAAGGTTAGGAGATCAAGACCATCCTGGCTAACATGGTGAAACCCCGTCTCTACTAAAAATACAAAAAATTAGCCGGGTGTGGTGGTGGGCGCCTGTAGTCCCAGCTACTCAGGAGGCTGAGGCAGGAGAATCGCTTGAACCCGGGAGGCAGAGGTTGCAGTGAGCAGAGATCGCGCCACTGTACTCCAGCCTTGGTGACAGCAGGAGACTCCCTCTCAAAAAAAAAAAAAAAAATTTGTGGAAAAATGTACATAAGATTTAGCATTGTGACCATTTTTTCCATTTTTAAGGGTGTAATTTAGTGACATTGAGTATATTTATATATTTTTTAAATTAATTAATTTATTTTTTTGAGACAGAGTCTCACTCTGTCACCTAGGCTGAAGTGCAGTGGTGCTATCTCAGCTCACTGCAACCTCAGCCTCCCAGGTTCAAGCAATTCTTCTACCTCAGCCTCCCAAGTAGCTGGAATTACAGGCGTGCACCACCATACCCAGCTAATTTTTGTATTTTTAGTAGAGACGGGGTTTCACTATGTTGGCCGGGCTGGTCTCGCACTCCTGACCTCATGTGATTCACCAGCCTTGGCCTCCCAAAATGCTGGAATTACAGGCGTGAGCCACCGCACCCAGCTGATTATGTTCATATTGTGCAACCATCACCACCATCGGTCTCCAGAATTTTTTTCATCTTCCAAAACTGAAACTACCCATTAAACAGTCGCTTTCTATTACCCCCTTTCCCCAGCCTCTGGCAGCCACTTTCTGTCTCTGTGAATGTAATTACTCTAGATGTCTTATTTAAGTGGAGTCATACAGTTTTTGTCCTTTTTTTGACTGGCTTATTTACTTAGCATAATACCCTCAAGGTTCATCCATTTTGTAGTGCATGTCAGGATTTCCTTCCTTTTTAGGGCTGAGTAAGATTTCGTTGTACCACATTTTGTTTATCTGTTCATCGGCACTGGGGGATTGGTTCTACCTTTTGGCTATTGTGAATAATGCTGCTGTGGACATGGGTATACAAGTATCTGTTCCTGTCCCTGCTTTCAGTTATTTTGGGTATGTACTCAAAAGTGGAATTTCTGGATCATGTGGTAATTCTATTTTCAGTTTTTTGAGGGGCTACCATACTGTTATCCATAGGAGCTACATCATTGAAACACCAATGGTCGTGGCTACCGCTGCCCCATTTTACATTCCCACTAACAGTGCACAGGGTTTTAATTTGTCTACGTTCTGGATGATACTTGTTATATTCTGCTTTTTAAATAATAGCTAGCTTAGTCTTTCTTGCTCTGAGTCATCCTCCTTTACCTTCATATCTACTTCATTTCCTTCTTCCTCCTCTTTGCTTTCTTAAGAGCTGTAATGTAAAACAGTTAGTATTTATCTATGTTAATCTTGTAATTTCTGTCTATAGTATTTAAAGTACTAAATTGATTTTTTAATTTTTTTGTGCTCTTTGAGTTTAAAATTTTTTTAAACACTTACATGAAAGCCTAGGAAAGTCACTAGTACCGTCTCTCCTCCTAGGCCTGTCATCATCTGTCACTCCCCACAGCAATAGATACAAGCAGTGAGGAAAAGAGAAATGATTTTCCCTTTTTAAGCTGTTCCCATAGGCCACTGAGAGAGCCTTGTCAAGACAAACGCTCATAAAAACAAATGAGTGCCGGGTTTGGTGGCTCACGCCTATAATCTCAACACTTTGGGAGGCTGAGGCAGGCAGATTGTTTGAGTCCAGGAGTTTGAGACTAGCCTAGGCAACATGGCAAAACCTTGTCTCTACAAAAAAGACAAAAAAAAAAAAAATTAACCAAGTGTGGTGGCATGAGCCTGTAGTCCCAGCTACTTGGGAGGTTGAGGTGGGAGGATCACCTGAGCCTGGGGAGGTCAAGGCTGCGATGAGCTGTGATCGTGCCACTGCACTGTAGCCTGGGCGACAGAGCAGAACAGGAAGAAAACAAAAACAAAATGAATGGGACATGTTGACATTTACTGTGGTAAACACTTACCTGGGTAATTGTTTGGCAAATGAAGAACAATTGTATTAAACATTTTCTTTTGTGGGTTTTAAAGTAGTTTGTTGCACTTTTAGAAGAAATGCCTTATTGAAATAGCTGATATGGCTGCCTCAGAAGTGCCAGGGAGTCAAGCCAGTCCTAACTCAGTGCCTGGGGATGGATTGCACCAGGCTGGTTTTAATGCCTTTATGGCAGGTCATGTGATGGTCTTTGTGGGAGTGAGACAGGGACCCCAGCCCTGCAGCTCTGGACCCTGGCTCCCTGAATGCCATAATAACGTATATTTGAGTGGCAAAGCTGTACCCCTCACAGTGGCCAAGAGCCAGTTCTCCTGTTCCTCCAAAGCCCACACTCAGAAGATAAAGCTGGCTCGGGGCAGCAGCCGACCCAACTTCCACCTAGCACTGGGGTGGAATAGAGGTATTTGGGTCTCTCTAGCCTGTAAATGTCATACTTTCAACTAACTACTGAGTTTGGGGTTGGCGGGAGTATCCTGGCAGAAATATCACTGCATTGCCCTGGACATCCTTCTTTACCCCAGTGTCTAAGGTACAAGGGTACAAGAAAGAAGGCTGACCAGCACCTTTAACACTGACTTTATTTATTTTTAAATCTGACAATATCTTGGGAAAGTTTTACAAAAAGAAAAAAAGAAATCAACAGAAACAAGTTATAGAAAAAAAACAAAAAGAAAAGAAATGCATTGTCAATCCATTAGACTTCTTCATTTGTCTAACCAAAGGTTAGACAACCAGGTGCTTTTGAGTTTTCTTCTGGCTTTTCCAAAAAATCTCTTTTGCTGTTTTTGCATTATCTAAATAGATCATTCCGTTATTATTCCGGAGTATTGTAAAGACTCATAACTTGGATTTTTTTTTAACTGTAGAGTTTTTTTTATTGAAGTGAAATTCATAAAACATTAAGTTAACCATATAAAAATAAACAATTCAGGCCCATGCCTGTAATCCCAGTATTTTGAGAGGCCAAGGCGGGAGGGCTTTAGGCCAGCAGTTCAAGACCAGCGTAGGCAATATAGTGAGACCTCATTGCTACCAAAAATAATAATTTGCTGGGTTTAGTGGTGTCTAGTCCTAGCTACTCAGGAGGCTGAGGTAGGAGAAAAGCTTGAGCCTAAGAGGTGAAGGCTGCAGTGAGCTGTGATCATGCTGCTGCACTCCAGCCTCAGCAACAGAGTGAGACTCTGTCTCCAAAAAATAAAAAATAAAAATAAGCAATGCAGTGGCATTTAGTACATTCACAATGCTGTGCAACCTCTGTCTAGTTCAAAAACATTTTTATTACTCCAAACATAACTTTTTGGAAAAAAGAGCTTAGAGTACTGTTCTTAATTGTTTCATTTGCTAATAGTCTGGTATAATGTACTGAATTATAATTATATTTATCTTCAGGTGATTTCAAGTGTCCTATCAAAGAGGAGATAGCAATTACCAGTGGTGAATGGGAAGTTCTTGGCCGGCATGGATCTAATGTATGTTATTTTATTCTACTGATATGTTTGGTCAGTATTACTGTGTGAATGCAGTGCTAAAAATGAGTGTAATTTAATATGACCCCAGTATTTTTTTTTCTGAGACAGAGTCTTGCTCTGTTGCCCAGAGCTGGAGTGCAATGGGGTGATCTCGGCTCACTGCAACTTCCGCCTCCCGGGTTCAAGCAGTTCTCCTGCCTCTGCCTCCCAAGTAGCTGGGATTACAGGCAGGTGCCACCACACCTGGCTAATTTTTTTGTATTTTTAGTAGAGACGGAGTTTCACCATGTTGGCCTGGCTGGTCTCAAACTCCTGACTTCGTGATCTGCCCGCCTCAGCCTCACTTTACAGGGTGTGAGCCACTGCGCCCAGCCAGCCCCAGTATTTTTAAAATACTAAGTTAGGGCTCAAAATTACGTTGTTGAAAAGAAATAATCTTAGTTTAAATTATAAATCTCATTTATTTTATAGCCCTTTTATAGATGTGTTCCTAAAGGTTATTTTCTTTTCTTTTTTGTGAGACAGGGTCTTGCTCTGTCACCCTGGCTGTAGTGCAGGGCACAATCATGGCTCACTGCAGTCTCAACCTCCCAGGCTCAGACGATCCACCCACTTCAGCCCCTGGAGTAGCTGGGACTACGGCTGTACACAGCAAGCTAATTTTTAAATTTTTGGTAGAGATAGGGTCTCATATATATTGACTGGGCTGGTCTCAAACCTAAACATCTACTACATCTAAACATCTACTACTTGCCCCTACATTTATCAGTTTTCTTTCATGTCATGTGTACTTGTGATACGTTAGTTTGTCTTTCTGTCTTCTCTATTTTCTTTTTTTTTTTGAAATGGAGTCTCACTCTGTAGCCCAGTTTGGAGTGCAGTGTCATGATCTTGGCTTATTGCAACTTCCACCTCCTTGGTTCAAGCAATTCTCCTGCTTCAGCCTCCCGAATAGCTGGGATTACAGGCATACACCACCATGCCTGGCTAATTTTTATATTTTTAGGAGAGACAGGATTTTGCCATGTTGGCCATGCTGGTCTTGAACTCCTAGGCTCAAAGGATCCTCCCACCTTGCCACCTCCCAGGCGTGAGCCACCGTGTCCTGCTCACCATTTTCTTTTCTTTTTTGAGACAGGGTCTGACTTTGTTGCCTAGGCTGGAGTGCAGTGGCACAATCTTGGCTCACTACAACCTCTGCTTCCTGGGCTCAAGCCATCCTCCCACCTCAGCCTCCCAAGTAGCTGAGACTACAGGCACACACCACCACACCCAGCTAATTTTTGTATTTTTTGTAGACAGGGTTCCGCCATGTTGCCCAGGCTGGTCTCAAACTCATGAACTAAAGCATTTCACCCGCCTCGGCCTCCCAAAGTGCTGAGGTTACAGGTGTGAACCACCACGCCTGGCCAGGCCCACCATTTTAAAATGTATTATTGCTCCTTGATGAGAAAGGGGCATATTCATAGTTTCAGAGCCTAGCAAAAGTTGTAAGTTAGCATATGGTTTGAAAAGTGACTTTAAAATCTATTATAGACTACTTGTATCTACATTATAAATTGCATTTACTGCCTGGGCACGTGCCTCACACCTGTAATCCAGCCCTTTGGGAGATGAAGGCTGGAGAATCACTTGAGGCCAAGAGTTCAGTAATAGTTTGGGCAGCATATAAGACCCTGTCTCTGCCAAAAATAAAAAAAAAAAAAAATTAGTTGGGCATGGTGATGCACACCTGTAGTCCTAGCTAGTTGGGAGGCTGAGGCAGGAGAATGGCTTGAGTGCAGGAAGTCCAGGCTGCAAATGAATTGTGATCATATCACTGCACTACAGCCTGGCTGAGTGATACTCTGTCTCATAAATAAATAAATAAATAAATAAATTGCATTTACTTCTTCTGAAGTAGTGATTGTCTTTCATTCATCTGTTTATCTTACCCCACAAATTTAAACTTTAATCCACCACCTGCAAAGAGTGATGAGCATTTATACAGAGCTTACTTAACTTAGATTGATAGGGAAAAGGAAGGAAGTCTACCCTCTGTTTTATTCTCAGTACCAATTCAGTGAATTCTTTAAAGAAAAAAAAATTGCCTCTTTGAAGTACCTTGCATTTGTTGCAGCTGTCACTTGGATGATCATATTCATGAGATCCCTGGGGACTCCATCCTGTATGTGTGTGACACTTACAGTTGAGGTATGCTGCCAGGATTTAGTGAAGGCCTAAGTGTGGTTTCCTCAAATTGACAGGAATATTTATTGAAGGATTATGTTTACTGACTACTGTAAAAATCACTTGTAGTTTCTAAAGTAATTAAGGAGACATAATGAAGATCCAGATCCCAGGTTTGTTTTTGTTAGTAAAAACTTTAGAGGATCTGCTGGGCATGGTAGCTCAAACTTGTAGTCCCAACACTTTG
>NW_012115043.1:5827219-5828164 GCF_000951035.1 Colobus angolensis palliatus
ATGCCCAGCTACTTTTTGTATTTTTAGTAGAGACAGGGTTTCACTATGTTAGCTAGGCTGGTCTCGAACTCTTGACCTCAAGTGACCTGCTGCCTTCACCTCCCAAAGTTTTGGGATTACAGGCATGGGCCACTGCGCCCAGCCACCTGTGAGCTTTTTATTGTTGAGGGTGGTTCTCAAAGTGCTGGACCAGTGCAAAGTGTCAGCATCACCTGGGACCTTATTAGAAATGCACATTCTTGGCTAGGCACAGTGGCTTATGCCTGTAATCCCAGCACTTTGGGAGGCCAAGGTGGGCAGATCATCTGAGGTCAGGAGTTTGAGACCAGCCTGGCCAACATGGTGAAACCCCATCTCTACTGAAAATATAAAATTAGCCGTGTGCGGTGGCACATATGCCCGTAATCCCAGCTACTTGGGAGGCTGAGGCAGGAGAATCGCTTGAACCCAGGAGGCAGAGGCTGCAGTGAGCCAAGATGGCGCCACTGCACTCCAGCCTGGGCAACAAGAGCGAAACTTGGTTTCAAAAAAAAAAAAAGAAAGAAAGAAAGAAAGAAATGCACATTCTTGGGCCCACCTCTGACATCCTGAATCAAACTTTGTTGGTGGGGCTTAGTAATCTGTTGAACAAGCCCCCCACCCGATTATGATACTTCCGTTGGATGTTAAGTAGTTACAGGAAACAGGAAAACCACTGTTGATGGTGGTGAGGAATTGACTGGTTATTTTTTTAGTTTTGAAAGGCCTGACTCCCATCTGCTAGGTCAAAACAGAACGAGTCCTGATCTTTTGCAAAGATTAACACATACTTGTAAAGTTTCATGAATATTTGTTTCCTATCATTTGTATGCTTTCTTTTTTTTTTTTTTTTTTTGAGACGGAGTCTCGCTCTGTCGCCCAGGCTGGAGTGCAGTGGCCAGATCTCAGCTCACTGCAAGCTCCGTC
>NW_012115043.1:5829449-5831930 GCF_000951035.1 Colobus angolensis palliatus
AACATGGTGAAACCCCATCTCTACTGAAAATATAAAATTAGCCGTGTGCGGTGGCACATATGCCCGTAATCCCAGCTACTTGGGAGGCTGAGGCAGGAGAATCGCTTGAACCCAGGAGGCAGAGGCTGCAGTGAGCCGAGATTGTGCCACTGCACTTCAGCCTGGGCAACAAGAGCGAAACTTGGTTTCAAAAAAAAAGAAAGAAAGAAAGAAAGAAAGAAATGCACATTCTTGGGCCCACCTCTGACATCCTGAATCAAACTTTGTTGGTGGGGCTTAGTAATCTGTTTAACAAGATTAGTTATAATCTTGTTGTAGCTATAGCTGCAATATAGCAGAGTATTTTTTCCCCTATAAAGAGTGTTATTTTAAGGAAATAATTCTTGTATTTTAAGAAAAACAAACATTCTGACCAGATGGGAAACTATACAGTGTGTAACTCAGGTGTCCTTTTTCCTTCAGGGCAGGACCTATTCTTAGCTATAAGTCATGAACAGCCAGGCATGGTGGCTCATGTCTGTAATCCCAACACTTTGGGAGGCTGAGGCAGGAGGATTGCTTGAGGCCATGGGTTTAAGACCAGCTTGGGCAACATAGTGAGGCCCCATCTCTTTAAAAACATTTAGAAACTTAGCCAGGCATGGTAGTGTATGCTTGTAGCTACTCAGGAGGCTGGGGTGAGAGTATAGCTTCAGCCTCAGATTTTGAAGCTGCAGTGAGCTGTGATTGCAGCATTGCATTCCAGCCTGGGTAGCAGAGGTGAGACCTCAACTCTTTAAAAAATAAATAAATAATAAGCAAAATTAACTCAGGTTTATTAATAGTGGCAGCAAAAAAAAGGAAAAAAAGGCGTAAGTCAGGAAGTGACTCAAGTGATTCTAAATAAAATTGGGGGTTAGCTTTGCCAAGGTCATGTTAGCCCTGATTTTGTTATTGTTGTTATTTTGTCAGATCCAAGTTGATGAAGTCAGAAGGCTGGTATATTTTGAAGGTACCAAAGACTCCCCTTTAGAGCATCATCTGTACGTAGTCAGTTACGTAAATCCTGGAGAGGTGACAAGGCTGACTGACCGTGGCTATTCACATTCTTGCTGCATCAGTCAGGTATTGAGTTTGTTTAAAAAGGGTTTTGTGTCATATTAAAACTCTCTGCTTATGTAATACTCCTTTTGAATGATGTGAAATTGGCCTGCAAAAGCCTAATTCTCTAAGGAAAAGCTTTAAAAAGCTTAACTTCAACATTGTTTATGTATATAAATAGTCTCTTACAATACTTCTGCTATATCATTAGTGTAGATGTAACAGCAGATAACCTTTTCTGCCTCCCTGAGGAAAAATATAATTGTTTCTTCCTTCTCTAGCATTGTGACTTCTTTATAAGTAAGTATAGTAACCAGAAGAATCCACACTGTGTGTCCCTTTACAAGCTATCAAGTCCTGAAGATGATCCAGCGTGCAAAACAAAGGAATTTTGGGCCACCATTTTGGATTCAGCAGGTATTCTTTTTTTCCCCGATCCTGACGTTAAGTAGGATTAATATGTTAGTACAGTAAACTTGTGTCATATTTTCACATTTCCTGAACAAGTCTTCCCATCTCTCACCACTTCCTGTCCCTGAGCTGCCGAGTTCCTGATAGATCCCACTTCTCCTGTTCTGTTAATTACTGAATAAGATGGGTTACTTCTCACTCCAAGCAGGAGCAAGTCTGGAAGGCCTTTTTGAAAATAAGATTAAGGCCAGGTGCAATGACTCACGCCTGTAATCCCTACATTTTGGGAGACCGAGGAGGGTGGATCACTTGAGGTCAGGAGTTCGGGACCAGCCTGGCCAACACAGTAAAACCCTGTCTCCACTAAAAATACAAAAAATAGCTGGGCGTGGTGCTGTGTGCCTGTTGTCCCAGCTACTCGGGAGACTGAGGCATGAAAATCACTTGATGCCAGGAGGCGGAGGTTGCAGTGAGCTAACACCACTGAACTGCAGCCTGGGTGACAAAGCAAGACGTTGTCTCAAAAAAAAGAAGAAAATAAGATTAAAATAGTCAAGGTATCAGCTAGGAAACAGTTTATTCACAAATTTTGATGATTTCTCAGGTAAACAAATGAACTTGAAGATAATAGTATTCTGAACTGGTAAGACTCTTTGAGCAAGGAAGCTGCAGCTTTGGAGAATAACCAGCTGATAGCTTTCTTAAACTTTTGAAGCACTTGTAATGGCCATCTTAATAAAAGAACACTTGCTCTCTCTGGAATGAGAGAAACACTGAATTATCTGTTTAAAATGTTTGATTTCTTAAACATAAAGAATGGACTAGGCTGGGTGGTGGTGGTGGATTATTGGTGGTGGCTCACACCGATAATCCCAGCATTTTGGGAGGCCGAGGTGGGCGGATAACAAGGTCAGGAGATCGAGACCATCCTGGCTAACACAGTGAAACCCTGTCTCTCCTGAAAAAATACAAAGAATTAGCCGGGCATGG
>NW_012115043.1:5832330-5834628 GCF_000951035.1 Colobus angolensis palliatus
GCTGGGCGTGGTGGTGGGCACCTGTAGTCCCAGCTACGTGGGAGGCTGAGGCAGGAGAATCACTTGAACCTGGGAGGTGGAGGTTGCAGTGAGCCGAGATCACACCACTGCACTCCAGCCTGGACAACAGAGTGAGACTCTGTCTCAAAAAAAGAAAAAAGAGAAATTAGTGTAGAACAAAAAAATACAAGTGTGTTTTAATGTCCGCAAGCAGAATCCGAATTTGTAATATGGTGATGATCTCTGCCTAGACTGTAAATTATCCGCTGTACACAGACACTTAGGAGATGTCTGTATAGCCTTGGTGAACCAAACTGATGATGACTTTTTTCTGAGTTCTGGTTAGGCTTATTTTCTAATGATCAGAAGCAAATGTTTTTGGTCACCTACCATGAAAAATTAAATTGACTAATAATTTCCCTCACCCCCTACCCAGCTTTATTTGTTTCTAACCAGATAGATGGTTTAACCAACAATAAGTTACATTGAGCATAAAGTATTTGTATAGTTCTTTACATAGACGTTTCCTAGGCTCCAAGGATTATTGATAACACTCTGTGTCTGCTTCTGAAATAATTTGATATGTTTGTTTTGTTGTTTTTTATATGGTGGGTTTTTGTTGTTGTCAAGACAGTGTCTTGGTCTGTTGCCCAGGCTGGACTGCAGTGGCGCAGTCACAGCTCAATGTAGCCTCAACCTCCTGGGCTCAATCAATCCTCCTGCCTCAGCCTCCTGAGTAACTGGGACTGCAGGAGCACACCTCCATGCCTGGGTAATTTTTAAATTTTTTTGTAGAGACAGGGTTTCGCCATGTCACCCAGGCTGGTCACAAACTCTTGGGCTCAAGCAGTCCACCCACCTCAGCCTCCCAAAGTGCTAGGATTGTAGATGTGAGCCACCGTGCCTGGCCTAGTTTTGTTTTTAAAGATGAATATACTCTTGCTTAAATTCTAGCTTATCATCTGAAAGAGGGGTGGTCAGTTTGTGTTGGAGGGGCTGTCTTTTAATATCTTCTTTCTTGTTCCCAGATTGTAGCACTCCCATAAGAACTCTTTTGTAGACTGTGGTATGTTACCTATTCACAGGTCCTCTTCCTGACTATACCCCTCCAGAAATTTTCTCTTTTGAAAGTACTACTGGATTTACATTGTATGGGATGCTGTACAAGCCTCATGATCTACAGCCTGGAAAGAAATATCCAACTGTGCTGTTCATATATGGTGGTCCTCAGGTGGGCATATTTATATACATATATACATACACCCATATGCATATGTATTTTAGATCTTTTGTTTTTTAAATGTCTAGTCAGTTGTTTAAGATTTTGAGCATTTGCTCTTAATGACTGATTGTAGCTTATATTCTAATTATTCAATTTAGGGGGTCAGGAAACTGCTTTATGTTAGAGGTTTAATTTATAAATCACTAATTATTATTTTTTTTTTTTTTGAGATAGAGTTTTGCTCTTGTTGCTCAGGCTGAAGTACAGTGGTGCAGTGTTGACTTACTGCAACCTCCACCTCCCAGGTTCAAGTGATTCTTCTGCCTCAGCCTCCCAAGTAGCTGGGATTACAGTCATGCACCACCATGCCCAGCTAATTTTTTTTGTATTTTTAGTAGAGATGGGATTTCACCATGTTGGTCAGGCTGGTCTCGAACTCCTGACCTCAAGTGATCCACCCACCTCAGCCTCCCAAAGCATGGGGATTACAGGTATGAGCCACCGCACCCTGCCACTAAGTCAGTTCCTTAATTTGCAGTGTGGACTATAACTCTGTGTAGAGGAGTGGGGTATTCATGTCAGTAGGTAAATATCTTGCTTTCTATGTAGATAAACTTGTTTGGGAAATAAAATGAAATAATTAAATGTCTTGGTAAATAAAAAGAGTCTTAACAGATATTTTCAGAAAGCCTTGGTAGCCTAATGAATTCTTCCTCTTCATTCTAAAGCTGTATCTCTCAAGCAAATTAAAATATTTTTATCAGCTAGTTATGGTAACTGTTACACTCTTATTTAGCACAGTAAGAAGTTTATACCTTGATTTTCCTTATTCTGGATTAAGTATTAGCCAATCACTGTTCAGTAAATACTTTGACTATTGGAGTAAAATGTTTTGACCAGGCACGGTGGCTCACGCCTGTAATCCCAGAACTTTGGGAGGCTGAGGTGGGAAGATCACAAGGTCAGGAGATCAAGACCATCCTGGCCAACAATGGTGAAACCCTGTCGCTACTAAAAAAAAAACATACAAAAATTAGCCAGGCGTGGTGCTGTGTGCCTGTTGTCCCAGCTACTCG
>NW_012115043.1:5834737-5846278 GCF_000951035.1 Colobus angolensis palliatus
AAAAATTAGCTGGGCGTGGTAGTGTGTGCCTGTAATCCCAGCTACTTGGGAGGCTGAGGCAGGAGAATCACTTGAACTAGGGAGTCAGAGGTTGCGGTGAGCCAAGATAGTGCCACTGCACTCCAGCCTGGTGACAGAGCGAGACTCCATCAAAAAGTATATATTTTGGATGGGTGTATTGGTTAATTGCTAAATTTTAAAATTGTTTATTCTTGATTATATATCCTACACTGAGCCTTGGAAGAAATTAAAATATAATTACAGTGTTTTCATAATACAATCCTTAGACTCAATAATACCCTTTATAATTAATAATTATACCCAGTTATTTAGTATCTGGAAATGTATCTACATACCAAATATGAGGTACCTATAATAGGCAAATTCATAGGGATAGAAAGTAGAATAGAAGTTGTCAGGGACTAGATGGAAGGAGGATGGGGAGTGTTTGAGTGTTTTGTTTCTTTGTTTGTTTCTTTGTTTGTTTGTTTTTGAGACAGAGTCTCACTCCGTCTTCCAGAGGCAGCATCTCAGCTCACTGCCTCATCCACCTCCTGGGTTCAAGCAATTCTCCTGCCTCAGCCTCCCTAATAACTGGGATTACAGGCGTGCACCACCATGCCCCACTAATTTTTTATATTTTTAGTAGAGACGGGGTTTCACCATGTTAGCCAGGCTGGTCTCGAACTCCTGACCTCAGATGATCAACCCACCTCAGCCTCCCAGAGTGCTAGGATTACAGGTGTAAACCACCGTGCCTGGCCGGGAGTTATTAATGGGTACAGAATTTCTGTTTGGGTGATGAAAAAGTTCTGGAAATGGATAATGGTGATGGTTACACAACAGCATGAATGTATTTAATGTCATTGAATTGTATGCTTAAAATGGTTGAAATGGTAAATTTTATATATATTTTACCATAATTTAAAAAAGGTCAGCCAATTCAATTAAAACAATTTTTTTTTGAGACGGAGTCTCGCTCTGTTGCCTAGGCTACAGTGCAGTGTCGCAATCTCGGCTCACTGCAACCTCCACCTCCCAGGTTCAAGCAATTCTTTTGCTTCAGCCTCCTGAGAGCTGGGACTATAGGTGCACAGCACCACACCTGGCTAATTTTTATATTTTTAGTAGAGACAGGGTTTCACCATGTTAGCCAGGATGGTCTTGAACTCCTGACCTCAGGTGATCCACCCACCTCAGCCTCCCAAAGTGCTGGGATTACAGGTGTGAGCCCTGCACCCAGCCAAAACAAAATTAATTGTTTAGAATACTTTATGCAGTACAGCTATGCTTTTTTGCACTTACCGAACAGTCATATTTGAAAGACTATGAGTGAATTTCACCATGTGATTTTTGAAAAGCTATAGGTGACTTAGGATGATTTATTGATTTCTTTCTCAAAATGTTCTTGGGAAAAATTCAAATTTGATGAGGCCAGAGAAGAATCTGGGCTGGGTGCGGTGGCTCATGACTGTAATCCTAGCACTTCGGGAGGCTTAGGATGGGCACAGGAGGATCACTTTAGCCCAGGAGTTCGAGACCAGCATGGCAAGATAGGGAGACCCCCATCTCTACAAAAAGTAAAAAAATTAGTTGGGCATGGTGGCAAACACCTGTGGTCTCAGCTACTTGGGAGGCTGAGATAGGAGGATTGCTTGAGCCAGGAAGTTTGAAGCTGCAGTGAGCTGTAATCATGTGATTGCACTCCAGCCTAGACAAGAGAGTGAGACCATGTGTCAAAAGAGAAGAAACAGAAGAATCTGGCCGGGTGTGGTGGCTCACGCTTGTAATCTCAGCACTTTGGGAGGCTGAGGTGGGAGGATTACTTTAGCCCAGGAGTTTGAGACCAGCCTGGGCAAGACCCCCATCTTAAAAAAAAAAAAAATCTGGTGTTCAATTTGCAGGGAGATTTTCCCATGAGATTTCACATGATATAGTGCCCCTGTCCCTTCAACCTCTTGGAAGATCATTCATCTTGTTTGATGACTTCATTTGGGTTAATTATGAAGAGACTCCCTAATATAGACTCGATCTTTTTAATAGCACACAATAACATTGTAAAATTTGTTTAAATCTTTTAAGAGTATGATGTTCATGTGGTCAAAAACTGTTCTTTGGTGTGTATTCACGTCTAAGTGGAAATCTGTTGAAACAGCAACAGTGTCACAGTTCATAACGTGAAGTGAATTACTTTGTCACCAAAGGCAGCAATTTCTATAGGTCAGAAAAGAGTGAAATACAAGAAAAACAACAGATATTTCCCACTAAAGTTATCAAGGATCAGTTCCTTAAACTCTCCATTATTAACAGCTGTGTTTGTAAGCATTTATTTGACAAGGCTGGGTGAGGTGGCTCATGCCTGTAACCCCAGCACTTTGGGAGGCTGAGGTGGACGGATCACTTGAAGTCAGGAGTTTGAGACCAGCCTGGTTAACATGGTGAAACCCCAACCCTACTAAAATTACAAAAATTAGCCGGGCATTGTGGTGCATACCTGTAATCCCAGCTACTCGGGGACTGAGGCATGAGAATCACTTGAACCTGAGAGGCTGAAGTTGCAGTGGGCTGAGATCATGCCATCGCACTCCAGCCTGGGTGACAGAGCAAGACTACATACCAAAAAACAAAAGTTTGCGTAACAAATACTTACAGTATTTCCTAGAATGTGCCAGACACTGTTCTGCAAATAAAAATGCAAAGAGATCAGGCTAGATGATAACAGGACACAGGTTTTGAAGAATTGATACTGAAGGAGACTTTTGGATTGCCAGTGCCGAAAGGCAGTATATTTAAGTGTTCATATCAAGCAATTGAGACCATCTTCTATATGTGGTAGCAGACAAAGAAGTGAGGTGGTTTTCTTTAAATGTTCATATTTGTGTTCTTCTCTGCCTAGTATTTCTTCTTTCAGCACTCTGCCTTTAAAGACAAATCTTTAGCCAGGTGCTGTGGCACACATATTAATCCCAGCTATTCAGAGGCTGAGGTGGAAGGATTGCTTTAGCCCAGGAGTTCGAGGTGAACTATGTAGTGAACTATGATTGCACCACCACACTCCAGCCTGGGGTACAGAGTGAGACACCATCTCTTAAGTAAATAAATAAATACAAGTACCTTTACCCACCAAACACCCTCTTCCCAAGGTGGAAATGGAAAAAAAAAAAATTCTCCTATTTCTCTTTTTCATTCATTCATTTAGCAAACAGGTATTAAGTTCCTGTGATGTACTAGGTACTGTTCTAGGCAGTGAGGATACCCAGTGAACATGTCAGACTAGTGTTCCACTTCATGGCCATAAAGGGAAAATAATAAGCAAACATAAAAAGATATGATGGTGAGACCCCATCTCCACAAAAAAATTTAAAAATTAACCAGGCATAGTGGTGCACACCTGTAGTCCCAGCTACTTGAAGACCGAGGCAGGAAGATTACTTGAGCCCAGGAATTTGAGGCAGCACTGAGCTATGATTGTGCCACTACACTCCAGCCTGGAGACCCCATCTCTTCAAAAAAAAAAAAAGGTATGATTTTTGTTTGTTTGTTTTTTGCGACAGAGTCTCTCTCTGCTGCCCAGGCTGCAGTGCGGTGGTATGATCTTGGCTCACTGCAACCTCTCTGCCTTCTGGGTTCAAGCAATTCTTATGCCTCTGCCTCCTGAGTAACTGGGACCACAGGCACTCCCCACCATGCCCAGCTAATTTTTTGTTTTTAGTAGAGACAGGGTTTTGCCATGTTGGCCAGGCTGGTCTCGAACTCCTGACCTCAGGTGATCCACCCGCCTCAGCCTCCCAAAGTGCTGGGATTACAGGTGTGAGCCACCACACCTGGCCTAAAAGTATGACTTTTTATAATGGAAGTTCTATGAAGATTTGCTGGGAAAGGGGATGGCAAGACCTCTCCTGAGGTTACAAACATTGACAAGGAATGAGCCATGCAAAAGATATGAAAGAAAAGCATTCCAGACACAGAAAACAGTAAATGTCAAGTTCCTGGGACTAGAACCAACTTGATAGTGTTGACAATAAGGTTAGAGTAAGTGCACGTGGAGGGAAATGGTATGAGATGAGGTCAGAGGTAGCCAAAGATCTCAAGGGCCATGTAGACTTATTCTGAAGGGTAATGGTAGCCAGTGGAGGAAGCCAAGCAGCAGTCATGTCTGATGTCTGATGGGGAGGAAAGTTTTTCTTATTTGTCCTTGTAACTGTCATTCGAATAACACAGTTCTTCAGGGTAGAAATAATCAGTTTAGTAACTTTTTACATGGGGTGGATTGATTCACTTGTATGTAATTAATATCTAAGTTAGAATTTTAAATCCTACGGTTGTTCAGTAATTGCCCTGAACTTGAGTGTGAAGTTAAGCAGGAAGCAACATAAACATGAAAAGACTTAAGTTAATTTAAAAATAAATGACTTAAAAAATTGCATTTTAAAGGTAAAATAATAGTGAAATTAAGCTTTCTATTTCTTGCAATGCCCTGCCACTTAGGTTTTTATATGCTTCCATATGATAAACTGAAGCTGTGTTTCTTCCTCAGGTGCAGTTGGTGAATAATCGGTTTAAAGGAGTCAAGTATTTCCGCTTGAATACCCTAGCCTCTCTAGGTTATGTGGTTGTGGTAATAGACAACAGGGGATCCTGTCACCGAGGGCTTAAATTTGAAGGCGCCTTTAAATATAAAATGGTGTGTGAGCATAAAAACACTTTTCTTTTATAGACATTTACATTTTTCTGGTGCATTGTTTGGTGTGAAACCCTTGAAAGAGAGTTGGGGGAAGGGGCTATGAATGAGTGAATGAGAGTGTATCTGTGTTAGAGTTGGGGGTGGGAGAGAAGATGCAACTTGATGTACACTAGGCTAGCTCATGTGTACCTATATGTAACTTTGGAGAACTGAGATAGAGCCACTTGTACATAGAAATACCCTCTCTATTTTGTATGTCCACTTCGGTAGAATTTAGCACCATTTAGCTTTCAGCATCCTGGACACTGTTGAGGAATAATTGAGATTTGTTCTGTCCTCTGTGAAGAGGGAATCCAACTGGTTAGTGCCTTCCTTGTGACAAGCCTCTTTCTCTCTACAGGAAGCTTTAAATGCTACCTTTTAGAGATGCCCCATGTCCTTTCTGCTGCTTTGGGAAATGATGAGAATCCGATGTTCCTTTTGCACAGTAAGGCAGTTACTGTGTTTGCCAGTGTTATTGGACATGCTGAGTAAGACATGGGGATTTTCTCCCACAGCCAGTTCTTTGACCTTATGTTGTATTCTCATGTAAGTTTTTTTGTTTTTATTTTTGTTTTTGGCTCAGTGAAGTGAGATTGCGTGCACTGGCAGGCCTAGTAATATAGACAAGGTGGTGGTGGTAGGAATTAGGACCTTAAAGAAGTGGTATGTTCAGTTCCTAGAGATAATATAATAGGGAAATAAGAAGATAGGGCCTCAAGAGTGATTCCTTCTGCTTTACTGCACTAAAAATTAAAAAGGAGAAATAGGTCAGGTGCAGTGGCTCACACCTGTAATCCCAACACTTTGGGAGGCCAAGGCAGGAGGATCACTTGAGCCCAGGAGTTCAAGACCAACCTGGGCAACATAATGAGACCCCCACCTCTACAAATAAGTTAAAAAATTAGCTGGGCATGGTGGCACATGCCTGGGGTCCCAGCTACTTGGGAGGCTGAGGTGGGAGGATCACTTGAGCCTGGGAGGTTGAGCTACAGTGATCCATGGTCACACTACTGCACTCCAGCCTGGACAGCAGAGTGAGACCATGTCTCCAAAAAAACAAATAAATAAAAAGGAGAAGTAAAATTAATTACTTAAGGGGCTAATTTTTTGTCTTTGGGTATAGGAAGGCTTGTTACAAGGAAGATGCCGACCTCTTAGCAGACAACAGAACAAATGGAAATGGGAAATACCCAAATAGCAAGGGACAGTTTGAGTAGCAATAGGAAGGAGCTTTATGACTAAGTGGTAACTAAACTCTAGGACAGGCTAGCAACAGAAGCTATAGGCCCCTATCTCCAAATAGATTTTTTAAAAATTTGAGGGAGAGGGGGCAACAGAATCTCAGTTGGTAGTAAATTCTAATCTAAAAAACCTACAGGGCCGGGTGTGGTGGCTCACACCTGTAATCCCAGCAATTTGGGAGGCCGAGGCGGGCGAATCACTTGAGAGGTCAGGAGTTTGAGACCAACCTGGCCATAGTGAAACTCCGTCTCTACTAAAAAATACAAAATTAGCTGGGCATGGTGGTGCATGCCTGTAATTCCAGCTACTTGGGAGGCTGAGGCAGGAGAATCGCTTGAATCCAGGATTCAGAGGTTGCAGTGAGCCAAGATTGTGCCATTGCACTCCAGCCTGGGTAACAGAGTGAGACTCCATCTCAAAAAATAAATAAAGTAAAAATTAAAAGACCTACAGGTATTTTTAGTAAAAACATTTATCATCTTTAAAAGCACTCTTATGAGACTTTTATTCATCAGAATCAGTGAAATGTTCTCCCTTTTTTGACAGGGTCAAATAGAAATTGATGATCAGGTGGAAGGACTCCAATATCTAGCTTCTCGATATGATTTCATTGACTTAGATCGTGTGGGCATCCACGGCTGGTCCTATGGAGGATACCTCTCCCTGATGGCATTAATGCAGAGGTCAGATATCTTCAGGGTATGTGACTTCCTATTATACTCATTTTTGCAATAAGGGTAGCTTTTTCTGTAAATAGAGGATATATAAAAATGTCTATTTCCTGAAGGTTTACAGAGTTGGCAATGTTTTTTTGGGTTTTTGTTTTTGTTTTTGTTTGAGACAAAGTCTTGCTCTGTCACCCAGGCTGGAGTGCAGTGGCGCAATCTTGGCTCACTGCAACCTCTGTCCCCTGGGTTCAGGCGATTATCGTGTCTCAGCCTCCTGAATAGCTGGGATTACAAGTGCCCGCCACTACACCTGGCTAATTTTTTTTTTTTTTTTTCAAGTAGAGATGGGATTTCACCATATTGGCTAGGCTGGTCTCAAACTCCTGACCTCAAGAGATCCATCCATGTTGGCCTCCCAAAGTGCTAGGATTACAGGCATGAGCCACTGCATCTGGCCCAGAGTTGGCAATATTGTAGAATGTTAGGGTTTGTATGTTTAAGAGCCATGTGAAATGTATATATATCTCGTTTGTTTTTTTGTTTGTTTGTTTTGTTTTGTTTTGTTCTGAGACAGAGTCTCGCTCTTCACCCAGACTGGAGCACAGTGACATGATCTTGGCTCACTGCAGCCTCCACCTCCCGGATTCAAACGATTTCCAACTAATTTTTGTACTTTTAGTAGAGATGGAGTTTCACCATGTTTGCTAGGCTGGTCTTGAACTCCTGACCTCAAGTGATCCATCTGCCTTGACCTCCCAAAGTGCTGGGATTACAGACGTGAACCACTGCACCCAGCCTTCAAGTTTTATATGTATATATGTGTGTGTGTCTGTGTGTGTATTTTTCTTTTAAACATATGTAATGTTTAAACATCTGTCAACTGGATAACTAGTTACTGACTGTTTATAGATACGTGCCAAAGAGTATAGGAGATAGTTACGATTAGTAAAGCACATACAGCATACCTATTGGATTGTAATTACTTAATTGTTGGACTGCAAGCTATGAGGGCAGGGACCTGTTTGTACACCACTATATCCTCAGCAGTCAAGCCTAATGCTTGGCACATAGTAGGCCCTCAATAAGTGCGTTGAATGAGTGAATTATTATTTTTTTTTTGGAGACGGAGTCTCGCTCTGTCGCCCAGGCTGGAGTGCAGTGGCCAGATCTCAGCTCACTGCAAGCTCCGCCTCCCGAGTTCACACCATTCTCCTGCCTCAGCCTCCCGAGTAGCTGGGACTACAGGTGCCCGCCATCTCGCCCGGCTAGTTTTTTACCGTGTTAGCCAGGATGGTCTACGATCTCCTGACCTCGTGATCCGCCCGTCTCGGCCTCCCAAAGTGCTGGGATTACAGGCTTGAGCCACCGCGCCCGGCGAATGAGTGAATTATTAGATGTATAAATGCTTACAATTCTGTAAAACTCTTGGAAAAATATACTAGAAGAAAATACATAAGGATGATAATTGTTGAGAATAGGAATTATGAGTAGTGTTTCTTTTTTTAATATTTCAATAACATGATGTTACTTTACAGTGAAAAGTAATTTTTAAAATTTTTATTTTTTATTTTATTTTTGAGACAGAGTCTTGCTGTCACCCAGGCTGGCGTGCAGTGGTGCAATCTCGGCTCACTGCAACCTCTGCCTCTCAGGTTCAAGCAATTCTCATGCTTCAGTCTGGGATTAAAGGCGCCCACCACTATTCCCAGCTAATTTTTGTATTTTTAGTAGAGATAGGATTTTACCGTGTTTGCCAGGCTGGTCTCGGACTCCTGACCTTGGGTGATCCACTTGCCTCGGCCTCCCAAAGTGCTGGGATTACAGGCGTGAGCCATTGCACCTGACCCTTAATTTTTATTTTTAAGAACAAAATAAGGGTTTTATTCTTGCACGTATGTCTAGATGATCTTCATAATAACCATAAATAAATTCTGACTACTCCCATAATTTTCCCAGGCTTGTAGCTATCAAGAAAATAATTAGAGTATTTAAATATAAAACTATGTATAAGAGCCTTAAAATGAGGCAAAGTTTTAGTATATTTCATTTATTGTTTTAAATTCTGTACTGCCAACAGAGGCTTAAAAAAAAAGGTGGCTCCTTTTTTACATAAAACTGACAGTTCTCGCACATTTTTTCCTCAGTAGCAGGATGTAGTTCAGTTGTCTTTTAACAACGGGCCTGGCTTTTGTATTTCAGCTAGCCCAGGTTAAAGGTTTGGTATGTAGAATGCCCATGGAACATGAAACTGACTCACAAGAGTATCAAATTCTTGACCTTGGCACTTCACTTCAGTATTCTGAGTTGCCTAAGACATGTATGGCCCAGTCATAAGGCTAAAGCTTAAGGATAATTTTACAGTGTAATTTTGCAGTTGTAAGATCTCACTGCTAGCAACTCTCTTTTTCCAGATCACACTTGACTGTCAATGTCATCTTATGCAGGTTGCTATTGCTGGGGCCCCAGTCACTCTGTGGATCTTCTATGATACAGGATACACGGAACGTTATATGGGTCACCCTGACCAGAATGAACAGGGCTATTACTTAGGATCTGTGGCCATGCAAGCAGAAAAGTTCCCCTCTGAGTAAGTGCGAGCTTTTTTTTTTTTTTTTAATTGAGACAGGGTCTCACTCCGTCACTTAGGCTGGAGTGCAGTGGCATGATCAGGGCTCCCTGCATCGTCAAACTCCTGGGCTCAGAGAATCCTCCCACCTCAGCCCCCAAGTAACTGAGTCTACAGGCACGTGCCACCATGCCCACCTAATGTTTTGTATTTTTAGTAGAGTCAGGCAGAGTTTTACCATGTTGCCTAAGGTGGTCTCAAACTCCTGGACTCAAGTTATCTGCCCATCTCAGACTCCCAAAGTGCTGGGATTGTAGGCATGAGCCACCAGGCACAGCCTAATTCAAGCTTTAAAATGAAGATTATAAATTTTCAATTGTATTTTAAAAAATTGTCTTTAATCCTAATGGAAAATTCAAATACTGAAAAACCAAGATGAATATGTTATACTAGAATATCATGGCTGTTTCTTAAAACTGAATTACAGGCCAGTTCATATAATGTTTTTTTACAAGTTATATTTGAAGCAGTTGTTTTTGCTGAAAAAAGTTAAGTACACGACTTTCAAGGTGGAAAAAATTTTATGTCTGCCTGAATACATTTTACACATAGTTTTTCTGGAGACATGCTGTAATTATAGATGTGTTTTAATATTTTAATCATAAAAAATTGAACACAAGATCTTTTTTTAATCTTTCATTACATGTGGTATCTCATTAATATGTTACAAATTTAATATTGAAAATATTGAATTCTTATTCTAACATTACAGTATCAGGAAGTTAATATGGTTAAGTATGATTAAATAAGTGAAATTGTTTTTCCAAATACTGTACTATTTTGCCTAATCCTATAATACTTCCATTTCTCCAGACCAAATCGTTTACTGCTCTTACATGGGTTCCTGGATGAGAATGTCCATTTTGCACATACCAGTATATTACTGAGTTTTTTAGTGAGGGCTGGAAAGCCATATGATTTACAGGTGAGTTATTCTACATTTTCTGGTTAAATGCAGTCATGATTAGTGATTGATTACTTTGAAATCTATTAACTGTAGGGTAAGTCCAGATTTTTAGAGTGTCCACCCTCTGCTTAAGAGAACTAAAGTAAGAGGCATATTTAGTAGTGCCTGTGGTTGGATAAAAATTAAGATTCTATTGCAGTCAGGCTGACATATCTGCCTATCAGATTACATGACTGTGTGTCTGTATCTGCTTTCAGTTTGGAAGCATGGAAAAGATGACAGGAAATCCATTCACTGTTCTCCTTTGCTTTTCTTTTTCCGCTTTGAAGGGTGAGGATATGCTATTTTGATTTCATGGTTGTAAAAGGATTCTTAGGGCCTGATTATATGGTCTTTTAATTTTCTTTTATTTTACATTGACATTGGAGCAGAAACCAGCAAGTTACCCTCCTCCATTGCTCCATTTATAGATCATTATTCCAGTTTTTCTTAAAACTGTGTTTTACTCCTTAAATAGATTATGTGCACACAAAAATTGAAAAAATCACTTTTTCCTTTTTAACATTTCAGTTGATATTTATGTTTAAACTATGAGATATTTATAGCAGTAATTTTTAAGCTTTTTGGTTTCAGGACACCTTTACCTACCAAAGAACTTTGTTTATGTCAATTATATCAATGAATATTTCTCATATAAGATATTAAAACTGAGAAAATTTTTAAATATTTTAAAATAATAAACTATCAGCCAGGCGCAGTGGCTCACACCTGTAATCCCAGCACTTTGGGAGGCCAAGGTGGGCACGGATCACTTGAGGTCAGGAGTTCAAGACCAGCCTGACCAAAATGGAGAGACCCTGTCTCTACTAAAAATACAAAAACTAGTCGGGCATGGTGGCGCATGCCTGTAATCCCAGATACTTGGGAGGCTGAGGCAGGAGAATTGCTTGAACTGGGGAGGCGGAGGTTGCGATCAGCCGAGATTGCGCCATTGTACTGCAGCCTGGGCAACAAGAGTGAAACTCCGTCTCAAAAATGGTAATAATAAATTATTACATGTTAACACAAATCACATTTTTCATAGAGAAAAACTATATTCCAAAACAAAAAAATAATTTACTGAGAAAAACAGCAATATTTTACATTTTTCTAAGTTCCTTTCATGTCTGACATAATAATAAAGAAGACACATTCTTATATCTCTTTCTGTACTCAGTCTGTTGTGATATGTTGTTTTGGCTAAAGTATGTGAAGAAAAATTTGGCCTCACAGAGTATGTAGTTATGAAATGCGGCCAGGTGCAGTGGCTCACGCCTGTAATCCCAACACTTTGGGAGGCCGAGGCAGGCAGATCACGAGGTCAGGAGATCGA
>NW_012115043.1:5847608-5857119 GCF_000951035.1 Colobus angolensis palliatus
CCTGGGACTGCAGGCGCCCACCACCAGGCCTGGCTAATGTTTTGTATTTTTAGTAGAGACGGGGTTTCACTGTGTTAGCCAGGATGGTCTCGATCTTCTGACCTCGTGATCCACCGGCCTCGGCCTTCCAAAGTGCTGGGATTACAGGCGTGAGCCACTGCGCCCGGCCTAAATATATTTTTAAAAATAAATAAGAGATGGGTGTCACTAAGTTGCCCAGGCTGATCTCAAACTCCTAAACTCAAGTGATCCTCCCACCTCAGCCTCCCAAAGTGCTAGGATTGCAAGGTGAGCTACCATGGCCAGCCAATGAATTTTTTGTTGTTTTTTAATTTTTTTTTTTTTAATTGAAGTCTTACTATGATTCCTGGGCTAGTTTCAAACTCCTGGGGTCAAGCAATCCTCCCACCTCAGCCTCCCAAGTAGTTGAGACTACAGGGAATGGGCTCCTGCATCTGACTTAAAGCTAGGTTTTAGTGTGGAATCTGAAGTGATATATATAAACTTCATATTCTGTTACATTAAAGTGTAGATCTTATGCTTCAAATGGATCTTTTACCATGCATTAACCATCTGGAAAATAGTGGCTCACTGTGTTATTCCAGTCTTTCAAATGTTGATGCCTTTTATTGTACAATATTTTAAAAATCACATATAGTTATATTACCACTGATCTCATCAGAAAAGTGTGTAAGTATTGGGAAACTCATTAGTTAATAGTAGTAGATGCAAGTTTTCCAAAATTCTAACTCAAAAGCCCAGATTTTATCATTGGCAACAAATACTGTCAGTGTTGTCCGTGAAGTGGCCAGCTCACTTCATTCACTTTTGAGAAAATATTTACTGGATACCCTAAATAACCATAGTTGTCAGTCATTCTTTGAAGTTAAAAATGGAGTTCCATTTAAAAAGCAGCAGTTCAGCTTGTGACTCATTCACACTAGTACTTTTCCTTGAGACATCCTGTAGCACAGGTGCTTTATGCATGCCCATTTCATAAACACAGAATATTAAAGACTTCTACTCAAAGGTTGTAACTTAATAAATTCTAATTTTTACCGCTACTTAATTGAAACTGACATTTTTCTTTTTTATTGGAAGTGTGTGGTGGTGAGGAATACTGTGACTTCTAGTGCAGTTTAATGATAGTGCGTTGATTCATGCTACCCAGCTTACTCACCTTTGCTTTTGCATCATCACTGTAAATGCTGACACAACAAGTAAAGGCAAATAGTGTCTTTGTGTTGTTCTAAAAGTAGTTTTGACCGTTTGTATCCCTTGAAAAGCTTTCAGAGACCTCTGAAAGTCTATAGACCACACTTAGAGAACAAACCATTGGTCTACTGGTAAATCCATCATTAAGCCTAATTTTAATAAGGAAATCATAAGATGAGAGGAGCGTTTATATAGGATTTATTCTACAATATTGCATAGAGGCTGTGATTCATATTATTAATCCTGTTTAAAATCTCTGGAAAGCTTTGGAAGAGGATGTGTTACTAAATTCTTTTTTTTTTTTTTTTGGTATCTTTATTTTTTGTTGTTGGTAAGATCTATCCTCAGGAGAGACACAGCATAAGAGTTCCTGAATCTGGAGAACATTATGAACTGCATCTTTTGCACTACCTTCAAGAAAACCTTGGATCACGTATTGCTGCTCTAAAAGTGATATAATTTTGACCTGTATAGAACTCTCTGGTATACACTGGCTATTTAACCAAATGAGGAGGTTTAATCAATAGAAAACACAGAATTGATCATCACACTTTGATACCTGCCACATAACATCTACTCCTGAAAATAAATGTGGTGCCATGCAGGGGTCTACAGTTTGTGGTAGTAATCTAATACCGTAACCCCACATGCTCAAAATCAAATGATACATATTCCTGAGAGACCCAGCAATACCATGAGAATTACTTAAAAAAAAAAAAAAGGCATTAACACCATGTATTCATACTACCCTATTTTCACTTTTAATAGTATTATAAACTTCATGAACTTAATTAGTGTATTTTTACAGTATACTTTTGAGTTTGTTAAAATATGATATTAGTGATTGGTTTGGTTCAGTTCCAGAATCTCTGACTAGTTACAGATTTGATAGCACTTAAATGTAATTGAATAGCTTATGCTTCATTGCTTGGGCATATCCAGCATGTTATGAACTAATAACTATTAAACTTGACTTAACCAGTCATTCATTATTGATTTTTCAAGGATAACTTAGTGGCCTCCTAAAGACACTTGTTTTGGCACTGACCAGTTTTTAGCCAATTAATCTGTATCTAGTATAAATAATACTCATTTTTCTTTGATGATATTAACGGAGTGGGCTTTTCCTTTTGCATAAAGGCTAGTAACTGTATATGTAGCATGGATTTAATTAGTCATGATACTGATAATTACAGGCAGAGAATTTTTAATCAAATGATTAGAGCTTAAATATTTGCAGGCAAGTTTTGTTTTTTGGTTTTTTTTTTTTCCTTTAAGAAAAGGAAAAAGTACACATTCTCTAGAATTCTTCAGAAAATTTAGTGGTGCCAGTTTCCATGTGGAATTTCCTTATTAAAATATTCTAGAATTTTAAGGAGATTGAAGGGAATCACAGTGGGTTGGGGAGTCCTGGGTTTGGGAAATGACAGAGAGAAGAGGTGGTGAGGGCCTGATTAAAAACTAAGCAGAAGTAGTTTTAACAAAAAGACTCAGGAAAATGTTTGGAAACTGAAATTTAAACAACTAGAATATTAAGGAAACCAGAATCAATAAATCACTGTCTTGCCAGCACAGCTACAGAGTAACATGATTCAGGGGAGGAAGAGTTCCTTAGAGTTACTTTTATAATTCTTTTTTTTCCTCTTAGGTTTAGAAATCCTACACATTTAAACTTTATCCTTTTAAAATTATTTGAACATAATTTAGATATTGTAAGCTTAAAATACAAATGTTTACAGATAACCTCTTTACCATAAACTAATCCCTGGCAAGCCATGGCTCTCTTTTTTTTGGTGTTTAAAGCCTATAAACAGTTTTCTTGAATGATCATGAACTTTTCTTGGTTTAGCACTGGATTTAGCTATGAAGAGAGCTCATAGGCTTTCAGGTGCTAATTGAGATCTGCCCTGTTAGAGTCTTGGGGTGCTAGATCGGTCACGTTGACACCAGTGGCAGGGAAGGCATCTATGAGTTTGATGCTTTTTATTGCACACTTCAGTGTTTAGAAAGTTATTACCAATACTTTTAAACAACACTCCAAGAAAATTTGCTATATTTCTTTCTCATCACTACAGAGAGAGTAGATTTCCCCATAGAGAGCACAGCCTTCATTAGTAAGGTTGGTGACTACTGGTAAGAGGTGGACTTCATTGACACCAAGTGGGAGGTAGGGAAAGCCCAGAAATGGCAGGATGACGTGGTGGTTCTGTCGTTGGGAAAGGTATTGGGTTTTGCTGTTTGTGTTTATACTGTATAATAGATACCACACTTTTTCTTATTATCTGTATATGTATTGCTTTTCATGTTTGATATTTTCCCATGCCAAAATTTGTTTATATATATTTTCAATGCTAAATTAAATTGATTTGGGTAACTTTCTTCCCCAAGAAAGTATTTTTCCCCTTTAAGTATATATCTGACTGTGGAGGGTGTTTTGTTTTGTTTTGTTTTGTTTTGTTTGGACTAATTGGCCTCAAAGGATCTATCCTTATATGCAATATAAAGTAGAAATGGTATACAGTAGCTTTTAAGCAGCTACTCCATTGAAACCTTTCACCCATTAAGGCTGTTTCTTCAAAATGGCATCTTTTATTTTGCTGAAACAAACTTAGAAAACTTCATGTACTCTTGAATTCACTGGTGTTTTCCTTTTGCATGTTGCTTTCTCCTTTCCTCCTATCACAAAGAATGTTTCTATTATCACTCCCAGTCACTTAAATGCCATTCTGCTGCTTTAGCGGGAAAAAATACCTGAATGAATTCACTTGCAGAAAGACAGTTTGACTGAATTTGCTTTTTACAACCAGTGTGGAAAATATCGTAGTCAGTTGAGGCAATCAGTAGAAATCTAACTAAAAGTTTGTACCCCATGAGTATGGGTAACAGCTTAAACCGCAAGAATATATAAAAGTAGCAACAGTTTAGTGGGAGCCAAAAAGCACTAGGTTACATAATATCATACTGTGTTTTTAAAGACTTGATAAATGTGTACACTTGAACAACCATCAAGAGGGATAGTTACCTGAGCATTTTAGAGTAGTGGAACTCAAAATCTAAGATTCATCTGGGATACTTACTAAAAGAAATGTAGAGTTTTGAATCTCACTCTTAAAAGTATGTATTCCCAGGCTAGGCATGGTGGCTCACACCTGTAATCCTAGCACTTTGGGAGACCAAGGCGGGTGAATCACTTGAAGTCAGGAGATCAAGACCACCTTGGTCAACATGGTGAAACCCCGTCTCTACTAGAAATACAAAAAAATTAGCCGGGCATGATGGCGTGTGCCTATAATCCTGAACCTACTCGGGAGGCTGAGGCAGGAGAATCGCTTGAACCTAGGAGGCGGAAGTTGCAGTGAGCTGAGATGGCGCCACTGTAGTCCAGTCTGGGCGACAGAGTGAGACTATGCCTCAAAATAAATAAATAAATAAAAATTTGTATTCCATTGATTTGGGTAGACACCAGGAATGTGCATTTCTAACAAGCTTTCCAGGCGATCCTACAGTAAGTCATCTATGGACTACTTTAAGAAACTCTTCTAATAGAGAATGGAGTTGGATTAATAATAGGTGATTTTTTACACTGGACTGATTCACAAGAACCTAAACAGTAGTCCATGAAGCTGCTCATCTGTGGTAACTGTTTGGCCCTTCTCACTCTGAAAGCAGCAGGAGATGTTTACTTTGTTTCTATCCCGTTTGTCTGGATTAATTTTGGAATAAAAGTTTTTCTCTTTATGCCATTCCTGGTTCTTTTCCAAAGCCTCATACAAGAGGATTAGGTCACAATGCATGCATTACCTTTTTAAAAAATGCAATGTTGATACCGATGCTTACTTTTTTTTTTTTTTTTTACTACTTGTTTTATTCCTTCCAGATAGTATAGCCCGCCTTTCTATAGCATAGTTCTCTTCAGGTGGAATGATTCCTGTAAGATTTCTCATTATTAAATCATGCATTTTCCAAGATGGAATCAATCTTTGATTTAATCTAATCTAATATTCTCATTTGTTAGAAGAACAACCTACATGCTAGAGAGAGAGGAGGAAATATACCCGTGACCACAGCCAGTTAGTAGCCAGTTGGTGCTGGACTCCAGCCAGGTGTCCTGCCTCATGGTAGTTAAATGATATATAGAAAAGGTAAATTTTTAAAGAAATATTTATTAATATATTCGTATAAAACATTTTAAAGGTAACCACATAAAAATGGTTAGTTTTTCCATTCCAAAGTAAATGCTAAGCATGCTTATTAATGAAGCAGTACTTCTAATTAGTATATGACATTCTGAAGTTAATTAAACTCATTGCACTAAATGGGTCTTCCTTGGTATAGTGGGGAGTTTGAGGATTGGAATATAGAGTAGAGTGCTTGCTTACACCTGGGAGCCCATCTTATAGCTATTTGATGTAAGAAAAGAGACATGGCCATTTCTAAACTATATAAGGTGAGTGTCTATTCCCAGCAGATATAAAGGAGAAAGAAAACTTTTTTGACTCCCACCTTCCCACCCTCACCTATCCATCTTCCAGCCTCAAATATGGAGATGTTAGTGCAAGGTGCTGGGCTCTAGGTAGTCGTTTCGTAAGTCCTTTACAGGTAAAGAAAAAGTAGTGTTTGTATGTAGGTTTTTAAGTAACCCCAAAACAAATTTATGTTGTATTCAGCAAAATTGGAGTTCAGGTGTTTAATTTTAGAACATAAAGTGCCTGCTGTTTTAAGCATTGACTTGTATAAAAAGAATTGCATGTCTCACTCCAGTAAGCTTATGGGTTTTCTCATTTTTAGGTATATGGCTTTTAATCATGTAAAGTGAAACATTAGTTTTGTTGCATTTTATTACAGGTTCTTTGTTGCAATAAAGATGCTGCTGAAATTAACTGATTTAAATGTTCCTTTTTCTCCCATTTGCCCATGGGAAATGTACAACCTTGCCTTGATTAGTGACAACTATGGAGTGACTAATACACATGAACAAGGTCATGTGCTTGCAGTGGAGAAGAGAGACTGCAGTATAAAGGATTACATGGGGGTTTTAGTATAAGCACTAACCAAAATGCATCCAAGCCTAATGGGAGGTGTGCAGAGAACTGCTTTCTATCTGCAAGTGGTTTCCAACAACCAGTGGTTGATACTACATGGGTAAATGGTGCTTACAGCCAGTGAGGAGCATATCCCCCTACCCCAACCTCCACCCCCGAGCAGCTGGGGGTTTGTGGGAATACCACCTAGAGTTGATAGTGGCTTCTGCATGCCGCCTAGGAAATTTTTTTTTTTTTTTTTTTGAGACAGTCTCGCACTGTCGCCCAGGCAGAAGTGCAGTGGCACAATCTTGGCTCACTGCAAGCTCTGCCTTCCAAGTTCACACCATTCTCTTGCCTCAGCCTCCCAAGTAGCTGGGACTACAGGCACCCACCACCACGCCTGGCTAATTTTTTGTATTTTTAGTAGAGATCGGGTTTCACTGTGTTAGCCGGGATGGTCTTGATCTCCTGACGTCTGACCTCGTGATCCACCCGCCTTGGCCTCCCAAAGTGCTGGGATTACAGGCATGAGTCACCACGCCTGGTCCCTACTGCCCAGGAAACTTTGAGGGAGTTTAATGTACTATGTATTTCAGAGGTTTCTGGGTTTTTTTGTTTTTGTTTTTGTTTTTGTTTTAGGTGGAGTCTTGTTCTGTCACCCAGGCTGGAGTGTAGTGGTGCAATCTTGGTGCACTACAACCTCCCCTGCCCAGGTTCAAGCGATTCTCCTGCCCCAGCCTCCCAAGTAGCTGGGATTACAGGTGCCTGCCACCACACCTGGCTAATGTAGAGACAGGGTTTCACTATGTTGGCCAGGCTGTTCTCGAAGTCTGTCATGAGCTCAGATGATGTGCCTGCCTTGGCCTCCCAAAGTGCTGGGATTACAGGCGTGAGCCACCACACCTGGCCTGACAATATTCTGGGTTTTTTTTTGAAGTTTTATTAGAGAAAGGGCAGAGAGGAGGCAGATGAACCCCTCTGAAATAAGTAAATGGGTTTGTGTGATAATCCTTCCAGAACAGATACTTAATCTGGATTCTGTAACCCTCAAGTTGTGTGTGAAATATTGCATGAAAAGTAGTAGTGTATTATTCTGGAGATAGGCTCTTGGCGTTATCAAATATTCAAAGGGATAATGACCCCAAAAAAGTTAAGAACCACAGCTGTATTAGGGTCTTAAACTTTTATTTTGTATACAAAAATTATTAGGAATAAAAATGAGTTTAAAATAAGGGACTGCTAGGCCGGGTGCGGTGGCTCACGCCTGTAATCCTAGCACTTTGGGAGGCTGAGACAGGGAGATCACTTGAAGTCAGGAGTTCAAGACCAGCCTAGCCAACATAGTGAATGAATTTTTGTATACTAAAAACACAAAAATTAGCCGGGCATGGTGGCACATGCCTGTGATCCCAGCTACTCAGGAGACTGAGGCAGAATCGGTTGAGCCCCGGAGGCAGAGGTTGCAGTGAACCAAGATCACACCACTGCTCTCTAGCCTGGGGAACAGTGTGAGACTCTGTCTCAAAAAAATAAAAAGTAAGGGACTGCTGTAGATGAGTGCTTCCTAACCTTTTCATCTTGTAACACAAAAAGAGATACTCGTATGACACAAGGATAAACGTGCACACTGGGGTAAGCTGTTAAGGCTGCTTGTAGCCAGAAGTGACTCTCCAGGCCCACCTCAACTTTAAAGAAGTTAGTATCTCATTATACATATGATCTATTTATAACACTATGGCTGGGAAATTTTATAGATTACCTTGGCCTATCAAAAATCAGCTTTCACCTGGCACAGTGGCTCATGCCTGCAGTCCTAGCACTTTGGGAAGCTGAGGTGGGCAGATTGCTTGAGCTCACAAGTTTGAGGCCAGCCTGGGCAACATGGTGAAACCCCTGTCTCTACAAAAATACAAAAAACTACCCGGGTGTGGTGATGTGCACCTGTAGTTCTGGCTACTCGGGAGGCTGAGGTGAGAGGATCGCTTGAGCCTTGGAGGCAGAGGCTGCAGTGAGCTGAGATCACACTACTGCACTCCAGCCTGGGTGATAGAGCCAGACCTTGTCTCAAAATACATTTTTTTTTTAAATTAGCTTTCACGCCAGACGAGGTGGCTCACACCTGTAATCCCAGCACTTTGAGAGGTGCCTCAGCCTCCCAAAGTACTGGGATTATAGGCATGAGCCACCGTGCCCAGCCTGGCAAGCTAATTATTTCCTGCCAAACTTCAAGTGGTGCTCTAGTCCCTAATCAAATACAAATTCTGTCTGACATTCAAGACCCTTCTGCCAGGCGCAGTGGCTCACGCCTGTAATCCCAGCACTTTGGGAGGATGAGGCAGGCAATCACCTTAGGTCAGGAGTTCGAGACCAGTCTGGCCAACATGGTGAAACCACATCTCTACTAAAAACACAAAAACTAGCCAGGCATAGTGGCATGCACCTGTAATCCCAGCTACTCCGGAGGCTGAGGCAGGATAATCGCTTGAACCTGGGAGGTGGAGGTTGCAGTGAGCTGAGATTGCGCCACCGCACCCCAGCCTGGCAACAGAGCGAGATACCATTTCAAAAATACATATATATATATATGTTGAGATCCGGCCACTGCACTCCAGCCTGGGCGACAGAGCGAGACTCCGTCTCAAAAAAAAAATAAAAATAAAAATGAAAAATAAAAGCCTGGCCAGCAGCCAATATGGTGAAACCCTGTCTCTACTAAAAATACAAAAATTAGCTGGGTATGGTGGCGTGCACCTGTAACCCCAGCTACTCAGGAGGCTGAGGCAGGAGAATCCCTTGAACCCAGGAGGCAGAGGCTGCAGTAAGCCACACCACTCCAGCCTGGCCAACAGAACAAGACCCTATCTAAAAAACAAACAAACAAAAAACACTCCGGGTGGGGTGGCACACGCCTGTAATCGCAGCACTTTGGGAGGCTGAGGTGTGAGGATCACTTGAGGCCAGAGGTTCGAGACCAGCCTGGCCAACATGGCAAAACCCCATCTCTACTAAAAATACAAAAATTAGCTGTTTGTCGTGGTGTACTCCTATAATCCTAGCTACTCAGGAGGCTGAGGCATGAGAATGGCTTGAACCTGGGGGGTGGAGATCACAATAAGCCAAGATTGCACCACTGCACTCCAGCCCAGGCAACAGAGTGAGACCTTGTCTCAAAAAAAAAAAAAAACCAGGCCGGGCGCGGTGGCTCAAGCCTGTAATCCCAGCACTTTGAGAGGCCGAGACGGGTGGATCATGAGGTCAGGAGATCGAGACCA
>NW_012115043.1:5858018-5858587 GCF_000951035.1 Colobus angolensis palliatus
GGTTCAAGTGATTCTCCTGCATCACCCTTCCTAGTAGCTGAGATTACAGGTACGCACCACCATGCTGTGCTACTTTTTGTATTTTTAGTAGAGACGGTGTTTTACCATGTTGGTCAGGCTGGTCTCGAACTCCTGACCTCAAGTGATCTGCCCACTTCGGTCCCCCAAAGTGCTGGGATTACAGGCATAAGCCACCTCACCCAGCCTAACATTTAGTTTCATACCATACTGTTTGCTACCGGTTTTGTTTCTCCAGTTGGATCACAGACTCTCAAAGTGGTACCTTTACAGTTGTTTAATTCTCACCCAAAATACCTACTGCAGGGTCAGATATGTATGAGATATTTGAATACCAAAAAAATTTTCAAATAAAAACATCTGACATCCCCCATTTAGGGTTGTCTGATTGATAGCTTGCAGGTTCCTAAGTACCCATCTACCAATTTGTTTGTAACTGCAAAAGAAACCAAATCCTGCTGGGCGCGGTGGCTCAAGCCTGTAATCCCAGCACTTTGGGAGGCCGAGATGGGTGGATCATGAGGTCAGGAGATCGAGACCATCCTGGCTAA
>NW_012115043.1:5862467-5872185 GCF_000951035.1 Colobus angolensis palliatus
CTTGAATCCGGGAGGCGGAGGTTGCAGTAAACCGAGATCATGCCACCTGCACTCCAGCCTAGGTGACAGAGTGAGACTCCATCTCAAAAGAAAAAAAAAAAAAGTCCCTAAGGTAGAGCAATGGAAGATTTTATTCACAGAACGTTAGAGCCAGAACGTATTTTTAGAAATCATCTAATTTACCACTTTACTTAACAGAAGAGAAACTGATGCCAAGCCGGGAAATGATTACTCCACGGCCATACCAGCTGCCTAGAGTCCATACTGAAGCTCAGAGCTTCTAGCTGTGTCTCCACCTCCCAGAACAATGTCCTCCCAAGCCAGACCCAAGCAGAGAAATTTGCCAAAATAAGGGTGCCAAGGCTGTTGCCAGGGTGGCCTCAGCAGAGGTACGGGGAGTAGAGGAGGTCCCCACCCTTTGTTCCACCCACAGCAACTTACCTGTTTACTCATGTATAATCAGGGAAAACACATTCCACAGCTTAAAAGAACAGGTAGAAAATCAATGACCCCTCCCCTCACTTTCAGATGAGGAAACTGAGGCCCAGAGAGGACTACAAAGCCGTAACAGCTGTTCAGTGGCCGAATTGGAACCAAAACTCAGGCCTACTTAACTCCCTGAGGTACAAGGAGGTAAAGTGACTTCCCCAAAGGCACAAACTAGTTGGTAGCTGAACATGGACACCTGAATACAGTATCTAGGACTGCCAATCTAGAACTCCTACTAAATTTCCTAAAATCTAAGAGGTCACCATTTGTAAGACCCTAATATTAGAAACATCAAAACGTGAATTAAGACTATCCTAAGAACCAGGTGCAGTAGCTCACGCCTGTAATGCCAGCACTTTAGGAGGCTGAGGTGGGAGGATTGCTTGAGCCCAGGAGTTCAAGACCAGCCTGGGCAACATAGCAAGACCCCATCTCTACAAAAAATATGAAAGCCAGGCCTGATGGTACGTGCCTATCATCCTAGCTTCTTGGGAGCCTGAGGCGGGAGGATCACTTGAGCCCAGGAGGTTGAGGCTGCAGTGAGCTGTGTTTGCACCACTGCACTCCAGCCTAAGTGACACAACCAGACCATGTCTCAAAAGACAAAAAGCCAAACCAAATATACACACACACACACACATACACACACACACACACACACACAAAAGAATGATCCTAGAATCAAGGAAATATGATACTTGTCTGAAGTCTGAGTTCCTTCAGGGACTGAGCTGATGCTGAGCTCAAGAAGTGTGTGCTGGGTGGGTTTTGGATGTGAATCTCCCTGAACTTGCCTAGAGAAAGGAGACAGAGCATGAAAAAGAGAAGGGAATTTGGGATCTGATAGAGTTGGGTTCAGATCCAGCGGTTGTGATTTTGAGCAACACCTCTGCTTCTCTACCCTTGGTTTCCTGGACCCTAAAGTGGAGTTTTAATACACCACAGAGTTGCTGTGAGGCCAAATTGTCAAGTACAGACTGGCATGGGATGGCGGTTTGGAAGTGATTCGTGACAGCGAAGTTGGCCGTCCTGCTGTTGATCCAACCCCACCCATCCAGGCCTGCCAGAGGGCACAGAGTGCTCTCTAAGACTTGAGCTGTGAGGCCCAAACCCTGGGGAGAAGATAGATGCTGGAAGGGGAGAGGAACATGACTCAGCCCCAGGGATCTTGGGAGGACAGCAGCTTCTGGGCCATGAACAAGGGTGGGTACAAAAGCCTCCTATGGGGGTGACTAAACTCTGCCCTGGCCTCAGATACCTCCCACTTACCTGACCCAAAGGCTGATCTTCTGATATTGCACATTTCTTTCTTTTCTTTTCTTTTCTTTTTTCTTTTCTTTTTCTTTCTTTCCTTCCTTCCTTCCTTCCTTCCTTCCTTCCTTCCTTCCTTCCTTCCTTCCTTCCTTCCTTCCTTCCTTTCCTTCTCTCTCTCTCTCTCCCTCCCTCCCTCCCTCTCTCTTTCTTTCTTTCTTCCTTTCTTTCTTTCTTCTTTCCTCCTGAGACGGAGCCTCACTCACTCTGTTGCCCAGCCTGGAGTGCAGTGCTGTGATCTTGGCTCACTGCAACCTTTGCCTCCCGGGTTCAAGCGATTCTCCAGCCTCAGCCTCCTGAGTAGTTGGGATTACAGATGTGCACCACCATGCCCAGCTAATTTTTGTATTTTTAGTAGAGAGAGGGTTTCTCCATGTTGGCCAGGCTAGTCTTCAACTCCTGACCTCAAGTGATCCGCTCACCTCAGCCTCCCAAAATGCTGGGATTACAGGCATGAGCAACTGTGCCCAACCTCCACATTCCTTTAAATGAAGGCATCATTAACTGTAAGGCCCTTGTTAGGGATAAAATATTTTACCTGTGAGCCAGGTGACACATTTCCCTCTGAATACCAACTGCTAATGTTTGTATGGTGAGTGCCCTACCACTTAGAGTACTTCCTTATGACATCATCTTATTCAATTTGATCCTCACAATAAAACTGGGATGTCAGGCATATTATTGTTATTCCCCCACTTTTTTTTTTTTTTTTTGGTCAGGGAAAGAAATGAAAACTTAAAGAGGTGTATGCCTTGCCCAAGGTCACAGTGCAGAAGCGGAATGCTGATCCTGGTTTCACCAGCTAATTGGCGAGCAACATGAATTGAGCGGTTACATGGAGCTAATGATTATTCTACTTCACAGAGTTGCTGTGGGCTTTGATATGAGAAAACACATGCAAAGCTCCTAGTGCCTGACACGTAGCAGTCAGACACGAGCTATTAGTTCTCTGGGCAGTGGAAAAGAGGGTGGTCAGGGAAGGCTGCACAAAGGAGGTAACATTTGGATTGGGCACTAACGAACAAGCTTCCCCAGGTGGAAGGAAGTCATTCCAGGCAGGGAGAATAGGGACGAAGGGATAAGGGGTGTGGGGGCTGGCGCACTGGGAGAGCTGATTGTGGGGAGAATGGTAAAAAAAGCTGGGGGTGCCAGGGAAGAAGTGTGAAGGGCCATGCATGATGGAAGCTGAGGAGATTGTGCATCTGCCCCCAGCTCTGCGGCTTGCTTCACCTCAGCCAGCCTAGCTTGTCTGGAGACAAACGATGGGACAGGTCACGGGATAGTCATGCTTTGACAGGGAAAGTGTCGGAGCAAAGGACTGTTGGGTAGAACAGGTTCAGGGGGAGGATTCCAGCCCCCAGAAGCTGCGGGAAGACACAGACTCCAGCAGGAGGGGGTGAGCTTCCAAACAGGGATGGACAATATGACTGTGTCGCATGCCTTTCAGTGCTGTGGAAGACAGTGCTGCCATCCTGCCACCATCAGTGTGTCCAGCTGCAGGCAGAGCGTCCAGAGAGACCCCAAGAGAGAGCAGGTCTCAGCCCATGGTGCCAGATGCCAGATGTGCCGGGGCCTTATAGAAGGGGACCAAAAAGGAGTGATCTGAACCCCAGTCTTGCTGGGGCAGGTGGCTTTGCAGAGGTGAGCATCCGGGAGCAGCCGTTCCAGGCGGGAAGTAGCCGTTGATGGGATGAGCAGATGGAACAGCGTCTGCCTAGAGTGCTGAGGCGGGAGAGCAGGAGGGCAGGAGGGTATCCACCTGCACCACCTTTTTAATGAATTTTTTAAAGTTTTAAATGTGTCAGGGTTACATAGGCACATAGCTTAAAGTCAAGTTATACAAGTCTCAAGTAATATGTTTGCATTGTTATTCTTTTTTTTCAATTTTGATGTACTATCTGGTGGCGTCCCACTATGAATGATCAGAATTTAGCTGTTTTCCCTTCCATTTCCACCAAATACCCACAGTTCCCATCTCCCTCATCCCTTCAGTATAGTTTTATTGTAATTTTACTAGATTAGATTCCATTTTTACATCGTTAAGACTATGTAAATGTATTCAGAGATGAATCCACACAATATACTTCAAATATTTTCTTTTTTTGAGACAGGGTCTCACTCTGTCGCCCAGGCTGGAGTGCACTGGCACAATCTTGTCTCACTGCAACCTCCACCTCTGGGACTCAAATGATCCTCTCACCTCTACCTCCGGAGTAGCTGGGACCGCAGGTGCATGCCTGTATGCCAAGCTAATTTTTTGTATTTTTAGTAGAGATGGGTTTTCACCATGTTGCCCAGGCTGGTCTTGAACTCCTGACCTCAAGTGATCCACCTGCCTCAGCCTCCCAAAGTGCTGGGATTACAGGCGTGAGCCACTGCTAAACTTTGAATTTGTTTTCAGTCATGAATAGCTTTTTGTTTTACCTAGTTAATAATTATTTTTTAGCTTATATATTTATTACTTATTAAATCCCAAGCTCCTCAAACTTTCCATTGATTTATCTATTTTGCTTAATTGCTAGTATTTCCAATGTTTCCCTGCAATATATATAACATTTCAAATATTTAATGAGTTAAAATGGTTTTGATTGGCTAGTCTGAGATGAAGCTCTCATTTGCTGTGCTGACTCTTTAGAGAAATGTGTTTGGATTTTCAGGCAATTCGTGTGTGAGTCTACGGTAGGCATGGCCACCTGCACGGTGCTAGTTTCTGTCCTCAAGGAACTTCCAGTGTCATCTGAGAAATATAAACATAAAGAAGTCACCATATGAGAAATAATCTAGTTAGTACCTGTTGAATGGGACAGACAGGTCAGTGTGGACTCGAGTTGAGTTTTAAGGGCGTCTATGTTTTTATTATGATAAAATATACATAACATAAAATTTACCATTTTATCTACTATTTGTTTGTTTGTTTATTTAAGACGGGGTCTCGCTCTGTCACCCAGGCTGGAGTGCAGTGGTTTGATTTCGGCTCACCACAACCTCCATTTCCCAGGCTCAAGAGATCCTCCCAACTCAGCCTCCCAAGTAGCTGGGACTACAGGCACGCACCACCAAGCCTGGCTAACTTTTGTATTTTTTGTAGAGATGGGTTTCCGCCATGTCACACAGGCTAGTCTCGAACTCCTCAGCTCAAGCGATCTGCCTGCCTCGGCCTCCCAGCGTGCTGGGATTACAGGTGTGAGCCATTGTGCCCGGCCCATTTTAGCCATTTGTAAGTGTACAGTTCAGTGACATTAAGTACATTCACATCCTTGTGTGGCCATCACTATTACCTCCAGAATATTTTCATCATCCCAAACTGAAGGTTATAGGTATTTTTTCCTCTCTATGTTACATTTACTATTTCTCCTTACAAAAATAAGTGTTCAATGTGGATAGTTTGAAACAAACAAACAAACAAACAAACAAAAAACAGAAAAACACAAAGAAGAAAATAAAAATATCCCATAATTCCACAAATCGATTAGAGACTTGATGAGAAAGGTGTGGAAAGGCATCTCAGGGTGAAATGAGACCCATCCTGCTACTCAGAGGGTTTAAGCAGGGGAGCAATGAGGATGATAATTTTGAATATGAAGGGTGAAGATATTAGAAACATACCTATCTTTTGTATCTTCCTTAAAAGGGGATAAATGGGAGAGGCAGTGAGTGGTTCTAATAGTGAACCCAACCGGGTGAAGATTCCAGCAGCTGTACTGATGATCAGGTCTGTTACCATATATCAAACCACCCCAAGCTTAGTGCTGTAAAACAACAACAGTCATTTGTTGTTACTATCTCTCGCAGTCCTGGGGGTTGGCTGGGCTCAGGGTCTCCTGTGTGGCTGCAGTCAGACAATGGCTGGGCTAGAGCAGTCGAGAAGGCTTCCTCACTTACACATGTGGTTCCTGGGCTGGAAGGTATCAAACAGCTGGAGGCTGGAACGGCTGGGGCCCCTCCAGCCACTCTGCCGCCATGGGGTCTCCCCACATGGTCTCTCTTATGATGGCTTCAAAATGGCTAGATTTCTTATATGGTGGCCCAGGGCTCCAAAGGCGCATGTTCCCCAAGAGAAAGCAGTGCAGGAGCAGTAGCCCCTTCTATGACAGACTTCAAAAACTAGGCAGTATCACTTCTGCCACATTCTGTTCTTTTTTTTTTCTCTCTTTTTTTTGAGATCGAGTCTCACTGTGTTGTCTGGGTTGGAGTGCAGTAGTGAAATCTCGGCTCACTGAAGCCTGGGTTGAAGCGATTCTTCTGCCTCAGCCTCCTGAGTAGCTGGGATCGCAGGCACACACCACCATGCCCAGCCAATTTTTGTATTTTTAGTAAAGATGGGGTTTCACCATGTTGGCCAGGCTGGTCTCAAACTCCTGATCTCAGGTAATCCACCCACCTTGGCCTCCCAAAGTGCTGGGATTACAGGTGTGAGCCACCACACCTGGCCTCTACTTCTTAAAGGGAGGAATGTCAAATAATTTGTAGACATATTCTAAAACCACCACAGTGGTGGATTCTGTTATCTAGTCTAGAATGATATGAGTACCATGGACCCCCACTGCTGGTCTACAGAGCAAGTCATCCATATATTCTTGATTCAGAGTCAGAGAGCCAACAGGCATTTTAGAGATGACTCAGGTAAGCACTTCCCAACATTTTTTTGATGCTCAAACCCCATTCACAATAATGTGCTATCTTGTCCCCTGCTTAGAGATTTAGAACTTTCATCATTTTTGGCCCAGGCATCTCAAGCCTGTAATCCTAGCATTTTGGGAGGTTCGAGGTGGGAGGATCACTTGAAGCCAGGAGTTTAAATCCAGCTTGGGCAGCAAAGGGAGACTCTGTCTCTCCAAAAAAAGTCAAATAATACAATAAATGAATTTTTCATCATTTTTGCATGGTTTATAATAAAGAAGTAACTTTTAAAAAACATTTGTTCAGAAAACATTCATTGGGATTTTACTGTCTTCTGTGCACTGTGCTACACGCCAGGGATATGGAAGGACACATGGTTCCCACCACAATGGGGTTACTGTCTAGCAGTAGAGCCAGACAATTTAACAAAAGATGATAATAAAGTGTCTTCAGTGCTCTGATCAGAGAAGTACCAGCTCACAAAATACTCTCCCTGGTTCTGATCTCTCTGCTCAGATTGAAACTGCATTTCTAGGCCAGGTGCCGTGGCTCATGCCTTTGGCTCACACCTGCAATCTCAGCCACTTTGGAAAGCCTAGGTGGGTGGACCACCTTGCAGTCAGGAATTCAAGACTGGCATAGCAGAACCCCATCTCTACTAAAGAATACAAAAATTGGCCAGGTGCAGTGGCTCATGCCCGTAATCCCAGCACTTTGGGAGGCGAGGCAGGTGGACCACTTAAGGTAAGGAATTTGAGAACAGCTTGACCAACATGGTGAAACCTCATCTCTACTAAAAATACAAAAATTAGCCGGGTGTGGTGGCGTGTGCTTGTAATAACAGCTACTTGGGAGGCTGAGGCAGGAGAATCGCTTGAACCCGGGAGGCAGAGGATGCAGTGAGCCGAGATCGCACCACTGCACTCCAGCCTGGGTGAATACAAAAATTAGTCAGTCATGGTGGCAGGCACCTGTAGTCCCAGCTATGTGGGAGGCTGAAACACGAGTGAGAATCACTTGAAGCCAGGCAGAGGTTGCAGAGTGAGATTCTATCTAAAAAAAAAAAAAAAAAGAAAGAAAGGAAACGAAAAAACAAAAAAAGAAACAACATTTCCAGCACTTTAATGAGTCACTTGGATGTCATACAGGGCCCTCACACTCAACTTGTTTAAAAGGCCAATTCACTTCCCTCTCCTAGGTTCTGCTCCTCCCCCATGTTCCCTTCATTTAGTAGTATCCTATCCACCTAGTCAAACCTACAAGAATTCTAGCCCTGTCCCATTCTCTTAACCACTACATTGACCTGTTCCCAAGATGTCACTTCAGTCCTAGAACTGTCTTAGGGAAGTTATTTTAAGAAAAAAAGTTTTTTTTAAACAACGTATTAATTCAAGGTAATTTTAATATATTTAAATTTAATTTATTTTAAAAGCCATATTACTCATTTAATAAATGATGCATGCTGATTTTAAGGTAATTAGGGGCCACGCACGGTGGTTCATGCCTGTAATCCCAGCACTTTGGGAGGCCAAAGCGGGCAGATTGCTTGAGCCCAGGAGTTCAAGACCAGCTTAGGCTCACATAGTGAGACACCGTCTCTACAAAAAATTCAAAAGCTAGCTGGGTGTTGGGGGGTGCATGCCTGTGGTTCCAGCTACTAGGGAGACTGAGGAGGGAGGATCACCTAAGCCTGGGAGGTTGAGGCTGCAGTGAACCAAGATCGTGCCACTGCACTCCAGCCTGGGCAACAGAGCAATACCCTGTCTCAAAAAAGAAAGGAGGAGAAAAAGAGAAACAGAAAGGCATCATTTGTTAACAAACAAAACCACATATAAATGTGGTTTGAGGACCAAATATACAATGAAATATAATAGTGTGGGCTGGGTGCAGTGGCTCTTGCCTGTAATCCCAGCACTTTGGGAGGCCAAGGTGGGCGGATCACGAGGTCAGGAGTTCGAGACCAGCCTGGCCAACATAGTGAAACCCTGTCTCTACTAAAAATACAAAAATTAGCCAGGCGTGATGGCATGTACCTGTAGTCCCCAGCTACTCGGGAGGCTGAGGCAGGAGAACCACTTGAACCCGGGAGGCAGAGGTTGCGGTGAGCTGAGATCACTCCATTGCACTCCAGCCTGGGCAACAGAGCGAAACTCCATCTCAAAAAAAAAAAAAAAAGAAAAAGAAAAAGAAAAAGAAATTAATAATAGTGTGTTATAGGATCAAAAACAGACAAAAATTGCTTTTATAATATGGTTGCATTTTGTGTTCAATATTTTAAATTTTCTGAGTTTTATTTCTGAGATGTGAAATAAAAGATTTTAGGATTTATTGGGAAGTATTCCCCACAAAAAAATATACTGTGGATATAGATGATTTGTCTTTCCAGTAAACAACAAGCCAAATTAGATTCAGTTGTCATTAAATTTTGTTTTTTTAAACAGTGTTTTTTAGGCCACGTACAGTGGCACACTCCTATAATCCTAGCACTTTGGGAGGCTGAGGCAGGCAGACTGCTGCTGAGCTCCAGAGTTTGGGGCCAGTCTGGGCAATGTGAGAAAACCCCACTTCTACAAAAAAAATATCAAAATTAGCCAGGCGTGGTGGCACATACCACTGCTTGGGGGCTGCTGAGGTGGGAGGATCACTAGAGCCCGGGAGGTTGAGGCTGCAGTGAGCTGTGGTCATGCCATCACACTCCAGTCTGGGAAACAGAGCAAGACCCTGTCTCAAACAAACTAATGAAAAAAAAAATTGGGTTTTGACCTGTCAGTGATTGAGTTTTGTTTTGTTTTGTTTTGCTTGTTTGTTTGTTTTTTTCTGAGACAGGGTCTCATTCTGTCACCTAGGCTGGAGTGCAGTAGTGAAATCTTGACTTATTGCAACCTCTGCCTCCCGGGCTCAAGAGATCCTCCTACCTCAGCCTCCCAGGTAGCTGGGACTACAGGCACACACCACCACACCCAGCTAATTTTTTGTATTTTTGTAGAGACGGGGTTTCACTATTTTGCCCAAGCTGGTCTTGAACTCCTGAGTTCAAGCGATCTGGCTGCCTTGGCCTCCCAAAGGGCTGGGATTACAGGCGTGAGCCACCACACCCAGCCTGTCATATATTTTTTATGGTCCCACGTGGCTATAAACTAAACAGTGTATAAATAACCAAGTATGAAAATAAGTTAAAGCTGTTTAATGATAAAAACCATGACAGTGGGTGGGTGTGGTGGCTCACGCGTGTAATCCCAGCACTTTGGGAAGCCGAGGCTGGTGGATCACCTGAGGTCAGGAGTTGGAGACCAGCCTG
>NW_012115043.1:5872869-5874041 GCF_000951035.1 Colobus angolensis palliatus
GGCTGCTCTCCAACTCCTGACCTCAGGTGATCCACCCGCCTCGGCCTCCCAAAGTGCTGGGATTACAGGCATGAGCCACCACGCCCAGCCTGATTGATTTTTAAAAAGAAATTAAAACAGGTGCTATATCCACTTTTAATGTTGTGAACTCTGGAACTGGTTAGAAATGTGCATGATACCCCAACCCTTTAGTCTCAGTGATGAAACTGAGGCCCAGAGAGAGGATGGAATTTGCCCAAGGTCATGCAGCAAGTCTGCAACCAAGGCAGGACAAGAACCATGGTTCTGACTCCTTCTGCTGGGCTTGGCTGGCCTGAACCTGTAACTCCATCCCTCCTCCGCTCACATTTACTCCCCACTCAGAGTCCGTGTACTGAGATATGAATATAGATAAATTAATTGGATTTTTGTATGTGGCTGGTGGAATTAGTCTCTCTATATGGCAACACCTTGTTCATTCATTCATTCAATTGACAGTTAAATCAGCTGCTTTCTAGATAACCTATGAGGCCGGTCCATCCAGCCCTGGTCTCCCTGTTTGGCTTCATGTCCTGCCCCTGCTCCCCTGCCCAGTCCACACCTCCTACACTCTGCTTACACTGTCTTTCCTATAAGACTTCTCTGCTTCCCCCAGGTCTGGCCTGAGTGCCCCTCCTCCCTGTACCCCATCACAGACTGTATCACATTTGTCCATCGCCCTCAGTAGCCTAAGCACCATTCAGGCAAGATTCCTCGTGCTCACCAGTCTGTTCCCAGTGCCCAGAGCAGGGCCTAACCCATAACAGGTGCCCCTTGAATCAATGACTGGATATGCCATTTCCAAGCAGGAAGAGCACGCTTCCCTATCTCTCACAGCCCAGGGCCTCTGCAGAGGGAGTTTCTTCCACCACCGTGTCAGTTCTAGCCTTTTCAATCATCCAGACCCATGTCAAACATCCGCAACAATCAATAGTTCTGTGAAGCATTCTTTCTCAACCTCCATGTCCCCACACCCCACACACAGTAAATCCCTCCTCCTTTTGTTCCATCCTCCCTGCCACCCCATGCCATTTAGGACACTACTGTCCTTGTGGGTAGTGACTTGTATTTTTTATCTGGGTTCCCTGGCACCTACACAGTGTGAGATACTGGTTTAGCGCCTAGCATTCAGCAGTGAACCTAGCAAAAAAATT
>NW_012115043.1:5875261-5876990 GCF_000951035.1 Colobus angolensis palliatus
AAAAAAAACCAAGCCTACAGATCAGATAGGCCTTGTGGGTCACAATAAGGACTTTGGCGTTTGCTCTGACATAGGAGCCCCTGGTGGGTTTCTAGCAGAGAAGTGTCATGATCTCATTTTAACAGGATCACTCTGGCTGCTCTATTGAGAAAAACACTCAAGGAGGACAAGTACAGAAAGAGATCAGTGAGGAGTTTACTGCGACAATCCAGGTGAGAGGTGACAGGTCTTGGACTAAGGCCACAGTGAGTAAGTGGAGGGTGAAGGATCCGAACAGGAAGAGTAAGAGATGACTCTATGTTTTTAAAAACAGAGATGGGGGTCTTGCTATGCTGGCCAGGTTGGTCTTGAACCCCTGGCCTCAAGTGATCCTCCCACCTCGGCCTCCCAAAGTGCTGGGATTGCAGGCGTGAGCTACCATGCCCGGCCTCTACATTTTTGACCTGGGCAACAGGAAAAGATGGAGCTGCTAGGAACTGAGATGAGGAAGACTGTGGGAGGAGAAAGATGGATAGAAAAGATCAGGATAAGTTTGTCTACCAGACAGCTAAAGGAACTGGGGCATAGATGACTGGATACACAAGTCCGGGGTTCAGGAAAGATGGTCTAGGCTGAAAGTATACATTTGGACATCATTAGCATAAAGATGCTCTTTAAAGCCTTGAAGACCAGATGAGATCACTAAGGGAAGCAAGTGTTTCAAGGAAGAGGGAGTGATCCACTAAGTCAAATGCTGCTGATAGGGCAAGTGAAGATAGGGCGTGGCAATGAATGAATAAACGCCAGGCCTGTTAGATATGCAAAGCACCAGAGATTATTGAGGGTTAACTGACAACAGATAGGTGTAGAGACAAGATGGCTCTAAGACACAGGAACACTTGGAAGGGAAGAACTATGGCATCTTGGAGTTGGAAAGGACCTTAACTAGGTCATTGAACTCTGTACTCTTTTCCCCACCTTAGCCTGACAATTGAACCTTTGGCTGTAGAACAAGAAATATTTGCGGGATACTGAGGCAAGCAGTCTGGCTAGGTAGGTTAGAGAAACTACCATTGAAGAATGAGAGAAAGGGTAGTTCAGTAAATACTGGACAGCAGAGGCAGGGTGAGGGGGTGGAGATGACCTTCTGAAGTCAGAAAACCAAGGTTCAGGTCCTGCAACTGCTGCTCCCTAGACTCCTGTCCTTGGGCAAGTCACTTCACAGCCCCCAGCCTCAGTTTCCCCATGCGACGACTTCTGAATATGGTAGTGCTTGAAGGTAGCGTAAAAGGGTCCTGCCTGTGTTGGTTACTGCCAGAGCAACGGAAGGAGGCCAAGAGAATCCCTTGGTTTGGGATGGCAGTGGAAATGGGGATGAGGAGGAACTATCATGACCTCTGCGGCTCGGCTTGCACAGCGTGTGGAGAAGCGAATCAGCATTCAGGCCAGCACCTGTGCTGGAATGGACTGGGCTCGGGTGGCAAGGGGGCCATTCGGACAAAGACCGTGGCCCTGAATCTGCCTCCCCTGAGTCTGGAACGGAGACGGAGGAGACCCCGAGGCAGCAACAGGGAGAAAAAATAGAGACGCCGAGGCAGAGAGACAAGGAGACTCAGAGACAGGGAGACTAAGAGACAGACCCAGCAACAGGCGGCCTCACGGGGACCCGAGGCGACCCGGAGAGGGCGAGGCACCGGGACGCAGACCCGGGCCCAGCAGAGCCCCCGCGCGGCTCAGGGCCGTGGTGCCC
>NW_012115043.1:5877585-5885334 GCF_000951035.1 Colobus angolensis palliatus
GTCCCGGTGCCCGCGGTGCCTGCGCGGGGATCTGCGAGCTGCGGCCGGGGGTCGTTTGCGGCGCGTGCTTGTCCGCACTGAGTCTTTGGTTCGCAGAGTCTGGAGTTGTGTGTGTGTGTGTGTGTGTGTGTGTGTGTGTGTGTGTGTGTGTGTGTGTGTGTTGGGAGTGCTCCCGCCGTGTTCCGCAGTGCGTGCCACGGTCGCGGCGTGGCATCGGCGGGGCAGGTAGCTGCGGTGTCGGTGGCTTTCGCGGGGCAGGCTCTGCCTTGCCTGCGCGTGTCTTGGGTTGAGAGTGTGTGTGAAAGAGGAGGAGACTGGGGTTGTGTCTGCACCTCCATTTGGGTCGGGTGCGTGTGCAATTGTGTTTATGGGGCTGAGCTAATATTTGGCCTTGGCATTTGGGAAGTGTCCTTGCCCGTAGTGGGGGACAGAGCGATGGATGCCGATTGACTGGGGGTGGTGGTGATAAAACGACACTCAACTTTGCCCAGTGGGTGTGGTTCCTGGGGCTGGTTAAGGAGGGGTAGGGGGAGGTGTTGCTCCCCAAAACCTGTGGCCCGCAGTGGACTTAGGGAGGGGGCAGGAAACCATTTGCTTTCGTGGGCATGTCCAGCGCTCGTTCTCAGGATGGGACGCGTGTCACCCCGGCCCCACCCTCCAGGGGCCGACCCGGGAAGCGTGGACGAGGTCATCAGGGCCTCATCCAGTCCTCAGCCCAGTGCGGAGTGGGTGCGGGGTAAGTCAGAGTTGTCCAAGCTGGAGAAAGGGCTGGGGAGGGGATAGCGGAGTCCCCAGGGTGTGTATCTAGGGTTCCCGCTTCCACCCACAGCTCTGTTGCTTCCTGTCCGGTGTGCGTTTGGGGGCGGCCCATGGAGAGTGTAGGTGGCAGGACTGGGAGGGGGATGGGCTGGCCGCTTTGTTCGCCTAGTTCTCGCCTTCCCCGCGGAGGGGGGAGCTGAGGATGTGTCCGGGGAGAGTCGGGGAGGGACTTGGAGGTGGGGGTGGGGTGGGGGATTTCTCTCCAGCTGCTGCGGCTTTCCAGAGAGACTCAGCCAGGCCACGTGGGAGGGAGGCGGGGGAAGGAGCCTTCGCCTGGCCAGCCCCAGGCCCATCTCCAGGAAAACCAAACAGCGGGTGGGAAAGTGCCGGGAACTGCTCGGACCCCTTCTGTCCCTACAAAGACACGCCCCTTTCCAGTCCCAACCGCGGATTAAGCTGGAGACCGCTGCGGGGCTGGGTTTCGGCTGCTGGGCCAGGGTAGCTGGGGGCCCTGGCTTGTCAGGTGAAAGGGGCGGAGAAGTGTCAGAGAGGCGTCTGTTCTCCCGGAGCTCAGGGGATTAAGGAATAGTTCCCCTGCCCCACCTTCCGCTATTCCTAGGGCTCGTGGAACGAGCTCAGGGTCACCCAGCAGAGCCGCATCGGGGCTGGGAACCGCATCGGCGCATTATCCAATGCCTTTAGGACCTCCTGCGAGGGACCCAGCTTCCCTGGCCTCTCCCTGCTCCCCAGTGCACAAAGTAGGCGAGGGACCGAGTTGCGACGTCTCTTGGTTGCAGTGTGAGCGGCTACAACAGCTTGCCCTAGTCCTCCAAATCTCAGCAGGCCTGGGGACACTCCAGTCGAGTTATGACTAGCCACCCTGATCTGTACCGAGGTCATTCATTCATTCAACAAATATTTATGGAGCACCTTTTGTAAGCTAGCTTGTGCCTAGTGCCTAGAATATAGTAAATAAGGAGGCAGACCTCGTCCCTGGTGCAAAGCTTTCAGTCCGGTGGAGGGGGAAACTGACAAGTCCCCTACAGTGCCGGGGAAGAGGCAAGGAGGAGGGGCTCTTACACCGGTCTGGGAAGGTCAGCAAAGGCTTCCTGAAGAAAGTGATGAGTAGTAGAGCCCAACATGGAGTTAGCCCTGTAGAAGGAGAATGATGATGGGGACAGTTTTCCAGAGAACAGCATGTGCAAACGTTCAGAGGTGATTTAGTTTAGATCATTGGATTAAACTAAATCTAGCTAGCTGGAGTTTAGGGACAAGGGGTGGGTGTGGGGCAGGTAGGGGAAGCATGGAAAGAAGTCAGGCAGTATCAAGACAGGAGGCTGAAGAGGGGAGCTAGATCCAGCTCACAAAGGGCTTTCCAGGGCCCACCAAGGTTTCTGGCCTGAGAGTGCCCGTGAGCCCTTGACAGGATTTAAGATCAGCTTTGCATCATCGCATTCCAGCCATTGTGGAGGATGGATTGGGTGGGGCTGGAGGCAGGAAGCTCCAGCTCCTCAGCTCCTCGGAAGCTGTTGTGGCAATCCAGAAGAGAGGATGGTGGCAACTAGCATAGTGGCAGTTGGGGTTGAGCTGGAGTGGCTGCATTCCAGAGGTTTTCAGGAAATAGAATCAGTAGAACTTGAGGATAGATTGAATTTGTAGGGGGTGAGAGAGAGGAAAGTAAGAAATAGGCCAGGCGCGGTGGTTCACGCCTGTAATCCCAGCACTTTGGGAGGCTGAGGCAGGCAGATCACATGAAGTCAGAAGTTCAACACCAGCCTGGCCAACATGGTGAAACCCCATATCTACTAAAAATACAAAAATTAACCAGGTGTGGTGTGCATGCCTGTAATCCCAGCTACTTGGGAGTCTGAGACACGAGAATCGTTTGAACCTGGGAGATGGAGATTGCAGTGAGCTGAGATCGTGCCACTGCACTCTAGCCTGGGTGACAAAGTGAGAATCCGTCTCAAAAAACAAAACAAAACAAAAACATGAAGCAGAATGAAGGACTGATATTGGGGTTAGGACGATGCCTGTGCCTGCCCATCTCCTCCCAACACTGTTCTTGTGTCAGGGACTGGGACCCCTGTGTGAACGAGTGGCAAGAAGCCAAGCTCTGCTCTTATCACATGCACAAAGGTGGTGCTCTCGGCTCTCCCTTCTCAAGTCAGAATTCGGAGGGTGGGGAGCCTAGAGGTCAGTCATAGGAGGCCTCTAAGAACTTGAGAGCTTTCTCCTCACCTGGGAACTCTCCCTCTCCTCTATCCCTTTCTCAGCCCAGAGGCTCAGAGGCCAATCTCAGTCATTTGGGGTGGGTCTCTCTCCCCATCTTGGAGGTTAGGAACCAGGTCAAACAGTGGGAGTTTCTTTTAATAATGAATCTTATCCAGAAGGTATCTCAACCTCCATTGATCCTCTGTTTGCTTTCATGACTCAATTAAACACACGTTTACATATAAATTAGCATTTCTTTTCTCCTAAAGTTCTCTCTTTCAAGTTAAGCAGTTTCACAATTAGCGCATTGTTGAATGTCAGCACTGAAAGGAACTTAGAAATAATTTCAGTCCGGGTGCCATGCATGGCTCATACCTGTAATCCCAGCACTTGGTGTGGCTGAGGCAGGAGGATCGCTTGAGCTGAGTTTGAGACCAGACTGGGAGACATATTGAAACCTCATTTCTACGGAAAAAAAAAAGAAAAAAAAAAGCGTGGCAGGCATGTTGGTGTGCACTGTTATCCTTGCTGCTCAGGAGGCCGAAGTGGGAAGATTGCTTGAGCCCAGGAGTTCAAGACTGTGGTAAGCTGTGATAGCTTGCACCACTGTACCACTGTTCTCCTCCCTGTGCAACAGAGTGAGACTCTGTCTCAAAAGAAAAAAGAGAAAGAAAAGAAGAAATAATTTTGGCCGGGCGCGGTGGCTCACGCTTGTAATCCCAGCACTTTGGGAGGCCGAGGCGGGCGGATCACAAGGTCAGGAGATCGAGACCACAGTGAAACCCCATCTCTACTAAAAATACAAAAAATTAGCCGGGCATAGTGGTGGGCGCCTGTAGTCCCAGCTACTCAGGAGGCTGAGGCAGGAGAATGGCGTGAACCCAGGAGGCGGAGCTTGCAGTGAGCTAAGATCCAGTCACTCCAGCCTGGGCGACAGAGAGCGAGACTCTGTCTCAAAAAAAAAAAAAAAGAAAAAAAAAGAAGAAATAATTTTAGCATGAGCCTGTTTTACAGATGAGAAAACTGAGTGACTTCCCAAAGTTACATGATTAGGGACTGAAATGGAACCACCCTTTCTAGGGATACCCAAGTCCACTCTCTGCACTCCTCTGTACCATATGAGACATTATCAGCTTTAGGCTCTCCCCTCAAGTAGGTCTATCTGGGCTCTGGAATCCACCCTCCTCCACTTACCCCCCACCCACCTCTTTCTATTCTCTCCCATGGTACAGCAACCAGACTTGATACAGAATTCCAGATGCAGAACAGATGTCTACCAGGCAGGCTTGGGGGCAGGGGAAGGAGTATGCATGGCTCTGAGGGAGAGGACCCCAGCCTGGTCAGAGGTGGGTGACAGGAGCTAGGGGGCCAGGGAAGGAAAACCGGAGAGTATGTTTTGGGGCCCGACATGCAGAGAAATCAAACCCTGTTACCTGTGCCAACTGGGCTGCCAGCTACTACTGCCTCACTGCTGAGGCTGGGGAGGTATCCTCTGGATTTGGGGGCCCATGGGGTCCTTGGGATCAGGGAAGCAAAGACCAGTAAGCTGTCCTTCAGGTGCAGACCCAAAGCTCCTGCATGGTTCTATAAGGGGCTCATCCATATGAACCATACAGCAAGAGAACAGGCAAGGTAGTGATCTCCCCAGCCTGGTCATGTTTAAATACAGGGTTTCTTTCAGTGTGGACTTGCTGTTCTGTCTCTGCTTCTCAAGCGTATCGTGTCGACTGGATGCCACACAGCGTGCTAGGCAGTTCCCACATGTCTTCCTGACATCTTCTCCCGCCCTGAAGGGAGTTACTATTGTTTTTACAGATAAGGAAACTGATGCTTGGAAAAGCACAGGGGGCTCTGTGTCTTCTGTGTCTTATCTTTTGGAGGATGTTTTCATGGGTTCACTCATCCATTCAAGAAATGTTTATTGAGCACCTGCTGTGTGTTAGGCACTGTTCCGGGTACTGAGGATTTAGAAAGCTGACTAAGACATAACCCCAAGACTTTGGTGCCTAGTTGAGGAGAAAGGCAAGTCAAAATCCTAGAGTGAAGGCTGGGCGTGATGGCTCACACCTGTAATCTCAGCACTTGGGGAGGCCGAGGTGGGCGGATCCCTTGAGGTCAGGAGTTCGAGACCAGCCTGGCCAACATGGTAAAATCCCTTCCTACCAAAAAATACAAAAACTAGGCGGGCGTGGTGGCACACACCTGTAGTCCCAGCTACTTAAGAGGCTGAAGTAAGAGAATCACTTGAACCTGGGTGGCAGAGGTTACAGTGAGCTGAGATCATGCCACTGCACTCCAACCTGGGTGACAGAGTGAGACTCCATCTCCCCCACCAAAAAAAAAATCTGGAGTGACAACTACAATGATGGGGGTGCCAGCGTTCTATGGGGCAGAAAAAGGAGAGGTGTCTGAAGCAACCAGAGACGTCACAGCTGTTCTAGGGAGTGAGAGCAGCACCAGCAATGCACAGAACAGGATGTGTTTTCAGAGAACTGGCCATGGTTCGCTGTGTGTGGAGGGGCAAAGGGTCTCAGGGGAGCGGGAGATAGGCAGGTCACGCTGAGCCTGGCTTTGCTATCGGATAGGCTGAGGCTAAGCCTCTCCCCTCAGGATTGCAGATGAAGGGAGAGCTGAGGCCTTCCTTGTGTCCCAGGCAACTGTCCCAACTCTCCTTCCAGCTGTTGGGGGGAGGGGCTCAGCATGTGGTTAGGGAGGTGGCCAAGGTGGGGGGCGGGAAGGGAGATTTCTGGAAGGAACCGACTTGTGTTCCCTGGGAAAGGAGAATGGTGATGGTGTCGTGGGGAATTTCTCCTGGGCTGAAAACAAGTAGTAAATCTGTTGGGCCCTGAAATTCAGAAGTGAGGAGGCACTGATGTGATGTTTGTGGCAAGTTCCTGGCTTAATGAAGGAGCCATCTTGGCCTCGTTGTTCCCCTCCCCCAGCTACACGCCCCTTCCCTAAGAATTCACTGAAAAATGGAACTCACGCCAGGCCTCCACTAATCCCACGAAACAGCACTGAGCTGGCCCTGGAGCTCAGCAGCGAATCTCCTTTCTGTCTGGGTTCTAATTGGCCTCATAAAATCCAATTTATCCTGTAAGTGGGTAAAATAATCTGTCAGAAAAAGGAGATTGAGAGGTGGCCCTAGGGTTCCCACATGCAGCAGCTCTGTATCTCTGGCAGGGTCTCACTGAGGAGATTGAGGAGAAGGGATTATGGGAGGGGCGGCCCCCTCAAGACAGCCGGCAGGCAGCAAGTGTCCACTGGGCACCTGCAATGTGTCCACCCCCGCCCTGAGAGGGAGGGCTAGAAAAGTTTGGGGGCAGCCATGACAGTGGGTTGGGGTGGCAAGAAAGTGCTGGCCATGAAGCTCCTGGACAAATAGGGTCCCCTCCCCAGAGCATCTTTTGTGAAAAGATTTGGTGGCATGGAAACCACATTTATATTAAAACAAATATTGCTGTGTTACGGAGCAGAGTGCAAAATGTGCTAGAGGTTTAAAAGGCAAAACATTTTAAGCAGGCAGTGAGCCTTGTAAATATGTGTTCCTCTGCTGTTGGGAGAATTTGGATGAAAATGTGTGAGAAGTTTGGAGACTTCTCATTTTAAGATTGGGGAAACTGAGGCTGAAAGGACAAAAGGACACACCAGGTCATGCAACAAATGACTGGACCTAGAACCCAGGACCCTGAGGCCAGGCTTGTCCCACCACACCCCCTTGTCTGTCTAGGCAAGAGTAAGGGACCTCCAAGTGGCTTTCAGTTTGAGACTTAGGAAAAACTTTACCTGGGAAGGCAGGAGCAGCCTCATAGAAGGGCTGGCACCTGAGTCCCTAAGGATATGCTTCCTGGGCACAGAAATCAGGTTGGGCACAGAGGCAGAGAGAACCCTCTTATTCAGGAGCAGTTGTCTCCTCAATGCTGGGTTCATCCCCAAAAAGTCAAAGAGGGCAGTTTTCCCAGACTGTCTCCCAGAGAGATGAGACCCCTCCCCAAGCCTCAGTTTCCCCATCTGTGGAATGAGGATTCTCAGGCTTCACAGACGTTTCCACTAAAATGGGCTGTCTTGGGCTGCTGGCACAGCACTGCTGCTCTCTGAGGAGGACCCCCTCTTCTCTCTGGTGTCTACGTCCCTGTTGCTTTCCCTGTTCCTGCCTTGCTGAGTTCCTCAGAGGTGGGGAAGCCAGACATCTGCTGATCCATGAATATTCAGGAAGGGAATCGGAGCCTCCTCTGGGCTCCGCAGCCAGCCGCCAGCTCCTCTGGCGGCCGTCCTGCTTGCCAGAGCCCAGGCTGCTGACATACCCAGCAGCTGCTCGGGCCCCAACTGTTCACATTGTTTGTTCAGCGCAGCAGGGGATTTTCCAAGCCCGGGACATGCTTTAGGGGGCAGGGAGGCTGCCGGAGGGCTCAGGGATTCGTGTCCTGTGGGGGTTTTCTCCCCTGAAATCCAAACCTACTGCTTAGTGGCTGGAATGGGTATTTGGAAGCCGCTGGGCTGAGAGTCGGGCTTGCCTTCCCCCTACCCTGTACTTGAATCATGGCATCTAGGGCCTTTGAGATAGAAGGGACTGGATGATAAGAACAGCAAATAGCACTTGTACAGCCCTTTACAGTTACAAAGTGCCTTTAAAGAATAAGCTCCCTACCGGGCATGGTGGCTCATGCCTGTAATTCCAGCACTTTGGGAGGTGAAGGCGGGCAGATCACTTGAGGTCAGCAGTTCGAGACCAGCCTGGCCAACATGGTGAAACCCTGTCACTACTAAGAATACAAA
>NW_012115043.1:5885657-5887733 GCF_000951035.1 Colobus angolensis palliatus
AAAAAAAAAAAAAAAAAAAAAAAGAATACAAACATTAGTCAGGTGTGATGGCGCATGCCTATAATCCCAGCTACATAGGAGGCTGAGGCAGGAGAATCACTTGAACCCGGCAGGTGGAGGTTGCAGTGAGCTCAGATCGTGCCACTGTACTCCAGCCTGGGCAACAGAGCACAACTGTCGAAAGAACAAACAAACAAAGAATAAGCTCCCATTCCTTGAGTGATGTCTATTAGGCTCTGAGCTGTAGCCCTGACATACATTGTCTTGTTTAATTCCTTCACGCTTAGTGGTGTCATCTTCATTTTATGCATGTGGAAACTGAGTCCCAGAAACATTAAGTGGCTTGTCACAGAGCTGGTAGGTGAAGCAGAAAGGTTGAAACCTTGATCTTCTTCCCCAAGGTCAAAAGCTGTTTCCACCACAGCACATGGCCCATAGTAGCATGAATGCCACATTGGTTTCCCCAATTAGAATGGAAACTTGGTGAGGGCAGGGGCCGCTTCTCCCTGCTGAACCCACGAGTACTGCTGAGGCCAGTTGTGTAGCCAGAGGTGTCCAGCAGAACCCATCTGATGAATTAAGAAAGGCAGCAGCCCAGGTCAGGTCCTGTCTCTCTGTCTGCCCTTCACACTGCAATCCCAGAGCCCTGGCTTCTGCCCTGGCCTCCTTATTTCACGCAGCCTCCTTATTTCACGCATTCATTCCAGTAAGCTGGGGTCCAGAAGGGGAAAAGACTGGGCCAAAACCACATGGCTAGACTGTGATGGAGCTGGACCTATAACCCAGGGTCTCCTGGTTCCCTCACCATTGTTTTGTGCACGTCCCCATGTGGCTCTGTCAGTCCAGACTTGCCTTGTAATGAGTATGGGCCATTGTCCCAACCTCTGTCCCTGGTTCCTCTCAGACATGCCATTCTGCCTTGAAGTAAGGAGTCAGATCAGAGCCTAAGAAGGGATCTTGGGCCACTGAGCTTTTATAAGACAAGGAGGCAGCAGGTCAAACTGTTGGGAGACACAACAGGGAGAACCAACCAACCATTTCTCTGTGAATAATGGTGGCTGGATCCTGCTGAATATTGGTTCCAATAATAAACATTGGCCTTTGTGTGTTTTTGCCTTGACCCTGGGATGGCATTCCCTTCCTCTACTGTTTCTCTACTCTCCCCTTTGTGGCAAGGGCAGTGTTGGGGTCTGTAGGCTCTTCTGGGCCTTGGGAGAAAAAAGAACCCTGGATTGAGTCAGGAGACCTGAATCCTGGCTCTGGCCTCCTGCATGGCCTTGGGTAAATTAGCTGCAGGGAGTGTTGAGCTTCTCCAGTCACCAGGACAGACCAGGCTGCAGGCTGCCAGGGCCTGGAATGAGCCATGGGAGCCTCCTCTCATGCTGGCTCTGAATCCAGCTTGAGTCTAGTCCCTACCTGGGGCACTTAATTCCCAGCAGGATCTGCTCACTTAGTTCATTGTCGGGGAAGGGGAAATGTCTGACTTCCCTTCATCCAGGTGGCTCCCCCAACCAGTTGGGATTTATTTTTGTTTTATTCATTCAAAATATATAGCATTCACACACACACACACTTTCTCACACTTATAATACATTTTAAATGCTTCTTGGATACAGTATTTTTCTAGCCTCTGTGTGTGTGTGTATAAAGAGAGACAGAGTGAGAGAGAGATCTACATATGCATATGTATATATTTTAGACAGGATCTCACTCTGTTACCCAGGCTAGAGTGCAGTGGCACAATCACAGCTCACTTCCGCCTCGAACTTCTGGGCTCAAGGGATCCTCCCACCATGACTGGCTAATAAAAAAATTTTTTTTTGTAATGATGAAGTCTCCCTATGTTACCCAGGCTGGTTTCAAACTCCTGGGTTTAAGCAATCCTCCTGCCTCGGCCCTCAACCTCACAAAGTGTTGGGGTTACAGGAGTGAACCACCATGCCTGGCTTCCAGTGGCATATTTTTGATTGGGTAATAATGACCAATATGATCTGTTAGGTTCCAAGGTAGGGAATGACATTACTGAGCCCCCATTCTGTGTCAGGAACTGTGCTATTTTTTTTTTTTTTTTTTTTT
>NW_012115043.1:5888103-5900906 GCF_000951035.1 Colobus angolensis palliatus
TTAGGCAGAGTCTCATTCTGCCACCCAGGCTGGAGTGCAGTGGCATGATCGTGGCTCACTGTAGCCTTGAACTTCTGGGCTCAGGCGATCCTCCTTGCTTCAGCCTCCTGAGTAGCTGGGATGACAGGCGCATGCCTCCACGTACAGCTAACTTTTTACATTATCTGTAGAGATGGGGTCTCTCTGTGTTACCCAGGCTGGTATGCTTTTTTCATTGAGACACAGTTCACATACTACAAAATTCACCCTTTAGTGTTCGACTCAGTAGTTTTTGGTATATTCATATTCACAACGTTGTGCAACCACAGCCACTATCTAATTCTAGAACATTTTCATCACCCCCAAAAGAAACCCTGTACTCATTAGCAGTCACTCCCTGTCCTTCCTCCCCCCAGTCGCTGACAATCATTAATCCACTTTCTGTCTTTATGGATTTGCCTCCTCTGGGCATTTCATAGAAATGAGATCATGCAAAATGTGGCATCTTATGACTGACTTCCTTGACTTAGCGTCAAGTTTTCATGCTACCTTGTAGCATGCATCAGTCCTTCATTCCTTTTGATGGCTGAGTAATCCAGTTATCCATTTATCAGGTGATGGGCTTTTGGGTTGTTTCCGCTCTTTGGCTATTATGAATAATGCTGCTATGAGGAAATTGAGCAGCAGGGGAAGACAGGCACAGAGGAGTGCAGCAGTTTGTCCAAAGTCACAGTTAGTAAGAGGAGAACCGGGATCCCGATGCAGGTCTTTCTCCTTGATTTGCCCCCCTGCTCAGGTGACTCAGGAGCAGAGGCTGTGGGAGGTGGGGGGACACACACTGATGGCCCCATGCTCCTCCTCTATGCAGGGGGGCTGCTGTTGCCCCAGGAGACGACTGTGGAGCTGAGCTGTGGAGTGGGGCCGCTGCACGTGATCCTGGGCCCAGAGCAGGCTGCAGTGCTGAACTGTAGCCTGGGGGATGCTGCCACTGGACCCCCCACCAGGGTGACCTGGAGCAAGGATGGGGATACCCTGCTGGAGCACGACCACCTACACCTGCTGCCCAGTGGTTCCCTGTGGCTGTCCCAGCCACTAGCACCCAATGGCAGTGACGAGGCAGTCCCTGAGGCTGTGGGGGTCATTGAAGGCAGCTATTCGTGCCTGGCCCACGGCCCCCTCGGAGTGCTGGCCAGCCAGGCTGCTGTCGTCAAGCTTGCCAGTAAGTGCTTGTATCGGGGGGCTGAGGCTGAAACCTAGACTTGGGGTATGTGAAGTGGGATCTGCAGTTAGTTACTTGCACAAATGCCTCTCTCTTGGGCCCACTCCCCCTTTCCCTGCCTCCCATCCTGCTCAATAGGTCTCTTCCTGGTATTGTCTATCCTCATTCTTGGGTATTCCATAATCTTCCCATTTCTTCTCCACTCCCCTGTTCCTTCTGCCTTTTTTTCCCTTTGAGTCCTAGAGTCTGGCTTGTGCTTTCCTCCAGGGAGCCTGCCAGAGTGCCCCCTTTGTGTCAGAGGCACAAAGCTGCCTCCTAAGGGAACTCCTGCCTGCACGGCAGGTGGAACATGTGGAGTCAAACCCCACGTTCCAGCCTTACCCCTTAGGGGGCTCTCAGGAGGCACAGATCACCATGAAATAACTTTCAGGCCAGAAGAAATGTGCATCTTACTGTATAGTTTGACCATCACGATGATGTCGGGCAGGGGGCTTTGGAATTCATTCTGCTGGCAGCATCTGACCACTAATCACCACTTCTTGTTGTGTCTCCCTCGGTCTGAATTGGCTCTGCTTGTGTTTCTACGACTCTGTTTCTGTGTCTCCATGTGGATGTGTTTCACTGTTTGTGCTTGCTGTGGCCTCTCTCTCCTGCTCCTCTCCCGTCCCTGCCGTGTCTCATTGTCCCCAGCACTCGCAGACTTCTCTCTGCACCCGGAGTCTCAGACGGTGGAGGAGAACGGGACAGCTCGCTTTGAGTGCCACATTGAAGGGCTGCCAGCTCCCATCATTACTTGGGAGAAGGACCAGGTGACATTGCCTGAGGAGCCTCGGTGAGTGCCCTGTAGGGGAGCGGGTCCTGGTAGGCGGGGTAGAGAGGGCTCCGGGGTGCGCTCAGAACTGAGATTCTTAGAGTCAAGGTAGCTGCATTTACCTAAGCTGACTTGAGTGTCAACCACCGCCTGACTCCTGGCTCATGTCTGGTCCCAAAGAGAAGTTGGACAAGAAGTTTTTGCTCCCTGGGAGGAAAGCCACCCATTGAGCTGTGGAGCCTGGGTGGGTGTCGTAGTAGAGTCCTTCCCAGCACATCTAGTCCAACCACTTGCTTTATTGTGGAGACTGAGGGCCAGAGAGGAGCTGTGATTTATCCTAAGCCATGCCGTGAGCCATTGGCAGAATGCTGGTTGTCTGTTGAGGGCTCCCGGAGGCTGCTGGGAAGGTTTTCTCTTTTCAGGGTTCCTCCGGAGTTTCCACTCTAGATGCATCACTTCTCTCTCAGTTCCAGCCAGTGGGGCACAGCCCTCTGAGAAGTGAATTGTAGAGGTCTTTCCTCTTTCCCTCTCCTCTTTCTCTGTAAAGGCAATGGATGGGTAGAGCAATCCCAGGGAAGAGTTTCCAGGGCGGAAGGGAAGCAGAGGCTAGGCCCTGGACTTGGTCCCTCTTGTGGCTTCCTGGGTAGGTCCAGATGTGTATACAGCGTGACCAGAAACCACAAGGCTCATTTCCATCTGTGGTCTCTGAGTTGGTCTCATGACTCAGTCATCACCCGCTAAATTCTTACGTATCTTTGGAAATGTGGCTCCAAGGCCTTTCCCAGCCACCCTGCAGTCCTCCCCCTATATCTCCGTAGCTGTAATTACCAGCTAGATCCTTCTCCCGTCCCGGTGGAAGTGGGGTTCCTCAGGCTCTGAAACACTGCGCTTTCTCCTCTGGAACCAACCTTCTCTTGCCTGTGTCGCATTGTCCCAGCTCCTCTGACTTTTGCCCATGTGTAGAAAAAATTGGGGGTTGTAGGAGAAACTTTGAGGTAGAAAAGCCACAAGACAGTTGTGAGGGAGGAAGAGGATGAGCGGTCCATACATAAGAGATCCTGGTTGGGTGTGGTGACTCACACCTGTCATCCCAACATTTTGAGAGGACAAAGCAGGGGGTTACTTGAGCCCAGGAGTTCAAGACCAGCCTATGCAAAATATCGAAACCCTGTCTGTATAAAAAATACAAAAATTAACCCAATGTGGCAGTGTGGTGCCTGTGGTCCCTGCTACTTGGGAGGCTGAGAGAGATCACTTGGAGGTCGAGGCTACAGTGAGCTGTGATAATGCCACTGCATTCCAGCCAGCCCGGGTGACACACCGAGACCCTGTCTCAAAAAAAAAGAGAGAGATTCTATTGACTTTGGTGATGGGTTAGCCCCACTGGTCCTCAGAGAGTCACTTCTCACCCAGCCTATTCTCCTTCCCACCTATAAAATGAAAGGAAAAACAAATGAAAGTTGATTTAGATTGTGTTTTCCCAAAGTGTGGCTTTTATAGAATGTTAGTCCCTTTAAATGTTTCTTAAATGAAGTATTCCATGATCAAATAAGAACAGGAAACTGCCTGTAAATCTCCCTCCTGGAGTTGGCAAGACCCTGAGAAGTGCTGTAATGAGAATCTGTGGACCTTGTTTAATCGAGCACTTCCCAGGCTCGTTTGCCCAGGAGCCCCTTAACATCCCATGAATGAGCATTCTACAGGGTGAGCCCTGGGAAATGCTGACTCAGCCTCTCTAACGCTAACATTTTCAGTTCTGTGCCTTTCTAAATGTGGAGGCTCTCACCACTGTGTGATGACGGGTGCCTCCTGGGAGTTCCGTGAACCCAGAGCAGATGATCTGGGCAAGTGAGAACCAAGAGAGAGCCTACTCCTGATGCCCCCCAGAGAGGGTAGCAGAGGGCAGCAAAATCTCCCCATGTTGAAAGTCACAGCATGAACCACTTAATGGGAGTGTACCTTGGGCCAGGCACTGTGCTGCTCCTTTTACGTGGTTTCTCACTTAACCCTTCCAATCATCCTTTAAAGTAGGTATTTCTTATTTTCACATTTTCCTCTATTTACTTTTAATTTATATTCCTAGCAGATGCATTTTAAAAATTCATATCAATATGGCTGGGCACAGTGGCTCACGCCTGTACTCCCAACACTTTGGGAGCCAAGACAGGTGGATCGCTTGAGCTCAGGAGTTAGAGACCAACCTGGGCAATATGGTGAAACGTCATCTCTCAAAAAATACAAAACTTAGGCCGGGTGCGGTGGCTCACACCTGTAACCCCAGCACTTTGGGAGGCTGAGGCAGGTGGATCATCTGAGGTCAGGAGTTCAAGACCAGCCTGGTCAACATGGTGAAACCCTGTCTCTACTAAAATTACAAAAATTAGCTGGGCATGGTGGCCAGCACCTATAAACCCAGCTACTCAGCAGACTGAGGCAGGAAAATCGCTTAAACCCAGGAGGTAGAGGTTGCAGTGAGCCAAGATGGCACCATTGCACTCCAGCCTGGGTGACAGAGGAAGACTCCATCTCAAAATAATAATAATAATAATCAATTTTATTGTACATACTAAGCTTTTTGTTGAATCATCTTTTCTTTTCAAAAACAAAAATGGGATTATATTGCAACTTTAATTTTTTTTTTCTCTTACCACTTGATGAACATTCAGGTCTGTACATATGAATATGGTAGGTATTTTTATCTGGATTGTTAAATGAGGGATTGGAGGATCAGAGACAGAAATAACTTGCCCCAGGTCACACAGCTTAGTACTCAAGAGTGTCAGACTCCAGCACCCTGTGTGGAGGATACACAGGCTTCTGGTAGGTGTCATTTGGTGGTTGGATGCAGAACCTGCGAGATCTGAAGAAGTTTGTATCACATTATGACTATAATTTTTTAAAAAATTAAAGGTGGGTTTAGAAATCTGTAGTCCAACTGTGGCTGGGAGCAGGTAAGTTACTTCCCCAAAGCTTCTCAGCAAACCAGTGGGTTTCAGACCTCCCCACCATCCCCAACGTCTAGCTCAGGCGTCATCCCGTGAAGCCACAAACCTAACCCAGGAGGCCAGAGCTGCCAGTTTCTGGACTCTGAGAGTGTTTGCCCCCGAGTCCTCTGAAAAGCGATCCTCATCTATAAATAAGCTGGGCTCGCATGTCCCGGCACATTGTGTAGGGGGAATAAAGAAATGTCTAAAACAGCAACTTGATTATGCCCAAGGTATATATTTTTACACATGCCCAGATATAGTGCATGCACAAATATGCTATTCATAAACTCAGCCCAGTGGTTTGAAGGAGACCATATGCCTTGGTGTAGTGTGTGCACATGTGCAGTTAATAAACACACTGCGTCAGGGTGTATGTGCTTCGTTTGGAACTGATGGTAAAGACTAGAGCCCAAGGCAAATCCCTGGTACTTATACTATTTTCTAATAATAGGGGATAATCTAGGGGATAATTTTTCTTCCATGGGAACCAGTAATCAATGAGAGCAATGTTTCCCAAATCCCAGGCATTCACAAACCACCTTCATAATTGTGACCATACTTATACCATTTACACAATCACTTAATAATTTTCTTTACATCAACTCACTCTTTTGTAACTTGAACACATTTTAAAAGGGAACATTATCTCACTGCAATAAAATGGAAAACCAGCAACACTTGCCATAAATAGAAGATAGCCATAAAAATAAATAATATAACTTCTAGGATAAAAAGCCATGTATCTGGATCCACTTGAAATAATTTTGTTATCGCCATTCACTCATAAGAAACATGTAACGAAGGGACTTAAATAACATGGGCTCCTGCCCTACCCTCTCCCAGTGGTTGCCATTTCTGTCAATCTCATGTGACTCCCAGCCAGTATCCCCTTGCCCTGGGTGGATCTCAAGGGCTTAGGGTGGGGGCTCTTGGCCCTTGGGAAATTCAGAGCAGCTGTGTCATTTCTTCTGTGTTCTTTAATCCTTGGGACCCAAGTGGCCTTTTGTGGGTAGGGGCAGCAGACTCAGGTTTGAGGTTGGAAAAAGAATAATCCCTTCCTTTTGATTTGAGATTGCTTTTCATTCTATAAGTAGCTTTTATTTTATATGAAATTTGAATTTCTTTTAAAATGGTAAAGTATACCAACTTTACAGAAAGGGGAAAAAAGTCACCTCCTGACTGAACACAGCTTTCACCAATTTGAGAGTTTCCTTGCAGTCTTTTGAAAAATGTATATGGGTTACACGATTGTAAACATGTGTTTAGAGATTGCAGTTCATAAATATGTTTATGTCCATTATCTAATGTGAGCTCAAGACACATTCAGAGGGCCAGAGTTGTGAAGCAGGCAGGACAGGAATGATTTAACTCATTCTTCAAATGAGAAAACTGTGGCCCAGATATGGAATGTCACTTGCTAAGATCACATACATTGAAACCAGTTCTCTCCACCATGTCACAGTGCTTCTGTGTTAGAGCCCAAGTTATAAAGCAAAGTGTACAAGGGCACAGACTATTAGAAATTTACATTTTAAAAATTTATATTTCCTAATGGATACATATTAATTGCAAAAAAAAAAAAACAAAACCCTCTTAACAGGCACAATAAATAAGAATCCCCCGATCCCACTCCTACAAAAAACCCCCATAAACCACACAAGCTTTGCCACCTTTGACTTTTTCTATGTATATCCTAACATAACTTTTCTCTATTTTCTAAAAGTAGAATTTCTTCATAAACACTGTTTTTTTACTTTTTCCCCCTACCAACTAATGTATCTTGAACATCTTTCCAAGGACAGAGCTTCTAAAAACACATTTTAGCAAAGCAAAGGATTTTTTTGAGTCAGGGACTCACTCTGCCACCCAGGTTGGAGTGCGGTGGTTCACTGCAGCCTCTACCTCCCCAGCTCAAGCGATCTTCCCACTTCAGCCTCCTGAATAGCTGGAACTACAGGTGTGCTCCACCATGCCTTGGCTAATTTTTGTATTTTTTGGTAGAGACTGGGTTTCACCATGTTGTTCAGGTTGGTCTCCAACTCCTGGCCTCAAGTAATCCTCCTGCTTCTGTCTCCCAAAAAGCCCGGCCAGAAAAGATTTTAGATGAACACTAAAAGTGGTTCCCCCTTGCCTCTATCGCCTGCAGCAATAGCACCATATCTGGGGAAAGGAATTCATTCATTCATTCATTTGTTCATTCATTCATTCATTCATTCAACGTTGACACATAATTAAGGGAATGTTATTTTTTCAAAGGAGAGACTAGCTCTTGAGTACTTGAAGCACACTTTTCCCTGGAAAGACCTAGAAACACTGGGGTTAGGAAATGTAGGCAGTTCCCAGCAGCGTAGTCAGCTCGCTAGACCGAGGGGAAAAGAGGAGAAAGAAAGATCTTGGAGAAAGAGCACATTAGCTGTATGGGGGTGGGGACTGTTTTCTAGGTGGGCCCTTCTTGTCCTTCCCCAATTCGTCCTTTCCTGTCAGTTCTTCTCTGGCAGCAGACTGGGTGCTGGCCCAGGATTTTCCTCCAGCCACACTTGCCTCTCTGTCCCTTTCTCTCGCTCTGCCCCAGCACTTACGTAGACAGCTGTTGGAATTGAGGGTAAGAGGCTGGGGGCAGAGGTGGGTTTGCCTGTGCCATGCAGGAAAGAGCAGGGCATATTTATGGGTTTTTTTTTTCTTTTTTTTTTGGAGACGGAGTCTCGCTCTGTCCCCGGGGCTGGAGTGCAGTGGCCAGATCTCAGCTCCCTGCAAGCTCCGCCTCCCGGGTTTACGCCATTCTCCTGCCTCAGCCTCCCGAGTAGCTGGGACTACAGGCGCCCGCCACCTCGCCCGGCTAGTTTTTTGTATTTTTTTGTATTTTTAGTAGAGACAGAGTTTCACTGTGTTAGCCAGGGTGGTCTCGATTTCCTGACCTCGTGATCCGCCCGTCTCGGCCTCCCAAACTGCTGGGATTACAGGCGTGAGCCACCGCGCCTGGCTGTTTTTTTTTTTCTAAGTCCTCTAAGTCTTTGGACCACGGCATGTTTGTAGGGCCCCTATTTAGAACATTCTTCCTCCCCAGCCTTTGAGCTACTTCTCCTGTCCCATGCTTAGATTTTTTTAGACCCCACTTCCCCAGGAGCTAAGGGATCTCCACCAAGCCACAACTGCCCTCTTCCCTCTCTGACCTTGGCCCAGCCTACATCCCAGAGGCCAGTACCGTTTGCTCTGTTGATAAACTAAGACTCTCAACCTGGAGCTGACCCTGTAGGGATCCCAGTTGGAGGATTCTGAGGGACCCATTCACCCCCTCCTTAGTTCAGAGCCCACTCTGGTCCCCAACATCCCAACCACCATGGAGACCTCCCTATCCCAGATTACATCGTTTCTCAAGCAAGGTCTCTGGACCTTTCTATTTCTCTAGCCCAGAGGGCAGGGAACACCCTCATCCATCATGCCCCGGCTAAGTAACATACGTGTTGGCTGGGTCTGCTTGGAGACCACGTCCTCTCCAAGGGCATTCTCAGCCATCCAATGACTGCCGAGACACGCAGGTAGGATGAATATGACATTTGGCACCAGAAGACTTGGGTTCGAGCTTTCACTCTGCTCAACCTATGAGACCTCAGGAAAATACCCTCCTCCCTCCAAGCCTATTTTTCACCGGTAAAATGGAGGTCGTAACCCCCTCTATGTCTTGGGCTTGTTTTGAGGGTCACATGAGATAGTGTGAATAAAGAATATTTTATCAAGAGAGGGAGAAGGTAATACGGGAAAGGGGTAAAAAAATTCAAACTGTATAGAAGGATATATAATAAAAAGTCAATCCCTCCCACCCTCAGTCCCCTGGATCCCAGGTCCCCTCTCCAGAGACAACCACCATTACCAGGAACATTCAATGTATACACAAGCATAGAAGCCTACATGTCCCCACACATACTGTTTTGTACCAGAACACATTTGGAGATGGCCCTCTGTCAGCAGACACAGAGCTGCCTCCTTTTTAGCAGCTGCCTAGCATTCCATTGTGCGAATGTACCCAAACCAATTTAGCCAGTTCCCACCCTGCAGATGGACACTTGGGTTGTTTCCAGTCTTTTGCTATCACAGATGGTGCTGGAGTGAATATCGTTTAACATGTGCTCTTGTGCACACGTCTGAGAGTATCTGTGGGATAGAGCCCTAGAAGTTTTGATGTTGAGATATCACCAACTTGCCCTGGACAGGTGGTGTATGGGCAGGGCCACTGTTGAGGCAGGAGTGCCGTCCCGCATTCCCTCATCCACCGTCGAGGCAGGAGTGCCGTCCCCCATTCCCTCATCCACATGGAGTGTTATTAAGCCTTCTGATTTTCACCAATCTAATAAGTGAAAATGGTGTCTTAGAGTTTTTTTTGAGACAGAGTTTCGCTCTTGTTGCCCAGACTGGAGTGCAATGGCGCAATCTCGGCTCACCACAACCCCCACCTCCCAGGTTCAAGCGATTCTTCTGCCTCAGCCTCCCGAGTAGCTGGGATTACAGGCATGAGCCACCACACCTGGCTAATTTTGTATTTTTAGTAGAGATGGGGTTTCTCCATGTTGGTCAGGCTGGTCTCGAACTCCCGACCTCAGGTAATCCGCCTGCCTCAGCCTCCCAAAGTGCTGGGATTACAGGCGTGAGCCACTGCACCTGGCCTGGTATCTCCGAGTTTTAATTTGCATTTATCTTACCATGAGCCACCCTCCCTGTGGCCCCCCTGCCCACCACCTCACAGTTGCCTGCTCCTCTCTTCCCAAGGCTCATCACGCTTCCCAACGGCGTCCTTCAGATCCTGGATGTTCAGGAGAGTGATGCAGGCCCCTACCGCTGTGTGGCCACCAACTCGGCTAGCCAGCGCTTCAGCCAGGAGGCCCTACTCAGTGTGGCCCACAGAGGTAAGGGGGCTGGCTGGGTGGGGAAACCTAGGGGTTTCTGGAGCCAGCCATCTCAGAGCTGGGAGGGACCTCAAGAGGTCCAGGCCTTGCCTTCAAGTAGGTGATAAATGTTAGTCCCATTGACAGGTGAGGCGATGAAGTCCAGAGAGGGTACTGCCACCCAGCAAACCAGGGAAGAAAGAACTGGGATGGAACACAAGACCCCAGACTCCCAGGGCGGGGCTCCTCTCTTCATGCAGAGCCTCTGTGCCCTCGGGTTGGATGGAGTGTTGAAGGCTGGGGACAGAGGTGGGGAGGCAAAGCATCTGAGGCCGTGTCAGCGCCTGGAAGCCCTGGTCCCTGCTCCTTTCTCTCCTCCCCTTCTATAGTCACTGAGGGGTTCAGGCACTGGGGGATTCGTCCCTCTCTGCTTTCTGTGCCTTGCGAATCTGGCTCCCTATGGCCTAGTGCTCTTGTCCTTTACTTGTTTCTTTGAAAAGCTCTTGCCCCAGTGTGATGAAGTAGGAAGGGCACAGGGTTTGGGGTTGGAAAGACCTGATTTGAATCCTGGCTTCTCTGCTCACCATCGGTGTGACCCTGGGCTCCTTATCAAATGTCCAGCTCAGAGAGGCTCGAAGAGTCCTTGAGATAAGAATGGAAAGTGCCTGGCACCTGGCAGGTGCTCAACAGATCTCACTTCAAGCCTTCCCCAGGGGCCCCTCCCCTGCTGCCCTTTGCCATGCATCCCTCCCAGCTCCCACCTCCCACCCAATCTCCACACCCCCACCCTGTCCCCATCCTATTCCTTCTGGGCTTAGCTGGTGCTGGTGGGCTGTTCCCAGTCTGGTGTCTTCTCCGTTCTGTTCTGAGGGTCTCTGCCTCCACCTGCTGGACAATCCAGATATTCACCACTCCACCCAGGGGGCCAGGGTCACACAGAGAATTTGGCAGGAAATCAGGGTTTAGGGAGCTGCCACACAGGCAGAAACTCAAGTCCACTGTCTGCCTTTTCCACTGGGGAATCCAAGGCCCTTTGGAGAAGGGATTTGCCTAAGGTCACCCAATGCGTTAATGGCAGTGCTGGAACTAGAAACTATAACTGTTGACTCCAAGTCTGGTGCTTTGCCCATGACCCTGACAGTTCTCTGCCTAGATGGTGGGTTGCATTTGGGAGGGAAGAATGGAGGTAGATGTGGGTCTGTCTAATCATTTCTCTGGTGCTGAGTTAAAGCCCAGGCAATTCTTCTGACTCTAAAAGAAACAGCTCAGAGGTCCAGTCCTAGCCCTGCTGACTTTTATTGCTACATCCCCCATCTGACAGATGGAATCATTGCTGCTGCCCCCAGTACCACCTCACCAGGTTACTGTGCGACTCAGGTGAAGTATTGAATGGCAAATGCCTAATGGTAAGACTGCCTTCTGTCTGTCTTCTTGCCAGGGTCCCTGGCGTCCACCAGAGGGCAGGACGTGGTCATTGTGGCAGCCCCAGAGAACACCACGGTGGTGTCTGGCCAGAGTGTGGTGATGGAATGTGTGGCCTCAGCTGACCCCACCCCTTTTGTGTCCTGGGTCCGACAAGGTGAGTGGAGGGGGTGGGAGAAGGAGGGCATGGGAAGGGAGGGATGTGGCATCTCACATGCCCCTAAGTCAGGGGGATGTATGGGTGACGACCCAGGGGTCACCAACCTTCTGGTGTGGCAGGAACTCCTCTCCTAGGGCTGGGTGTGGTGGACAAGGTCGGAGCTTGGAGGGGAACTGGACAGACTTCTTCGTCACTCTGTGTAGCATGTGCTTTACAAAAGCACTTCCAGGCTGCCACTTACAGAACAGTTATTGCAGCCCTCCTGGGGCCAGGTGCTAAGCTACGTTCTCCACTGTAATCACGTATTTCTGTTCCTCACAACAGTGTTACAAGTGAGTACTTGACAGCTGGGAAGGTGCCACACAGCCAGTGAGTCAGGTGGAACCAGACCCCTCTGCTGGTCTGTGTAACTATAAGGCCAGCTCTGGGACCACCCCAGCATACTGCTGCCTTTGTGTGACTGGCATCATGCTGGGCACAGTGAACAAAATACAGAGAGGCAGGGACCCTGCCCTCTGAACTCATCGTCTAGTGAGGAAGAGGAAACGCACATCTATGAAGAGAGGTCTGACAGTATCAGGCTACAACTGAGAAGTGCCACTGAGTGACTGGAGATGCCATCAGGGTAACACCAGTGCTAGGCCAAATGTCACTGTGCAGTCTCCTGAGCACTTTCACACCTGTTTTCCTGGCAGCCTCCAAGAGCCCTTTGGGGAGAGGAGGGGCCAGAACTATTATTCCCAGTGGGCAGATGAGGAAACTGAGGCTCAGAGAGGCAGGTGGAAGAGCCAGGACCCAAGCTTTTGAGTCTGTTCTCTTTCTGGTACATTACTTCCTACAGTCCTATAGAAAGAAAGCAAGGGTTATTTTTGTTTCCATTTGTTGTTAAAAAGTGACTTGTCCCAAATTGATGGCAGAAGTAAGTTTTAAATTCAGTCTTCTTTACCCCGTTCCCCAACTCATTCTATTACTCTATACGCTCTTAAAAAAAAATAAGTTTATATCTCATACTCAAAAGTGTATATCATGAATATATATAGTTTAAAGAAAATAAATTGAACAATTATTAATATGTACCCACTACTGAGCTGATAAAATAGAACAGTGCTGGGATTTTCGCAACTGTCTGGCCTGCACTGCCTCATTGGACCTGTGACACTTGCCTATTTAGGGGGCCAGCAGGACCCTCGTACTACTGGGATAAACTTGTGGTATCACCTAGAAGTTCTAATGTCAATATTTCTTAATTCCTGATTATGCATCAGGGTCACCCAGGGGACTTGTTAAAACTGCAGACTCCTTTCTTCACTCCGGAGAGTCGTGATCCAGGAATCTTTTTTTTTTTTTT
>NW_012115043.1:5902198-5916723 GCF_000951035.1 Colobus angolensis palliatus
AAAAAAATAGATGCAGAAAACACTCCACCACTCAGAGATAAAAATTGTTTATGTACCAGTATACCTTCTTTCAGTTTTTTTCTATGCATATGTACAGTTTTCTCCCTGAAATTGAGAACATGTGCTGCATTTACAGTTCCAAGTCCTGTTTTCATCCAACAGTATATCATAAGCATTTCTCCATCTTTAAAACATTTTCAAAATAATTGTAATGACTATCTAATATTCCATACTTTGAATATAGCTATAATATAATTCACCAGTTCCTGCTGTTAGATTTTTAAGTCCTTTCCAGTTGTCCACTGTTACAGTTAACACTGCAGTGATCTGCTCTGTTCACAAATATTTGCCTGTAATTCTGATCATCTTCCTAGGACAGGTACGCATAAATGGAATCCTTGGCTTCAAGGCGTAGGTGAAGCTCCTTTATGGCCCTTTCTCCAGCATTGCAATTTACTATTTTAAAAAATGTTCTCAAGTTGATGGGTGAAAATTAACATCTGTGTTTTAGTATCTTTTTTTTTTTTTTTGCATAGAGACAGAGTCTCACTATGTTGCCCAGGCTGGTCTTGAACTCCTGGTCTCAAGTGATCCTCCCACCTCAGTCTCCCAAAGTGCTGAGAGTACAGGCGTGAGCCACCATGCCCAGCCTAACATCTGTTTTGAAGTGCCTTTCTTTGATGACATGAAGTTGAACATGTTTGTGTTTCTTGGCTATTTGCATTGCTTCTCTAGATTTTCTGTTCATGTCTACAAGGCAAGGGCTTTTTAAATGGTTTTCATTTCACATTGAGATAAAAATCTGTGCACATTCAAATCGCTGTCTTGGTACGACCTTACCAGCCCTAGCTTCATCATAGTCCTGGGCTGGGACCCCAGGGAAGGAGCATGTCCTTCTTGAGAGAAATGAATTTAGTAATGAAAACTGACGAGTGTATGAGCACCTATTATTAATATATGCCTGTACTGTGCCAGGGGTTCTCACATTCTTTCAACTCTCATGGAAACCCTGCCAGTTAAGGGCTAGTTCCCCCTTACAGATGGAGACAGCAGGGCTCAGAGTCCCAGCAAGAGGAAATGAGATTCGGACCAGGGACGGTTGTGTTCACTTTACCCGGGTGCAGAGTGTTCCTGAGGTCCGGAGAGTGAATGGAAGGGGAGTCCCTAGCTTCCCCTCCAGCGCGTCCTCCTTTCCTTCCCCAGACGGGAAGCCCATCTCCACAGATGTCATCGTCCTGGGCCGCACCAACCTACTAATTGCCAGCGCGCAGCCCCGGCACTCCGGCGTCTACGTCTGCCGCGCCAACAAGCCCCGCACGCGCGACTTCGCCACTGCCGCCGCAGAGCTCCGCGTGCTGGGTGAGGCGGCCGGAAGGGCGGAGGGAGAGGGTTGTCTGGGGCTGGGGTGAACAGCTCAGGGGGGAGGTGGACAGGTGGGTGTGCTGGGGAGACTCAGGCGCGCTCCTGGAGGACGAACTCAGGGGAGGAGTCCTGAGAAAGGCGGAGGTGGGGCGAGGGATGGGGACTAGGTAACTGGAGGACGGAGTGCGGAGCGTTGAATCTGGGATGGAGGGAGAGGGGTGATTAGGACCTGGCGCGGGTGATTAGCGGGGAGGTGGGACTGGGGTTGTTGGGGGGATAGTGGAGTGATCTGGGTGGTACTAAGAAAACTGGGGGGCAGAACAGATCTGATAGGTGTGGGAGACATCGGAGGTCAGGGAGGAAGGAGATAGGTAAATTAGGGGTGGGGTTAGATCCGGGAGGAGCGATATTTAGGGGAGGCTGAGGCGGCCTGGGGACAGTTTTGGAAGAGAAAGAGAATGGTCGTTGTGGGGCTGGGGTAAGTGGGGAGAAGAAGGGGTAAGTCTGCGCTGAGCGGAAGTAGTTTGGAAAGGGTGAATCAGGGAGAGGTTAGAGTGATTGGAAGGGCATGGGGGAGGGCGGTGGGGAGCAGGGTTGGGGTCCTGGGGGGAGGGGCAGAGACCTTAGTGGCGGGACCCCCGCGCTCAGCGTCGCCCCTCGCGCCCCCAGCGGCTCCCGCCATCACTCAGGCGCCCGAGGCGCTGTCGCGGACGCGGGCGAGCACAGCGCGCTTCGTGTGCCGCGCGTCGGGGGAGCCGCAGCCAGCGCTGCGCTGGCTGCACAACGGGGCGCCGCTGCGGCCCAACGGGCGCGTCAAGGTCCAGGGCGGCGGTGGCAGCCTGGTCATCACACAGATCGGCCTGCAGGACGCGGGCTACTACCAGTGCGTGGCTGAGAACATCGCGGGAATGGCGTGTGCTGCCGCGTCGCTGGCCGTGGTGGTGCGCGAGGGGCTGCCCAGCGCCCCCACGAGGGTCACTGCTACGCCACTGAGCAGCTCCGCTGTGCTGGTGGCCTGGGAGCGGCCCGAGCTGCACAGCGAGCAGATCATCGGCTTCTCTCTCCACTACCAGAAGGCACGGGGTACGTCGGCCTGGGGCGGGATGCACCAGGGGGCGGGATGCACCAGGGGGCGGGATGCAGCAGCGCAGGCCCCGGCGGGGCGCAGCGGGGAGGGTTTCAGGTCGGATGACTGAAGGGTTGCCTGATGGGTACCTCTGCAGCGAGGATGGACGGGGGTAGGAGTCCATATTAGAGACCCGCATAGGTATGGTAGGTATGGATTAGGCAGTTGGCGCTGGAAGGGCCACTGCTTTCCTCAGTCATATTTGTTGAGAGAGGAGGGAGAGGACGTTCCTGGAGCCACCTCCCACCCCAGTTAACTAACTGGAGAGGTGGGTCATTTCCAGAAAGCACTCCCTAACCAGTGGAGGAATTAATACAATGAGACAGGAAGCCGAGGGAGTTTATACACTCCTGCTCAGATTATCTGGGATGATTTAGCTATAAATAGACACCAGGACAATATGAAGGATTCCTAGACAAACTCCAGATAGCCAGCACTGGAGTGGCACTATGATAGTCCCCTTGTCCCCTGTGTCACCAGGCATGGATAATGTGGAATACCAGTTTGCAGTGAACAACGACACCACGGAGCTACAGGTTCGGGACCTGGAACCCAACACAGATTATGAGTTCTACGTGGTGGCCTACTCCCAGCTGGGGGCCAGCCGCACCTCCACCCCAGCACTGGTGCACACACTGGATGACGGTAGGGCCTCTGAACCTGCAATGGGCAGCTTGGGGTAAAGAGAATTCCCTGGGGAGGGGAGCTCGCCCTCTCTTTACTAATGTAAAGGCATTTTTACCTGCTCATATCATCTTTTGTACCCTATAAGAGAGTGGACAGGGGTTCTCCTCCTCAGTTTACGGTTGGGGAAACTGAGGCCCAGAAAATGAGAATGATTTGCCCAGGTCAGTAGTTCAGCTGGGACTTGAGCCCAGCCAGGTCTTGTGATGATTCCCTGTGTCATGCAGTTCTCCCTGACACCTGTGTGCCATCCAGCTAGGGTAGGGGTCAGTGACATTAACCCATTAGATGTGGAAGATTGTGCTCCAAGACTTTTTCCAGCTTCAGGGTGGGAAAGAAGTCCCCTCATCCTTCAGCTTGGGGCTCCCCTGAGAAGCTCCCTTTCCTCCCTCAGATCCTGGTCCTGGCCTACTTCTGACTTGCTGTGTGACCCAGGCAAGTCTCTGACCGCTCCTGAGCCTCACCTTCCACGTCGGTGGAGCAGAGCTCACGCTGATGTTCTTCTGTCTCAGTCCCCAGTGCAGCACCCCAGCTCTCCCTGTCCAGCCCCAACCCCTCGGACATCAGGGTGGCGTGGCTGCCCCTGCCCCCCAGCCTGAGCAATGGGCAGGTGGTGAAGTACAAGATAGAATACGGTTTGGGAAAGGAAGGTGAGTGGGGCGGGTCGGCTGCAGGCAGGTCTGGGAATGATCAGTGTGAAGAGTGGTCAGGGCTGCTGGAGACCTGAGCAGGGTAGTGGATTCGGAGGAAAGGAAGCAGACAGAGTAGGGAGGGGTTGGGGAAGAGTGAACCTGAAAAACAGGGGTCTGGGCAGGAATGAAAAGGGAAGATAGAGGGGCCTAGCTTAAGGCAGAGGGAGGCCTGGGCTCTCACCCCAACCCCTCTAGAGCTGCAGTATGTAATCCTACTGAGTCCCTGCCTCAGTTTCCTTATCTGGGAAATGGGGGGCTCAGGTGGGAGGATCACTTGACCCCAGGATGTCAAGGCTGCAGGGATCATGACATTGTACTCCCATCTGGGTGACAGAGCAAAGCTCTGTCTCAGAAAAAAATAAAAGGATAAAAGGAGAAGGAAGGTGGCTGAGGGACCAAGGGAAGGGTGAGGAAGGAGGGAAGGGTGAGGAAGTGGCCATGGTGGCCCTCAGGGCTCTGGAAGCCAGGCAGTGCTTGCTGGCCTTCATGGTCAGCCCCTTGTGTCTGCATCCCGTGTATGTGTTGGCGGGGGATGGTCATTGACAGCTCCTGAGGAAGTGGGGAAAGCCTGCCATCATTCTCTCTGCAGCTGAACCCAGGCTGATAGCCTCCATCAGCCAGAGGTGGAGGCTCAAGCGTCCACCCTGGAGCCACAGAGTCTGCCCAGGCACTGAGGGGTCAGTGCTGAGAATGCCTCAGGCTCCCATGGGCACGGAAGAACCAGGATGTGAGGTGGAAAAGCCGTGTAGGAGAACTTAGGATCCTGATCCTCAGGTGGCTACGCAACAGCCCACCTTTTCTGTCCCTGCAGATCAGATTTTCTCTACTGAAGTGCAAGGAAATGAGACACAGCTTACGCTGAACTTGCTTCAGCCAAACAAGGTGTATCGAGTACGGATTTCGGCTGGTACAGCAGCCGGCTTCGGGGCCCCCTCCCAGTGGATGCAGCACAGGACGCCCAGTATGCACAACCAGAGCCACGGTACGGGGTTAGAGAGACAGGAGAGTGTGTGTGTGACTGTGTGGGTGTGTGTGTGTCCTTGGCACCCAGTGCCCCACCCCCCGCCCCACCCTCCATCAGAGACCTTCCATGGCCCCCTCTGCTTGCTGGGTGAGCGAGGCCCAGGTGCAGAGGCGAAGGGCTGGGATCTGGTGTCCCTTCGATTTGCCATGTGACCTTGGACAAACCATTCTGAGGCTTCATTTACTGCCCAGGAGTGGCATGAGGTTGAATAATATATTGTAAGTAAAGTGCTTAGTTAAACTCATTGAACTGTAGCTGCTTCGAGGATGATGATGATGGTTTTGTTGAGAGGCCCAATAGAAGAGTGATTAAATGCTGACCAAACCAGGCTACGTGCTCTCTGTGCGACACTGGGTAAATTACGTAACTCTCTGAGCTTCAGTTTTCTTATCTGTAAAGTGAAGGTTGTAGCATATTTTCACTATTTTAGAGGGCTGCAAGAATAAAGTTATAATACATATACAAAGTGCATATACACAGTGTGTTTGACACATTGTAAGCTCCTCAGTCTCAAGTGGGTGTCCCTACTGTAATGGTGGCATCCCTCCTTCCTGGCCTCAGCAACCACCACTCCTACTGCCCCCAACATTTGATCCTTCAGAAGACTTCACAGAGGCCGATTCTGTGCCAGGTGCTATCAGCCTGCCCCAGAGGTGCTCCTTGCTGACTCCTTTGCAAATGCCCAGCAGACACCCCTGCATTCCCTGCACTCTGTGCTTGCAGAATAGTGAGTTCACCTCTAGACCGAGCCCAGGCCTGGCACTAAGAGTGGTGGCTGAGTGGTGATGTGTTGGGAGAATGCTGGCAAGGCTCTCACTGAATGCCATCTTACTGCCTCTTCCTCATGCCTCTTCCCTGTCTCCTATCCCTGGCCTCCTCCTCATTCCCCATTCTGTTCCTTAATTTTCCCATCCTGCTCCTCTGCCCCCAGTCCCTTTTGCCCCTGCAGAGTTGAAGGTGCAGGCAAGGATGGAGTCCCTGGTCGTGTCATGGCAGCCACCCCCTCACCCCACCCAGATCTCTGGCTACAAACTATATTGGCGGGAGGTGGGGGCTGAGGAGGAGGCCAATGGCGATCGCCCGCCAGGGGGCAGTGGAGACCAGGCTTGGGATGTGGGGCCCGTCAGGCTCAAGAAGAAAGTGAAGCAGTACGAGCTGACCCAGCTAGGTGAGGAGGGCTGGGGGAGCGGGAGAGAGGGATGTAGCTTCAAGGGGGACCGGGCAAGCTGTGTGAAGGAGTTAGAGATGGGACGGGAGTGTGACCCCAGATGTCCCCCTAGCTATTAAGCCCTATAACCTTCCCCAGTCCCTGGCCGGCTGTATGAGGTGAAGCTCGTGGCATTCAACAAACATGAGGACGGCTATGCAGCAGTGTGGAAGGGCAAGACGGAGAAGGCGCCCGCACCAGGTGAGGGCCATGGGGGAAGAAGGCAGGGAGGGCTCAGGTGAGGGCTCTGCTAGCCGCTTCCTCTTCTTTTCCTTTGGGCCAGCCTGGTGAACAGGCACTTTAGTAGCCTTAGCTCATGCTCAAACCCATTCTCCTAGGATTAGGGGTCCTCTTCTAGCTCCAGAGAGCCTCTGTCATGGAGAGAAGCTCGTCTGTTCACTGTCTTAGGCCTGCCACCTTATTTTCATTAGCCATGAATAGTGCTGATTTCCAAAGTTCGAACAGAGGGAAACCCTATGGTTGATCAGTAACTCCTGACCCCAAGTTTGACCTTAAAACAAGTTTTTTTAAAACACATTTGTCTACATCACACTATCAGACTATCTCTCAAGTCTAAGAAGAGTGAGTATCCCTATGTGACCTAACGGGAAACTGAGGCTCAGAGAGGAAAAGGAACTTCTCCAAGGTCGCACAGAGCCTAGACTAGAACCAGGACTCCTGGTTTCCAGGCAAAACTCTTTCCACTGCACTACACTGCCTTGTGGCCCTGTATTGAACACCTCAGTTACCCATCATGACACTCCCTCACCCCTAACTTCCCAGCCACATGGTTTAGCAGAGGGAGTAATCAACCAGAAGCCATGAAGCCTGGGTTCTTTTTTTTTTTTTGAGACAGAGGAGTCTCATTCTGTTGCCCAGGCTGGAGTGCAATGGCATGATCTCAGCTCACTGCAACCTCTACCTCTTGGTTCAAGCAATTCTTGTGCCTCAGCCTCCTGAGCAGCTGGGATTACAGGTGTGCACCACCACACCCGGCTAATTTTTGTATTTTTAGTAGAGACGGGGGTTTCACCTGTTGGCCAGGCTAGTCTCGAACTCCCGACCTCAGGTGATCCACCCACCTTGGCCTCCCAGCCTGCTGGGATTACAGGTATGAGCCACCACACCCAGCTGAGTTCTAATTCCAGTTTGTTCATTTCTTCATTCAGCAAATATTTCACTAAGTGTCTACTAAGTGCCAGCTCTGCTTTGGGAATTCAGTGGTGGACAACACAAATACGGTTCCTGCTCTCATGGGGTTTATTTTATGTTTCTATAATAAACACTTATAAATATAGTGTTTATTATATTTCAGACATTTCCTATCTATTTTTAAAATATTATATAATTTAATCCTCATAACAACCCCATGAGGTAGGTGCTATCATTAGAATAGTGAATGGAGACCCAGAGAGGGTAAGTAATTTCTCCAAGGTCACACAGCTAGTAAGTGTCAGAGCTGGAATTTGAACCAAGGCAGCCTGGTTCCAGAGTCTGGTTCCATGGTTATTCATTGCTGTGGTTTGCTGCCTCTCTCTTTATTACGTTCTTACAGACTAGTGTTCCACAGTCAAAAATCAAATTCTTGGAAGCCTCAGTTGCCTTATCTGTGAAGTAGGAATGATGCCACTCAACTCACAGGATCAAAGGAGAGGGTCAAAGAAACAGCCTTTGGAACTGTAAACCACTATACATATTTAAGGATGAGTATCCTCCCTCCCTTCCTCACGCTCTAGTTTTCACCTTTCAGACATGCCCATCCAGAGGGGACCACCCCTGCCCCCAGCCCACGTCCATGCAGAATCAAACAGCTCCACATCCATCTGGCTTCGGTGGAAAAAGCCAGACTTCACCACAGTCAAGATTGTCAACTACACTGTGCGCTTCAGCCCCTGGGGGCTCAGGAATGCCTCCCTGGTCACCTATTACACCAGGTGGGGACTAATGCCTTTACTAATGTCAAGAAGGAAGGAAGAGCAGGTGGGGGTGGTGGTGGGAAGGCAGCAGGTGGTGATCAGGGAAGGGCCACTGGGATTCAGGAACACGTCATGGCTCACCCATTACACTGAGGCCACACAGAGGGGCTGCACAGGGTCCACGTCCTTGCCTGCTGACCAGATGATAGCGAGGAGGCCATCCAATCCCGTCCCCTCACAACACAGCCTTGTTCTCAAACTCTGCAGAATGTGACACAGGACAGACCTGTTTCTCCAGCCTCAGAGGGCTCCCAATCTGATGGTGAAGAGAGCCCTGCCCCTGTCTCAGAGCTGCTCCCTCCACCCTGTTAGATGGGGAGACAGAGCCTGAGGAGCCTGAGGTTTGGCGGAGGAAAGTCACATAAAAAGCAACTGATACATATAATTGCCATGAAGGCAAAATTAAGCCAAAGAAAAGATGCATCAGAGATGATTCCATAGGTGGAGAATAACTTGGATTAATCCAGGAAGGTTTCCTGAAGGAGGGGGCCTGGTTTCGAGATTGGACTTGGAGCAGCATACATCCAGACCTCTCTGTAGGTCCCTGGGTGGTGGCAGTGGCCTCCAGGTCAGGGAGCAGCTTCCCTTCCCATGGTAGAGCCTGGGGCTGGGACTGACATCAGGGGAGTAGATTTGGAGGGGTCTGCCCTGCTGGGAGAGTGTGCCTGAGAGCACTAGTCATGTTTCTTGCCTTAGCAGTTCTGGAGAAGACATCCTCATTGGCGGCTTGAAACCATTCACCAAATACGAGTTTGCAGTGCAGTCTCACGGCGTGGACGTGGATGGGCCTTTCGGCTCTGTGGTGGAGCGCTCCACCCTGCCTGACCGTGAGTGGCTCCCAGCCCCTTGCCACCAACCCATCTTTTACCCAACTCCTTCTTGCCCCAGCAGCAAGAAACATCCCTCAGAACCCCAAGGTTCGGCAGAGCTGAGGGCAGAAGAGTTTCTGGGGGGGGAGGAATGTTAAGTCCCTCCACCCACACACACTGTTTTCTAGAATTCCACAACTAGAAACCAGACCTCATCTTTGCTTTGTGGCTTGTTCCATGAAGAAGGAAGAAGGGAGGTCATGTTCTCATGCTCTGACCCCCAGCTCTGATGTCTCTCCCCATCTCCTCTCCTGCACCCCAGGGCCCTCAACACCCCCATCCGACCTGCGACTCAGCCCCCTGACACCGTCCACGGTTCGGCTACACTGGTGCCCCCCCACAGAGCCCAACGGGGAGATCGTGGAGTATCTGATCCTGTACAGCAACAACCACACGCAGCCTGAGCACCAGTGGACCTTGCTCACCACGGAGGGTGAGGGCTCCTGCTCCAGGGCATCTGCCTAAGAGCTTCCCAGCCTCTCCCGCTTCCAGCAGTGAGAACAGTGCTGGGGTTTGTTCCAGGTGCTTCTGGGAGAAGCAGTAGAAGCTGCTGCCTACACGGACAGCAGACTTTCCCAGTCCCACCTCCCTGCCCACCTCTGCATCCACCTACTCCGTCCCACCATCCCTGCTCTCCCTGCCTCCCTCACCCCCAGGAAACATCTTCAGTGCTGAGGTCCATGGCCTGGAGAGCGACACTCGGTACTTCTTCAAGATGGGGGCGCGCACAGAGGTGGGGCCTGGGCCATTCTCCCGCCTGCAGGATGTGATCACACTCCAGGAGAAGCTGTCAGGTATGACTGCAGGGCAGCCCAGGGTTCCCAGAGGCCCCTGGAGTTGACTTCCAATCCCCTGGCTGTGGACACAACTATAATTTCATTATTTTGCACAGCTGTCCTCCTGAGCAGAGCAAATGTAAAGGGGAAATAGGTGTGGTTCAGTGATGACTTGGTTCAGATGTCAGGTTCACAGGCAACTGGCTTTTTTTATTTTTTTTTAAGATGGAGTTTCACTCTTGTTGCCCAGGCTAGAGTGCAATGGCGTGATCTCGGCTCCCTGCAACCTCTGCCTCCCAGGTGCAAGTGATTCTTCTGCCTCAGCCTCCCCAATAGCTGGGATTATAGGCACATACCACCATGCCTGGCTCATTTTTGTATTTTTAGTAGAGACGGGGTTTCACCATGTTGACCAGGCTGGTCTCAAACTCCTGACCTCATGATCCGCCCACCTTGGCCCCCTAAAGTGCTGGGATTACAAGCGTGAGCCACCATGCCTGGCCAATTTTTGTATTTTTAGTAGAGACGGGGTTTCACCACATTGGCCAGGCTCGTCTCAAACTCCTTACCTCAAGTGATCCACCCACCTTGGCCTCCCAAAGTGTTGGGATTACAGGCATGAGCCACTGCACCCAGCTGGGACTGGCTTTAAAGACCAGTTTCTTTGGGAAATTGCTTTATTGGAGGATTAACTTGGTGAGGCGATGAGCTTTACGGGGTGGAAGTGGACAGCAGGACTGGCTACATAATTTCCAGGGCCCAGTGCAAAATGAAAAAGTGCTATCCCTTATTTTAAAAATTAGAAGTCGGGCATGGTGGCTCGTGCTTGTAATCCAAAGTGCTCATGCACTTTGGAAGGCTGAGGTGGGAGGATCACTTGAGGCCAGGAGTTGAAGACCAGCCTGGACAACATGGTGAGAACCCGTCTCCACAAAAAATTTAAAAATTATCTGGGTGTGGTAGCTTATGCCTGTGGTCACAGCTGCTTGGGAGGCTGAGGTGGGAGGATCACTTGTGCCCAGGAGGTTGAGGCTACAGCGAGCCGTGTTCATGCCACTGCGGTCTGGCCTGGGTGACAGAGCAAGACCCTATCTCAAAAAAAAAAAAAAAAAATAGAATTGTAAGGTGGTGACAGCAGAGCATTAACTCAAGCATGGGGCCCACCTAAGCATGGGGTCTGCGCACCTGCACATGCTGCACACCCATGCAACAGCCCTGGGGGCAGGCAACACATGTTTCACCAAAAGCCAGTTTGAGGAGGAGAGACCATAACTTCTGGGTGTGTTCTGGGGAGGACAGTCACAGGGAGTGGTAGTAGTAGTTTCTGTGAGGCCACAGGGACCTCCTGTCCTTGTATCAGAAGATTGTGAGCATCTGAAGGGTGAGGGTCCAGCTGGTGTCTCCTGAGAAAGCCATGGATAGTCCTGATCCATGCCCTGTGCCCTTCTTCTGTCCTGACCTGCTCTGTGCCTCTCTCTCCCCCACCAGACTCGCTGGACATGCACTCAGTCACGGGCATCATCGTGGGTGTCTGCCTGGGCCTCCTCTGCCTCCTGGCCTGCATGTGTGCCGGCCTGCGCCGCAGCCCACACAGGTGAGCAGGGGAGCCAGTCTGACTTCAGGAAAGGGAGACTTCCAGGAAGAGCTGCAGAACGGGCCATCGGGGAAAGTGGCCATGACTTGCCCTTGGCACTCCCAGGAGCCCCGTTAAAGTTAGGACTCTGGGATGAAGGAATCAGGGATGATGTCTTCATGAGAAGGGGGAGTGGACTTAGGGGAGCCCCTGGCTACCCCCCTCAGCAAGGCCAACAGAACTGCCTCGCTCCCACTTCCTCTGTAGCTGCCAGCATCTTGGAAAGAGGGGGCCCAAATCTGCAGATGCCGCCCTGTTTATAGCAGGAGGCTGTTTTGAACAATAGCGGTTTTTCTTACTCACTGCACAGACCAGGAAAGCAAGTCCCAGAGATGGGCAGGAACCTGCCTAGAGACATAGGCTGGACCAGATCCCAGTCCCGCCTGACCCCTTACTCTGTCCACTGTGCCTTGTTTTCTGTCTTCCCTTCCAGGGAATCCCTCCCAGGCCTGTCCTCCACGGCCACCCCTGGGAATCCCGCGCTGTACTCCAGAGCTGAGCTTGGCCCCCCGAGTCCCCCAGCTGCCCATGAACTGGAGTCCCTTGTACACCCCCATTCCCAGAACTGGTCCCCGCCACCCTCAGACGTGGAGGACAGGGCTGAAGTGCACAGCCTTATGGGTGGCGGTATTTCTGAAGGCCGGGGTCACTCCAAAAGAAAGGTAGGTCAGAGCCCCATATTGGGGCTCATTTCTAAGTAGGACACCAAGGGGCGCCAGAGCACAACGTGTGGCTGTGTGAGCACGGCCCTACCTTCCCCTTGGGAGCCGGCTGCGGACGCTAGGGCCTCTCTCCCTCTTCCACGGAATGGTTGACTGGTCAGGGAAGCACATGGGCTTCCATACGCTGGCAGAGTAGGTCGGCCTGGTTCTCACGAAGGAGAGGGCCTCCCAGCAGGTGACCCAGGGTAGCCAGAACACCCAGCTCCCTCCTCATCCCTGGAGCTGGGGAGACCTCTATGACCCAGCCATCCCCGTGTGGGGAGAAGAGGCCAGTTGGCTTGACTGTGGCCAAGTGGGGCTGGGACCAGGATAAGGTGAGGCCTTCGCAGGGCTGGTCCCTTTCATGCTGGCAGGGGTGGCACATCCCAACCGACTCCGACCCGTCCTCCCTTACCCTCTCCCCGCCTGGCTCAGACACCGCGGGCTTTGCAGAGCGTCTGGTGTTCTGCTCCTCTGTAGGAGGACTCATCCTCAGATTACCCCACTGACTCTCAGCCCTTTCGGTGCTCCTCCGCTGAGCCTTGGGGAGGGAGAGAGCAGCGGGTGACAGGCTGGACCCTGCTCTCCCAGGGCCCGTCCCAATTCCCTCCCCTGGGCTTCCATCTCTCAGCCAATCCTGGTCGTGCCCCTCAGTGTCCCCTTCTTTCCCCTGTGCAGATCTCTTGGGCTCAACCAAGCGGGCCGAGCTGGGTTGGTTCCTGGGCAGGCTGTGAGCTGCCCCAGGCAGGCCCCCGGCCGGCTCTGACCCGGGCCCTGCTGCCCCCTGCTGGAACTGGGCAGACGCTGTTGCTGCAGGCTCTGGTGTACCACACCATAAAGGTCAGCATCCTGGAAGGAAGGGGCAGGAAAGGAGGAAAGGGTCTCTGTGCTAGTGAAGAGGAAGTAACAAGTTCTCTGGAGACCCCTGGGTGGTAACTTCCTCGGGGACAGAAGTCTAGCCAGAAGACCCCAAAGGTTGAGTAGGGGGAGGGCAGGCCAGTTTGCAGGAACCTGTTTCAACCTGGGTTGAAAACAGTCCCTCCTCTACCCAGACCTAAGTGGGCCACAGCAGTTTTGTGGATCTGAGGGTGTGGCTGGCCTGAGTATGCTCAGCCCTTCCTCCTCTCACCAGAGGCCCTGAGTCTGGTACTCCTGAAACTCCTGGATGAGGGCAAATGGGAAGATTCCATCATTCCCTGCATTCGCATAGGTTCGAACAGTTCCTGTGTATCCTTTACCAGCTCCCATGTGATACCTACGCTGATGAAGGGTCAGTCTCTCTGCCCCATGTACGCTGGTCATTCTGATGATTACTCTCAGAAATGGTCACTTTGTGTTCTCTGCTCTGATCAGGGCAATGGGAGGAAGAAGTCACCCCCAGCCTGCAGGAACCAGGTGGAGGCCGAAGTCATTGTCCACTCTGACTTTAGTGCATCTAACGGGAACCCTGACCTCCATCTCCAAGACCTGGAGCCTGAGGACGCCCTGCCTCCGGAGGCTCCTGATCTCATCTCGGGTGTGGGGGATCCAGGGCAGGGGTCAGCCTGGCTGGACAGGGAGCTGGGAGGGTGTGAGCTGGCAGCCCCTGGGCCAGACAGACTTACCTGCTTGCCAGAGGCAGCCAGTGCTTCCTGCTCCTACCCAGACCTCCAGCCAGGCAAGGTGCTGGAGGAGACCCCTGGAGACAGCTGCCAGCTCAAAGCCCCCTGCCCTCTAGGAGCCAGCCCAGGCCTGCCCAGATCCCCGGTCTCCTCCTCTGCCTAGCTCCTCCCAGAGGGTGTGGTTTGGGGTAGGCAGGTATGGGTCACACAGGATGCAACGCCTGTGGCCATGCATGTCCACATGTGTGCCTGTAGCTACATCATCATCAAGCCCTTTGGAGCCTCCTAAGGTGCTTTGGCTGGGGGGAGAGGAAAACATGGATTATTCACTCCCCCATACTCTTTGTGATACACATGTGACATGTGAAAGACATACGAGACACAGCTACATGTGATGTGCACATGTGTGAAGTGCATGTATGTGTACTGGTTGGTGAGCTGGGAAACCTTGGCTCAGGCAGTGGTCACTACAGCCAGATTGGTCCTCCAGGTCAGGATGGTGCCCCAGAGTGGTCAGTCCCCAGCCCTGTGGGCCCCCACCTCCATCACCCAGCCTTTTATTACACACTCTGAGAGTGTCTCCAATGCCTGTCTGACAAAGACAGTCCCAGCCCATTTTCCTGTCTGGCTGGGCTGAGTGCAAGCAGACTCTGAATGCCTAGCATTTCAGCTGCATCACCTCCCAGCTTCTTATTGCCCAAATAGAGAGGGTGACCCTGGCTCCCCTCTGAGCAACTCTGCATTTAATTTTGTAATTTGGGAAGTGCCTGGTTTTGAAAATCCGCTTTCTCTCACTCTTCCAAACCTCCTTCCTTGCCCCTGGCTGCTCTAGTGGTCTGTCTCCCAGTCACCTCGCTCTCCCAGCACCAGTGTC
>NW_012115043.1:5923168-5924283 GCF_000951035.1 Colobus angolensis palliatus
CGGGAGGGACCCAGCGGATCGGGACGGGGAGAGGGCACCAAGGCCGGACTATCGGGGGCCCTAGGAGCGTGCTGAGGACGGAGTCCCCCGGAAGAAGACTGGGGCAGGACCTGGAGCCCAGACTGCGGGGCAAGGAGTGCAGCGAAGCGGGAGCAAGCGGGGCGGGCTGGCGTGGAGACAGAGGGAAACGAGCCAGGGGAGACCACACGGCTAAGCAACGACCGAGGCGGACGAGCTGGGGTGCTCGGTGCCCGGCCGTGGATATAGCTCGAGGCAGCCGAGGCAGGGGACAGCAGTCTGGGGGGCGGACACCGGGACCCTGCCGGCTGCACTGGGCGGAGATGGCACGTCCCGCATTTGGAGCTGGTGCTGGGCTGAGGAGTGCGCGGGGGAGACCGGAGAAGAGGAGGAGGGAGATTCCCGGAGAGCGGCGCGTGGCTAGGAAGCGACCCGGGACAGAGCCTGTGAGCCAAGGAGAGGAGAAGCCACCAAGAGCGACAGCGAGCGAGCCGCGGGGATGCTCACGTGCCCCTGCCCTTCCCCGAAGCGTGCACACGCGGAGACCCTACCCCTGGCTCTCGCGGTCCGCCGGCTCCGCTGCCTGGAGCTCGGTCACCACCACGCTGTTCCCTTTAGTGGCTGCAATGGTCCCATCTCCCGGGAGGGGAGTGCAAATCTAGTCCCTTACCCCTCCCACATCAAGTTCCCCACAGACACTCATCTGGGCTATTCTGTCTCCACTCCTCTCCCAAGAAGTAGAAGATCGCGTCCGCATCAAGGAAAAACTTTATCCCCCGACAGCTATGCCGGGGTTGGACTGGGGGCTAAGACGGGTGAACTTCCATGGGGAAGATGCGCAGGGGTTTGAATACGTGCGATCCTAAAAAGTCTTAAAACATTACATCTCAGGCCGGGCGCGGTGGCTCAAGCCTGTAATCCCAGCACTTTGGGAGGCCGAGAAGGGCGGATCACAAGGTCAGGAGTTCGAGACCATCCTGGCTAACCCGGTGAAACCCCGTCTCTACTAAAAAATACAAAAAGCTAGCCGGGCGAAGTGGCGGGCGCCTGTAGTCCCAGCTACTCGGGAGGCTGAGGCAGGAGAATGGCGTTAAACC
>NW_012115043.1:5924401-5926961 GCF_000951035.1 Colobus angolensis palliatus
TCTTATTGCCCAAATAGAGAGGGTGACCCTGGCTCCCCTCTGAGCAACTCTGCATTTAATTTTGTAATTTGGGAAGTGCCTGGTTTTGAAAATCCACTTTCTCTCACTCTTCCAAACCTCCTTCCTTGCCCCTGGCTGCTCTAGTGGTCTGTCTCCCAGTCACCTCGCTCTCCCAGCACCAGTGTCCTTCTCTTGCTCCCAGATACTCTTTCCTTTCCTCTCTCCTGTTTTCCTTCCTCTGCTATCTCTCCCACCTCTCCCAGACTGTGTCATCTGGTTCTCCTGCCTGGGTTCAAACTCTGCACCCTTCTCTAACAACGTGACTACCTCATGTGTGCTTCAAGGTCCCTGTGCCCCTCCTGTATCCGCGGCTGCCGTGCGCTCGCCTGCTATCCTCCTGCCTCCTCTTCACTCAGTGCTTCTGCTTGCCCCGCCCCAGGCAGGCCGCCCACGCCCAGTGCGGGTGTGGGGAAGACCTCCTGGCTTCCCTGCATCTTGACTTTGGGATTGGGATACATCCCAAATCCATGGAGAGGGTTCTCCATGGATGGATCCAAGTCAGAGGGGAATGTTTGAGACAGGGAAGGGGACTGTAATCCAGAGGCTCAGAATTAAAAGATGCCCTCCCTTCTATGCAGGGGGTCAAGTTTACTGGATGGAGATGATTTGGGGCCTTTCTTCCAGAAGAAGCTAAATGAGGAGAAGGGGAGTGAGAGTTCAGGGAGGCCCTTCCCACCCCGTGAGGCTTGACTTGATCTGGGTTGGGGATGACAGGAATGTCACTCTCTGGGGTGCTGGCAGGGAGGTCTTTGCACAGGAAAAGGATTAGCTCATTTCAGTTTGTTTTTTCTTTAAATTGAATCCTCAAGTCATTTTCTATTCACCTGCCGCACAGGCACAAGCTTGACTTCTATTTTAGGTGTAATGGAAACAATGTCATTTATTTGATTTTTCACCTCAGCCCTCTCACAGGAGCATAGAAAGTTAGGGTCTTTACTCCCTAATGGTGTCTGATTGGCACATCAAGAGTTAACTCTGGCTTCTGAGCCAAATTCGAAATAACCAGTCCATTTTTCCTTTTTTTTTTTTTTCTTTTAATGGTGAAATGTCTCTCAGCACAGTTGCGGCTTCCTCAAACCCTGAAAGCATCTGTGTTTATTACACTCGGGTGTCACTCACTGTTGATGTCTGCACCTACATTTCCACCTCCTCCCCCTCCTTCAGCCAGCCTATGATAACACGAAAGATTGTTAATGTTGGTTTTGTATCTCGTTAAAGACAGAATTGTCACTTGTACTATTTCTGTAGCATTCAGCGCTGCTGTGGCTAACACCACTGTGTATGTTTCATCATTGCTCTGAAGGTCAAAAGCCTCATTTTATTTTGCTGGTTTGATTTTTTTTTTTTTTAAGAAGAAAAAAAAAACTGCCCTGAATTAAATGGCTGTTTTAACAGTAGGCTCTTAGCATTACACCACATAGTCATTTTTCATGTTCTTGTTTAACAGGCACTGAGGTTCTGGTTTAAATTAAATAGCTGCAAATGAGACAATTTATAACCCATTAGGTTGGGTGGAAAATTGTTTCTCAAAAGCAAATAAGTAATAAATCTGGTATCTGCCTATAACTCACAGTTGATAAGAAAGTGGCCATTTCTCACTAGCATTATATATGATTTGGGCTCTGGGTAATTTGGAAGTGTTAGGTTTGTGTCTTTGTAGCAGTATTTTTATTAGAAAAGAATCTATTGGCCTTTTACAGGGTATTAATCCCTTTGTCACCTACCATTGATGCCTTAAGTTTTTTGAGTCTCAATTAAAAATCTTCCTTTCCTTGATGCATGACAAGTGTAATCAGTACTTGCTCATTTATTCATCTGTATTTAGTTTATGCTGTACTATTTAATTATCCTTCCAGCGTTTTTCTTCTCCTTACAAATATGATATTCTTTAATGTTAAGCTAAGGCATTGATTCATGTATCTGTCCTTATGATGAATTAATAAACTATTTTCCAGAAATGTGGAATTCTCTTTTGGAATCATTGACTATGACTAAAATTTCCTCAGCCTTTCTGCCCTACGGAGTTTATTTCTTACTGGGATGGGAAATGTTGTTGTTGTTGTTGTTGTTGTTGTTGTTTTTGAGACAGGATCTCTCTCTGTCGCCCATGCTGGAGTGCGGTGGCACAATCAGAGCTCGCTGCAGACTCAATCTCCTGGGCTCAAGCAGTCTTGTCACTGCAGTCTCCCTAGTAGCTGGGACTACAGGCACATGCCACCATGCCTGGCTAATATTAAAAAAAATTTTTTTAATAGAGATGTGGTCTCGTTATCTTACCCAGACTGGTCTCGAACTCCTGGGCTAAAGCCATCCTCCTGCCTCAGCTTCGAAAAGTGCTCGGATTACAGGCATGAGCCCGTGCCTCTTGGCCCAAAATAGTGTTTTGTTTGTTTTTTCAGACTAATCTCACTCTGTCACCTAGGCTAGAGTGCAGTGGCATGATCTTGGCTCACTGCAACCTCTGCCTCCTGGGTTCAAGTGATTCTTTTGCCTCAGCCTC
>NW_012115043.1:5931088-5936435 GCF_000951035.1 Colobus angolensis palliatus
AAAAAAAAAAAAAAAAAAAAAAAATTACATCTCCCTGGGCCGGGGGCGCGGGGCGGGGAATACCTATAACCCCAACGCCCCTCCTTTCTCCCCACCCACTTCCCCATCTCCCCCAGCCAGGGAGGGCCCTAGTCTGCTGGGGAGGGACCTGCTCCAGGATCGCTAGTTATCTGGAAATGTGAGGAGGGGTCTGTGACTGCCCTTTCAGACCATGTGGGTTCGTTCCTTCTGTCGTTCCTTCTGGAGTGGAGTTGTAACTGGTCTGGTACGTTGCTTGCTGGAGAAGTTGGTGACTTGGCATCATGCCTGGGACTGGAGTGCTTGTCCCTCCAGCTGGGCTTCTGATTCCCTGATCGGCCTTAGCCCCATCTATTCTTTGGCCTCCTCCTTTTTCTGCTCATTTCTCTTCTCCTGCAGGAGCAGAGAGGTTGGCTGGAAGTACAGGTTTTAGGAGCACCCTCTTGCTTGGTTTTGGGAAACCATAGTTGGTGTTTGCTACCTTCATCTCTCCCTATGACAAAGGCAAAAGGACAGAGTGCCAGAGGGGAGGGGCAATGGGGCCACATCCTAGTCTCTACCCTGGGTACTGGGACCACACACCCTGCTCCCTGCCAGGCATTGGACCAGGCCTCTGATGGGTTTTGGCCAGCAAAAAGAAGCATGATTTATTACTATCTCCCTCTGTATTTCTTTAGAACTTTAAATTTTTCATAGTGCCTTTGAGTCGGTTAATCATGTCGTAGAACCCTATGACCCAAGCCCCATTGTTCTTCCTTGATCTAAACAGATGAGGAATGAGAAGCCAGAACATGTTGAATACTTTACCTAAGGTCACACCCTGAAGGTCTGTGAGGCTTCAATGCTTACCCAGGGTGACCATCGAAGTAGCAGCAGCTGTACTGGAGTCAGTCTTGCTTTTGGGTCTCAGTTTTGCAGCTACTGACTGTGAGACCCTGGGCAAGTCACTTGACATCTCTGGGCTTCAGTTTTCTTACCTGTGAAAGAGGAAATGGTACAAATAATATCCATCTCTGAGATGGTCTGATGATTAAGTAAAGTAAGTACATGCACTTTGTAATGCGTAAAGTACTATATATAATAGGAATTCCTATTAACATTACAGAAACATGGGAATGGGGTGCATAGACCCAAGGAACTTGGAACCGTGTGGGTAGAGTTCTTCCTGGATGCTCATTTCACACTAACATCCTATTTCCTTCCATCTCCCCTTCCCCAATGCAGGTCTTGGCCACTCTGCCGAACTGGCATTTGCTGTGGAGCCAAGTGATGATGTTGCCGTCCCGGGGCAGCCTATAGTGCTGGACTGCAAGGTGGAGGGGACCCCTCCAGTGCGAATCACCTGGAGGAAGAATGGCGTAGAGCTGCCAGAGAGTACCCACTCCACCTTGCTGGCCAATGGGTCCTTGATGATCCATCACTTCAGGCTGGAGCGGGGAGGCAACCCTTCAGATGAAGGTGACTATGAGTGTGTGGCCCAGAACCGCTTTGGGCTGGTGGTCAGCCGGAAGGCTCGCATTCAGGCTGCAAGTAAGTGGATATCCCTTGTTTTCCCTTGCTGAGGAAGCTAGCTGGTGACCCAGGGTCAGCCTAGGGCACAAGGGCAGCGGGAGCGGTCCCATCTCATGCAGCCTTCTGGAGGACTAATTTCTCAGCATGGGTCGGTTTTGAGGTACATGGCAGTGATCTGTAGTGGTGGAATTATATCACATGCTTGTTTAACTGACTGGAATGTGAATTGGCAAGATTGTAGCCAAACACCCATAGGGGAGTCGGGGAGAAAGCTTTACCCAGTTCTTGGGTCCGCATGTCTTAGTTTCCATATGCCTGTCATACTTTGAGCATCCCAGTTCACTGAGTTTGATTCTTGTGTATAAAGATAAATCATTCCCATACTTTAAGGGTGATTAAAGACATTTTTGAACGGTAATTTTGGCTACATTCCATTTTAAATTATGTGCTTAAATTAATGTAAACCTTTGGGTAGGATAAGACCTCTATATACCAGTAATGAAATTCTGGAGCTTGTTAACAGTTTGCATTAAAAAAATATGGTAGGATAATTTCAGAATTATCTCAGTGATGACATCACTCCTACTCACCTTCATGCTAATGTGTGTTTTTGAATGGGAGAGAAAAGGCGAGGCAAGATGTTTCAGCTCTGGAATTGTGCTTTGCTTGTGCTGCTTGATCGTCAGTTGTGGTGATGAAATGATGACTGTGGTTTAACTGCCCTGTCCTGCAAAAATTATGTTATTGTTGAATCTGTGCACACTGGGAGTGTGTTGCATAAACCAAAATTCTCCATGTATCCCAGGGAGGTGGCAAGCTGTGGGCAGTGGGGTCATGGTTGAAAAAGGGCAAAAGTTTTGGCAAGTGGAAAATGTTCTCATCTTATATCTCTGGACCTCTGGAAGGGGGTGTCCCTTTAAAGAGGCTGCTTTGTTTTTTTGTTTTTTGTTTTTTGTTTTTGAGACGGAGTCTTGCTCTGTCACCCAGGCTGGAGTGCAGTGGCTGGATCTCAGCTCACTGCAACCTCTGCCTCCTAGGTTCAAGTGATTCTTTTGCCTCAGCCTCCCGAGTAGCTGGGATTTCAGGTGTGCACCACCACGCCTGGCTAATTTTTGTATTTTTAGTAGAGACGGGGTTTCATGTTAGCCAGGCTGGTCTCAAACTCCTGACTTCACGTAATCTGCCCGCCTCGGCCTCCCAAAGTGCTAGAATTACAGGCGTGAGCCCCTGCACCCGGCTCAAAATGGTGGTTTTTGAAGGTAAAGAGCAGGTGGTCATGGCAAAGAACTAAACCATCTTCCTCCCTCAACAGGCACTTAGGAAAAAGACGTAAACTTAGGAAAGATGCGTTCTTTGATGGCACTTCCTTAGACTCTCTGGGGATCTCTTTCCATCTGGGCACACATTTCTCTGAACTTTTTTGGGTGCAGGAAAGGGAGAACAACTCCAGAGATTTGGGCTCCACAACTATTCTTCTTTATAGCTCTGGTCACCAAAATTACTCATGGCCACACAATCACACACACGTGCACCGTGTGTACAAGCTCAGAGACCCGCACGTGCATACTTGCCTTCACAAACAACCTTGTGTCTCTCCGTTAATGCAAATGTGCAGTCTCACACACAAAACTCCACACTCACACCCCACACACATCTTGGCATCACAGTTGGCAGCTGCTGTCTGCTAAGAGCTTTACAGAGTCCAGAACATGCTTTCTATTGGAGGGAATCAAGAGCTGGAGGCTGCTTTGCTCAGGACCACCCCCAAAGTGGCTGGTGGGCCAGACCCAGAGTTAATTGACAGATCAGACAGAGAGATACTGCACATTTTGCACTCGGCAGAATAGCCATTATTTGCATATCACTCTCAGACCAAGGGTTGTGATAAAGAAGAATTAAACACTTGTCAAAATGAATTTAAAATGACAGCAATTCAAGACACCAGTTTGACCTCTTCAGAGTCCAGGACAAGCCAAGAAGGGGTTGTTGAGAATTCAAGCCCTGCAGGAGGGAGTTCCAGGATTTTAGGCCCAGGGAGGGCTCTTCCCCTCCCTTTCCTAAGGCCAGTAGACCGCCACTCCCACCCTTTCTCACAATGAAATCCAATAGGGCTTTGGCACATTGGGATCCTTGACCTAGAATTTTTCTATTGCTTCCTGCTGCTCACATGCCTCATGTCCTGCTTCTCAGGCTCATCTTCCAGTAGCTACCCCAGAGTGAATATTCCTGAGCTATGCCAACCCCATCATTAGTAAACCTGTCCATCTGCAGGCACTCTGATTTCTGGAGGCCTGTACTTCCTTACTTACTGTATCAAAGTTAGTTTTTTTGTTTGTTTGTTTTGAGACACAGTCTTGCTCTGTCGCCCAGGCTGGAGTGCAATGGTGCAATCTCAGCTCACTGCAACCTCTGCCTCCTGGGTTCAAGCTATTTTCCTGCCTCAGCCTCCCGAGTAGCTGAGATTATAGGTGCCTGCCACCATGCCCGGCTAATTTTTTTGTATTTTTGATAGAGACTGTGTTTCACCATGTTGGTCAGGCTGGTCTCGAACTCCTGACATCAGGTAATCCACCCGCCTCAGCTTCCCAAAGTGCTGGGATTACAGGCGTGAGCCACTGTGCCCGGCCCAAAGTTAATTTTGTACATAGTCCCAAAGTTCCAGAGATGGTATCAAAAGAGGGACTTAGTTTTTCCTCTGCCATCTCAGTCCATTGCCAAAGGAGCAAATAGATACATTAGGCCAACACTGATTGATTGATTGATTGATTGAGACAGGGTCTCTGTTGCCCAGGCTGGAATACAGAGGGACTACAGGCACGCACCACCATGCCTGGCTAAGGTTTGTATTTTTCGTAGAGACAAGTTTTCACCATGTTGCCCCGGCTGGTCTTGAACTCCTGGGCTCAAGTGATCTGCCCACCTTGGCCTCCCAAAGTGCTACGATCACAGGTGTGAGCCAACAAGCCTAGCCTGCCACCTTTAAATCTCTAGCTCCTAGAACTTAGTAGCTGCTCAATAATTTTGATGGACTAGTCCGTCATGCTGGACTCAACAAAAGACCATTTAATAGCTAGTGGCTGAGATTCAAGATCTCTGAGGGCTAGTATGGGTATGTCTCTGCTAAAAGACTTGCTTATCTTCTCTAACATTCTCACGTGGGACCTGTGTTGTCTCCTTATACGTTCTCTGACATGAACGGTTGAGGGCCTTCTTTGTGGCGCAGAAACGTTACTGGGAATTTTAAGTTTCTATGTGCTTTTCCAGTTACCAGGTCATTTGTCAGGACCTCTGCGGTTTAAAGGTCTCTAGGGATGAACAGGAGAGAGAAGATTATTTTCATCTTTCAGATGAGCTCAGTGAGAGTGACTGGGCTAGGCAGCAGGCAGAACCCAGGTCGGAAGCCAGGCCCCTTTAGAGCTCTCATTGTCCTGCTGGGTCCGCTCTCTCCAGGCAATCCTCCCCAGCGGAGCACCAGGACTCCTCGGTCCAGAGAAGCCAGTCTTGCAGCTACAGGATCTATCCTTTGAGTGGAAGGACCAGAAATCCATGGAAAACTTAATCTTTGACAACTTTACGCAGCTTTTTAGAGAATTATCTCTAAAATATGGACTTGGAGGAGGGCGCAGCAGAAAGAGTGGGTCAGAGCAAATCCCGCAGCTGCGAGTGTCTTTCCGCAGCCCGGACCCACTCCCCAGTCCGCTGGGTGTCCACTTCCTTAGCCCCCCAGGTCTCGGGCTAGCCCGCGGGGAGGGGATACCCGGCTGCAGCCCGGGACGGCGCCGGCCTCTCCCGGCACAGTTCAAAGCGCAGGGGGCGC
>NW_012115043.1:5940190-5945663 GCF_000951035.1 Colobus angolensis palliatus
TTTTTTTTTTTTTTGGAGACGGAGTCTTGTTCTATCACCCAGGCTGGAGTACAGTGGTGTGATCTTGACTCACCGCAACCTGTCTCCCGGGTTCAAGCGATTCTTGTGCCTCAGCTTCCCCAGTAACTGGGATTACAGGTGTGCACCATTACGCCCAGCTAATTTTTGAATTTTTTGGTAAAGATGGGATTTCGCCATGTTGACTGGGCTGGTCTCGAACTCTTGGCCTCAAGTGATCCTCCCGCCTCAGCCTCCCAAAGTGCTGGGATTACAGGTGTGAGCTCCTGCACCCAGGTCCAGCTAACACTTTTTAAGCACTTGCTGCATGCTGGGCAACCTGCCCAAGTGCTTTACATGAATTACTTCATTTTGTCATAACAACAGCCCTGGAAGAATGGAAGATAGGTCATTATCATCCCCCTTTTACGGAAGAGAAAACTGAGCCTTAGGGGTACTCAATGGCATTCTGGTAGCAGAAGAGCCAGGACTGTCATCTGGGCAGCCTGAACCCACACCTTCCCATTTAGCTCCTATGGCACGCCGCCTCTTTCCTGTCTGATCACTGACAAGTTTCTTCCTGGCTCTGAGGGCATTTGCACAGTTGCTCTGAACGGCTGGTGAGTGATGAATCAGTTTGAGGCAGGAGCCCTCTCGCTGGGTTTAAGATACCCCTTTGTTCTGAGGAAGGCTGATCCAGGCCCCCATATGGAGCTCGCTGGGAGGCAGCCCTGGACTTTGAGACCAAGTCACTTCTGGCTCAGCCACCCTCATCTCACGGCCCTCCCGGCAGTGCAGGGGAAGGCTGGTGCAGCCTCTGAGCAGATGGCTGGGTGTGAGGAAGGGAAGCGTGGACAGAGGGTGGGGACCCCAGTAAGATTTGCAGACCGGAGAGATGAGACTCCTCAGGGAGATGCTCCCCATACCCTCCCTGGCCTGTGTCAATGCTGAGATATAGATGGCCCCTGCTGAGGCCTTTGTATCACCAGCCTAGAATCCTGGGAGATAAATCCCCAGGGGCTTATATATATAGCTAATTGTAAATGTGCTTTTTTATAAATGGTAATACCTTCAAGATGTTTGGTTTCTTTAACTCCTAACAATATAGTACAAGAAATTAAGCTGTGGGTGGGGTCAGCTTGGTTAATCCTTTGGGGTCCTAGAGACAGCTGGGGGGTTTGCCTCTAAGCTCTGGCAGTCTGACATGGCCCCTCTCTCCCCTGCAAGGCTGTGGTCCCATGGGAGAATGCTCAGATGCCAAGCAACGGTGCGGCTGGATCCCCTTTTCTCACTTCACAGGCTGATGTCCCTAGAAACCTCCAAAGCTGATTAGCTGCCTGGGTTTCCTCCTTCGTAATAACTCCCTGCCTGTGTGCCTGCCGGCACTGCAGATGTTGTGTGACACAGGAGGGTGCCTTTCTGAAAAGGTGTGAGGAGGCCTCTGGAGGCCCCTGCTTCTCCTGCCTGCTCCACAGGGGCCCGTGGGGAGGGGGCATACTAAGCACCCCTTGCAGACTCACAGTCCACCCAGCAGTTCAGCCAGGGAGGCAGATGGGTGTTCAGGTCTATGTGGGTGGGTCTGCTGGGCATCTGAGCTCTGGGCCAGAGGCCGATGGTTGGAAATGCACGCCCTTCCATCCCAGGGGGTTCAGATGCTATCCTCAGAAGACAGCCTGGCCAGAGTGGCTACACCACAGGCTGATTCCTTTGGGGCTTCAGTTTCAAGTGTTTCCCCTTTAGAATGGAACAGCTCAGGATCCTAAGAGTGTTCATGCTCGGGAGCCCTAGACTCTGCCTTGCATCTCCATGTGCTTGTAGTTTGGAGGCTGAAAATTGAGACTTGTTAAGGATGAGACCCTGGACAAGTTAATGCTCCCTCATCCCAGTTTCCTTGCCTGTGAAACGTGCATGTGATCCTGCCTGGTAGGGTGGCTGTGAGGACCAGCACACCCCACACTTTGCCTGGCACGCAGGAGGCACTCAGTAACGGGAGCCAGCACTGCACTCCTCATTTAAAGGCAGTTTCACTGACATGGTCTTTAAATGTAATCTTGGCTGCCAATGGAGGTTAATCTCCAGCAAAAGCAAACTGCCTGACTCTGCTCCCGGCCCCTGCTTTCTCCCTCGCTGGGATTCATTTAGGGAGTTCTCCAGGGAAATCTATCAGGGAGTGGAATTATTGGAGCCAGAGTGCATCTTGTTTTGTTTTAACCCCTTCCTGGGAGGACTGAGGGTTCTCCCAAGCCTCAGGGTGTGGGCTGAAGCCGGCCTGGCCAGTGAGACCCTCCGCTATCCCTCTAAAGGGGCTGACCCTGGGGAATGTGTGCGTTGACTCATACCTGAGGCCTGTGTGCCTGAATGACTCCAAAAAGGGATGGACTAGCTACAAGGAGGAGGATGGGGGACCCACCCCGAGTCCCTGCCACCCTCAATCCCTGCCCCTCTTTCCTAGCCTTAATTCTTGATCTCAGGCCTCTTGGGGAACCGGGGTGATCAGCTCTGTGATATAGTGCAGGACTTCCCAAACCTTACTGAGCCCGTGGATCGCCTGGGAATCTTGATATCATTCAGATTTTGAATTCATAATCTAGGCCAAGGACTGACAAGAGCCCAGGTATTGCCAATACAGCTGGTCCACAGGCCGTATTCTGAGTAGCAAGGGATTAGCAGAGACCACTCCCACGTCATAACCTCCACTGTGGGGGTCTTCAGGCAGCATAGTGAAGCCTCTGGAACAAGGGCTTCTGGGCCAGACTTCCATGGGTCTGAACCCCAGCTCTGCCACTCAATGGTCAGTGCCCTTGGCAGGAGTTACTTAGCCCTCTGGAGACTCTGTACCTTCATCTGAAAACAATGTGCACCATTCCATCCGTCTGTCAGGGCTATTGGAGGAGTAAATGAGGTGATGGGTCTAAAGTACCTGGCACAGGGCTTGGCATCTAGGAAATGCTAAGTATTACTGTTGGTGCTCAGTATTGCCCACCAATTTAGGATAAGGTCCCAGGTATCTCAATCCTGGCTGGGTTCTCCAAGAGCCAGGACTACCCTCACTCTCAGCCTGGGGCCATCTTGCTTGGGGAGGCCCAACAGTGGTTTAATTGTGGGCTGTGGTGAACAGACCTGGGCTTGGTGGGCGTGGGCCTTGGCCCCACCAACCTGCTAGCTGTGAGATCTTGGGCAAGCCACTTCACCTTTCTGAGCCTTGGCTTCCTCATCTTTAAAATGGGGGAACGTGATGGCTCATGCCTGTAAATCCCAGCACTTTGAGAGGCTGAGGCAGGAAGATCGCTTGAAGTCAAGAGTTTGAGACCAACCTGGGCAACAGAGCAAAACCGTGTCTCTACTAAATAAATAAATAAATAAATAACATGGGGGGAAATAATATAAAATAATAAAAAATACCAAGGAGAAATGTTGTGAAGATTACCTATGATAATGTGCAGGAAGAGCTTAGCACAGGGCACAAAGGCAGCATTCCCTATTATTAAGGTACTAATTTTATATATACATACATATATATATATATATTTTGAGACTGAGTCTCGCTCTGTCACCCAATGCAGTGGTGTAATCTCAGCTCACTGCAACCTCTGCCTCTCGGGTTCAAGTGATTCTCCAACCTCCTGACTAGCTGGGATTACAGGTGCCTGGCACCACGCCTGGCTAATTTTTGTATTTTTAGTAGAGACAGAGTTTCATCATGTTGGCCAGGCTGGTCTCGAACTCCTGACCTCAAGTGATCTGCGCACCTCCTCCCACAGTGCTGGGATTACAGGTGTGAGCCACTGTGTCCAGCCAGGTCCAGCCAGGTCCAAATAATGTTAACGATTATTATTTTGAGGAGCTAACAGAGGTGAAAACATGTTAAGTTCTGAGCTCCTTTAGTTGTGATATGATTCCCAGAAAGGTCCCTGGTGACCCCAGACTCCTAGAAAGAGGCAGTGTGGGGCATGGGGAGAGGAGAGAAAGTCCAATTCTAGTACCCTGCTCTCTCTGCCTCAGTAAGTCACCTAGCCTTTCAGGCCCTCAGTTCCTACTTCTGAAGTTTGAATCATTCTAACTTGTCATAGGGAAGGCAGTTTCACCAGTATTCTAGAGTCCCTTTTCAGCAACAAGGCCCACGGTGTGTGGCTCTGGGGGCAGGGTCTGGGTGGAGGTCTGTGGAACCAGGTTGGAGTGGGGGGTTAGGAGAACTGCGGGCAGGAGCTGCTGGGGAGTACAGCCTGGTATTTAGGATGCCCTGTGTAGGGAGGTGGGTCCTGGAGGGTGGTAGTTCCTGGCGCAGTGGCTGGTAACCCTGGAGGCCTCTATCACCTGGAGGTTAGTTGCTCAGGCCTGGTGTGTGGAATGCAAGTTCTTTTCTCCTTCTTGAAAGGGCTCTCAACTGAGGGAGGCCTGAGGAAGTCTCCCCTGCAGCTCCTCAAACACACACATCTGTCTATCCATTAGGGCAGGAAGCTGCTGTCCCCGGCGATGAGTGAGTGCCCGTACCTAGGCCTGCCCTCATGCCAGGGCTTCACCTGTACCCAGCCACAGTTCAGAAGTAGGTGCAAATGGATGGGGTTCAGACACTTTAACCTGCCAGTCAGCACTGCAACAAACTGACCCTTTCTGACACCGCTGAGAAGCTGTGTGGTAGAAAAGCTCTTGTCTGAACACCAGGGGTCCTGTGTGGCTGTGGACAAGTTGCCCACCCTCTCTGGGCCTTGCTTTTCTCATTATAAGGTTGAGGGGTTGGACTGAGGCTCACCTCTGCTCTGGGGTATGAAGGCTTCCTTTCATCCATCCATCCTCAGGACGCGCCTGCCTCCCCTGGGCCTTGTCCAAGTCTATTTCTGCCTGATTCTTCCCATACCTGATCCCTCCCCAAAGACCATCCTGCTTACAGTCATATCTTCCTCCCCTTCCTAAGGAAGGGAGCATTTGTGGTCTGTGGCATTCAGGCTAAACCCTCTCGGCGATGGCTGCTTGCATTGTTAAGTAACTGTTTTGTGGCTGGATATTCCATCTGTCTCCTCAACTAGATTTTAAGCTCCTAAAGGGCTTCTTTCTTTTGTATTTCTCATGTCCCTGCCTGTGGAGCCTGGTAAAAACTAAATGAACATGTGGCCTTCTGGGACAAAGCTGTCTCTCTGTCTCTCTTCTGTTTCTCTCTCTGCTTCTCTTTTGCTCCCCACCCCACCCCCCTTGTAATTGATAGCACAGCTCAAAGGAACAGAAGCTTGTGAACAGGGAGGATGGGCAGGGGAATATAATGCACGCGGGGCAGGATCCTGGGGTGCTGCTGCTGCGTGTTTATCTCTAGAGGAACTGAGATTCTCTCTTCCTCACCAGATGGGGTGTGAATCAGAGACGAAATTGCTTGGCACCCCCTCCATGCCGGGGTCTTGGGTCTCCTGCCTTGGGCTTTACTCTCTAGCTAGACAAGGCCTATGTCCCCAGGCTCACTGGCCCCCAACTGTAGGGGGAGGGCCCC
>NW_012115043.1:5946093-5946620 GCF_000951035.1 Colobus angolensis palliatus
AAAGAGAGAGAGAGAGAGTTTTCTGCAGTAGCTTGAAGGCTGTTCTCCATAGCCTTCAATAAACGTAGAATGCAACAGAAGAGCACCCAGGATGAAAAACCAAATAGCTCACTGCTGTCTTTGTTTAAACTGGACTGAGTGATTCCACCAAAAATGTCTGCCTGTGTAACTAACCTATGACACCTTTATTTTCTCTGGCCATAGCCTGGTTGCAAACAAGGAATGTAGAGACCAGTAGTGAGTGAGTGTGTGTGTGTTGCCAGGTGGGTCTAAGCATACAGGTGTGTGCCTGAAGGATGTCATTGGGCCTAGGGTTGGGGTCCATCTTTCCTCAAAGGGCTCTCCTGTGGAATCCCTCTTCCTTTGAGCAGTAGTCAGGCTAGAAAGCTGGAGCGGACAGACCCCGCCTGGGGCAAGAGGAGGTGATAGATAATTGTATTAGGTCTTGTAAGGGACTGACTCTTACCCAGCCAGCTGAAGTGAGAGAGGAGTGGGGCAAGCCCTGGGGCACTGGGTGGAGGTTGGCG
>NW_012115043.1:5947242-5958925 GCF_000951035.1 Colobus angolensis palliatus
TCCCAGGCTGGAGTGCAATGGGGTGATCCTGGCTCACTGCAACCTCCGCCTCCTGGGTTCAAGTGATTTTCCTGCCTCAGCCTCTCTAATAGCTGAGATTACAGGCATGTACCACCACACCTGGCTAATTTTTTTGTAGTTTTAGTAGAGACGGGGTTTCACCATGTTGGCCAGGTGGGTCTTGAACTTCTGGCCTGAAGCGATCCACCCACCTCGGCCTCCCAAAGTGTGAGGATTACAGGCGTAAGCCACCGCACCTGGCCTGGGCCATAGTTTTCTTATTCACTGGGTGGCTGCCCAAAATCTAGCTGCACTCTGGCAAGCCTGCTGGCCTGTGCTGCACCATCCCCCAAAAAGAACCTCCCCCAAAAAGAACCTCTCCCTGATTTCTGAGCTTGCTCTCCCTGCCCCCAACTTTGTTCACCCTGTTTTAAGAAATGCCTCTGTGGCTGCCCTCAGATGTAAGGAGAGCAGAAGAGACGGCTTTCTGAGGAGGGGCTCCCTGAGGAGGGGCACCTGGACTCACAATAGATGTTGGGACCCAGTGAAGGTAGGAAGCTGGGGGCTGAGCAGAGAGGCCTAAAGAGTGGCAAGCTGGGAGAGCTGCTGGCAGACCCCAGACTGCAGGGAGATGCAGGGACCGGGTTGGCTTAATGCAGGCAAGCCGGTGGGGGCCAGGACTGGCTCACCTGACTCAGGCGGGAAGGAAATGTGACACAGAGGGCTGGTGTCCCAGGGGCTCCACCTGCCCTTCTCTCTCTCTTCTCTGGGTCTTGATGTCCATGCTCCTTGGTCTTTGACACTCCTCACCCCCTGCTGTCACCTCTGCCTTCCTGTGAGGCCACATTTCATATATTGGTCTTTCATATCCCTCAGTCCTAGTTTCTCTTGCCTTGTCCTCCTAACCTTCTTCCTCTCTCCAGCTCCTCCTCCCTCCTTCTTTATTGTTCTATTCTTCTTCCTGCCTCTTTCTTTTTCTTTAGAGATAGGATCTCACTCTGCTGCCCAGGCTGGAATGCAGTGGAGTGATCTTGGCCTTGAAATCCTGGGCTCAAGAGACCCTCCCACCTCAGCCTCCTGAGTAGCTGGGACTACAGGCATGTGTCACCTCATCCAGCTAGTTTTTTAATTTTTTTTTTTTTTTTTTTTGAGACAATGTCTCACTCTTTCGCCTAGGCTGGAGTGCAGTGGCACAATCTCAGCTCACTGCAACCTCCACCTCCCAGGTTTAAATGAGTCTCCTGCCACAGCCCCCCGAGTAGCTGGGACTACAGGCCCGTGCCACCACGCTCAGCTAATTTTTGTATTTTTAGAAGAGATGGGGTTTCACCATGTTGGTTAGGCTGGTCTCGAACTCCTGACCTCAAGTGGTCCACCCGCCTCGGCCTCCCAAAGTGCTGGGATTACAGGCATGAGCCACCGCGCCTGGCCAAACTTTTAAAATTTTTTGTAGAGATGGGGTCTCACTATGCTGCCAAGGCTGGTCCAAATTCCTGGCCTCAAGCCATCCTCCCACCTCGACCTCCCACAGTGTTGGGATCACAGGTGTGAACCATTGTGCCCGGCCTTCCTCTTTCTTCAGTTGTGAGAGTTCCTGTGTTTACCATCTGCTGCTGTGTTTAAAGTGGGATTTCTGTTTCAGAAGCAGAAGTAGGTGAGCTCAGGCCTCTGCAGAGACTAAGGAGAGAGACTGGGAAGATGAGGTTCAAAGAGGACAACAAAGGATGGGGTCCATAGCCCCCCAGCAAGTCAGGGGCTCTCTGGGAGCAGACCTTTCTTGAGAGGAATCTGAGAACCCTGGCCTGGGTTGGGGCCTGTCTCTGAGCCTGGCCACTGACACTGACACTGACCACAGTGGGTGGTGGGGACAGCCCTGGGCTGCTCTCTGGAATGCTGGTGTTAGGTTGCAGTGCAGATGCAGGCAGTGATAATGGGCAGGAACTGGACTTTCTGGTCTGGCTGCTGCCCCCAAGGCCATTGGAATGTGAGGGTGGGGGTACTATCAACAGGCCACAGGGACTTTGGGTGGGCAGATGGAGACCAGACCACCTAAATGGAGAGGAGGGGACAGACCACCAGGAGAGAGACCCCAGTTCTAACCCTTTCACTGAGTCGCAGGCTGCAGCAATAGAATCCTAAAATTCCCCGCCCCCTTATGTCCTCAGGGGTCTTCCCGGTCTCCTGGTAGGATGAGAGCTCCGGGAAAAACCTTGGTGCTCATCTAGTGCAACTTTCTCACTTTACAGACTTGAAAACTGAAGCCCCAGGGGAGTGACCTGCCCAAGGACACGGCTGGTCTTCCAGCCTGGGCAGGTAAGGGAGTCTCTGGTTTATCAGGCTTCTGAACCCTGGCCTTCCCCAGTGCCTCACTCTTCACTGCCCTCTGGTTTAGAAAGGGGGAGTCTTAGATGGTCCTCCCCTAGGACACACTGGCATGCATGTTTCTGTTTTTCTTTTTCTTTTCTTTTTTGAGACAGGGTCTCACTGTGTCACCCAGGCTGGAGTTCAGAGGTGCGATCTTGGCTCAGTGCAGCCTCAACTTCCTGGGCTCAAGCAGTCTTCCCATCTCAGCCTCCCAAAAAGCTGGGACTACAGGCACACAATACCACGCCTGGCTAATTTTTGTATTTTTGGTAGAGATTAGGTTCCACCACGTTTTTCAGGCTGGCCTCAAACTCCTCAAGCAATCCTCCCATCTCAGCCTCCCAAAGTGCTGGGATTACAGGTGTGAGCCACTGTACCCGGCCCCTCTGTTTTTCTTTCGTCCTGCCCTGGTTTGTGGATGTGGGCTTGTTAAGCCTTGGATGTGGGCTCCTGACCTCCATGGAAGATTGCAGAGGGTCTCTGAGTTTCCAAAGCACCCTGGAGGCTGAGCTGAGCAGGTGTGAGGGCTACCTATGTGCTGGTTCTTGTAGAGAACTAGTTAGTAACAGTAAATGTAGTCAGAGCGATATGGGGCTGCATTGTTCTAGGCCCTTTCTGTGCTTATTTAATTCCCACAATTCCATTAATAGGAATTACTAGTCTTGTTTTACAGATGAGTAAACGAAATCCCAGAACGATTAATTAATTTGGCCAAAGGTACACAGTAAGTGGGAAGCTGGGATTTCAACCCAGTTCTGACTGACCCAAAAAGTTCACTGGCCGGAATGTCTCTAGCAGGGGCTCAACCCCCTGGAGAACCTATCAGTATTTATGCCTCAGAAATAAAAGCAGATACCTGGGGGCATGTAATGTGAGAGTAGGGGAGTGTAGAGAACAGAGGACAGCTTAGAACCCTGGCCAAGGTGGGAGCCACTTCTGGGCGGGCCAGGCAGGGTTACATACTCCATGGCCCAGCTGCTGCTGGGATATCCCAGTTACAGGAGGCTCTGTGTAGAGAAGTCTTGCTCTACCTGTGAGGCGGGCAAGGGCTGGCTGGGAATGGGTTCCCGAGTGAAGAGGAAGCTGGGAGGTGGCTGAAGCTGCTGGAGGTAGAGGTGGGAGTTGCTTCTTCCTGCGGAGGAAAGACAAATTCCCCCTCCTCTTCACTCCCTTTCCCTTTCTTGTTTCCGCATAATGATGCTGATTGCTCCACATCTGTCATAATTATTCTTTGTTTGAAAATTCAGAACAAATCACAGGAGAGGAACGGGAATGGCTTGAGAAGGCTCCTTCTCCCCAGGGGTCCTGGCAGGAGGCGGGGGTGGGGAGGGTGGGCGGCAGGGAAAAGCCATAATCATCCTGGAGGAGCTGAGACAGCTGATTGTCCTTGTCCTGTCCCCTTGCCCGGGCAATAGCCACAGCCCCCAGGGAAGGTGGCCTAGCCTATGGCCTCATGGAATTACATGCCCACGGGGCAGACCCTGGGGCCAGGCAACCACTGGGTCTCTGGAGTGAGAGCCAACAATGGGGGACCACTGCTTCCAGGGAGCACCAAACCACACCCTCTTGGGGGTCCAGCAGGCGGCCCTGGATGCTCAGTGCTGCACACTCGCTCCCCAGCCTGACTGCTGGTGAGGGTTCTGGTTCCCATCCCTAGCCTGAAGGCCCTTGGTTTTGGGGGCTCATCATTCCCGGAGTATGAGCCCAGGTTTGTGACCCTGTCTGCCATGAGCATCCTTTTATGTTTCCCTCCCAACCTAACCCCTTTCCACCTGTGGGCTTTTGTGGGGAGAAATCAAAGACAACCTAGAATTTACCCCCAAACCAGCTGGGGGTGATGGGTCACGCCTGTAATCCCAGCACTTTGGGAGGCCGAGGCAGGCAGATCACCTGAGGTCAGGAGTTCCAGACAAGCCCAGTCAACATGGTGAAACCCCATCTCTACTAAAAATATAAAAATTATCCGGGTGTGATGGCTTGGTGAGTGCCTCTAATCCCAGCTACTCGGGAGGCTGAGACAGGAGAATTGCTGGAATCCAGGAGACTGAAGTTGCAGTGAGCTGAGATCAGGCCACTGCACTCCAGCCTGGGTGACAGAGTGAGACTCCATCTAAAAAAAAAATAAATTATCCCCCAACCTCACTGGTAATAAAACCCCACGTGTTCTCACCCTGCAGTACACCCTGACAGGACCGTTTTGGGGTCTGACACCTCATGTTTTTGGAACCAGTGCAAGATGCAGTCTTGCACTGATGACTGGCTCTGGGTTCAAGCTCCCTCCCTGAACACTGCTGAGCCTCAGTTTGTCTTTGTGGAAAGTGGGAGGGAGCACCGCCCTGTAATCAGTCATTCTGAAGGGGACAGGATAAGTAAGGCCCAGGCATTTCTGGAGTGTGGAGTCCTGCGCAGCCCCCCATCCCACTCTCACTCCCTGCCAGTGGGGGCACCCTTTGTTCAGGTTTTGTGTCAGCAGGTCAGAGAAGCCAGGGGAGTCCTGGAGACAGGAGGTGCCTGGCTTGGAGGGGACACCTCCTCTGGCCCCACCATTATAGACTGAAGGTCATGGGAGGAGCTTGGACTTGACTCCGACACCATGATGCTTATCTCTGCACCCTCCCTGGCTCCTACTTCCAGCAGAAGCTGCTTTTAATATGTAAAATTTCAGCTCACCTTTGTGTGACTTTGGGCCCATCTGCTCACCTTACTGGGCCTCTAGTTTCCTCCTAGATGTAACGTGGTGTGGGGAGACCAGATTAAAAGATTCCTAAAATCCCTTCCCCATTCTAAAGTTCTCGGACACTACCTCATTTTCATCCTGAACAAGGCTCTCCACTTCCTCCTCTGCCTCCCTCCAGGCCCCTCAGCTCCCTCTGTGGAGTACGGAGTTTCGCCTCCTCTTTTTTTTTAATGTCAGGATGAAAGTTTTGAGAATAGCGCTCTAGTCATTCTCCCTCTTTTACTAACCCCACTCTGTCGCCATCCTCCTGGCTCCTGCCCGCGCACGTGTCCAAAGCAGCCCAGGCTGCGGAGTTTCAGCACGCTGTCGCAGATCCCTGGTCGCAGGGCGCCTGGCTCCGCCCTGGGCGGGGCGCGATGGGCGGAGTGCGGTAGCCGCGGAAGCAGCCCTGCAGCTGGCTCCGAAAATGATGCCTCGTGCTCGCGGTAGGAGAAGCGGCGCTCCTACCCCAGCACGGCGGTAGGATCCTGTGCAATTAGTGCCGCGCTGCACGGTTGCTCGGCTGTCAAGTCACCGAACTGCGTGCCCGAGTGTGTCCGTGGATGTGAATGAGTGTGCGTGTGTGCGGGGCCTTTCAGTCACTACTCTTCTAGGCTGCTGTGGTCAGCGTGGGAGGGGATATTTTCATCTGGAAACTCGGGAACTCGCCCTATCAACTGGGAGCCTGGAATGGGTCTGAGAGGGGGAACAATGGAGAGCTGGAGTTGGGGTACTTGGGGTGTAGGCCAGGGATTTCTTTTCCATGTCTTCTATTTTCTTTCTTTTTTTTTTCTTTTTCTTTTTTTTTTTTTTTTTAGACAGGGTCTTGCTCTGGCATCCTGGCTGGAGTGCAGCCCCACGACCATGGCTTGCTGCAGCCTCATCCTCTGGGGCCCAAACAATCCTCCCACCTCAGCCTCCCAAGTACCTGGGACTACAGGCCTGCACCACCACACCCAGCTAATGTATTTTTTTACTATTATTATTTTTAGTAGAGACTAGACCTTACTATGTTGCCCAGGCTGGTCTTGAACTCCTGGGCTCAGGCAATGCTCCTAACTCGGCCAAAGTACTGGAATTACAGGCTTGAGCCACTGTGCTGATAGGCCGGGGATTTCTGACAAGGAGCTAGAGCTAGACAAAAGTTTATGGGCAAATCTTGAAATGGGCCAGGTCACCTGGGCACTGTGGCTCATGCCTGTAATCTCAGCACTTTGGGAGACTGAGGCAGGTGGATCACTTGAGTCAGGAGTTCAAGACCAGCCTGGTCAACATAGTGAAACCCCATTTCTACTAAAAATGCACAAAATTAGCCGGGCATGGTGGTATGTGCCTGTAATCCCAGCTGCTCTGGAGACTGAGACAGGAGAATCACTTGAGCCTTGGAGGCAGAGGCTGCAGTGAGCTGAGATTGCAACACTGTACTCCAGCCTTGGTGACAGAGCAAGACTCTGTCTCAGAAAAAAAGAAAAGAAAGAAAGGGCCCAGATGCTCTTTCCAGCATGCTGATTGGTCAAATGGGATTTGGGCTCTAGCTTCAGAGCCAGAGCTGAATAGGACCTTAGAGAATTGAAACTCAGTATTTGGCTTGCAACAAACAACACTTCTCAGATCTTTTTCTGCCATCTTCAGATTTGGTTTCTTTTCCCCTCCCCCCACTTGGGTTATTTTTGTTTTGCCTCTTATATCCCAGCTTATATGGCGTGTCCTCCCCTTTCTGCAACAATTCCCTTCATCCTCATTTTTTGAGGTGTCTTAAAATTGTATTCCAATTCTCCCATGCCTTAGAGAAGCCCTGTCTAATTTAGTCCCACTTGCAGATTGGATTAGAATATTCTTGACTCCATTATCTCAGATCACCCATAATGATATTACATAGAAAGATCCTCAGCCTTGAGGCTGTTTGATATTTGTGCCCTCCTCTGTTTCTGATTTTTGCTTCTCAAGTCAAACCATAACAAAATCAGGATCATTACAGGCAGGCTGGTATGATGTTGAGAGGATCAAGGCTTTCCTGAAATAAAGTGATATTGCTTTTATCACATCACTTTGAGAAGGATTCATTGGGCTGTATGTCCAGCTCTGCTTTTTGGGAGATGGAGGGAATCAGAAGACAGGGTTCATGCTGGAACAGCAAATCTATATCTTACCCCTTCTGCTTGTCTGCAAACATTGCGGGGAAGGGCTAGCTCCTCTGCACCCTCAGGGCTTGGCCTGGAGTTGGTATCTAATGAGGGTGAGAGAATGGGGAGCTGTGGGTACGATGTGGGAGGGTAGGAACACCTCCTACCTGCTGTGGTTCACTCATCCCCACAACTCAGCAGCTGGGATTGGGGGAGGGCAGATGCAGCTGAATCAGATATTACTCCTGAAAGGCCTATAGGAGCATTTTACCTAAGCCCTTCTCAGCAGGCTTCTGAGTCCCTGCTGTCAGGAGCTGAGAGTGACCATGTCTGACTGCTCTTGGCTCAAAGATGAAAGGGTCTCATCCATTTCTCTGCATCTAACTATACCCTAAATCCCCTATTTCAGTCTTTTCTAGTATTAAAGGGCACCTACATATCCCTATTCTATTATCTTCCCTGAAACACCCTTCTTCCAAGGTCTGGCCATTGGCCGCTTGAGAGAGGATGGAGAAAAGGCTAAGTCACAGGTGCCACTACTAAGTACTGAGTGGGAAGGGCTTGGCCTGGTGAGTTCAGACCTCAGTGTGCCATCCCAGGAGAGGTGGCTACTGGTGCTTAGTCATCTCAGGATGGGACACCCTCCCAGGAAAGCTGGAGAAACTTGTAGGATTCCAGACCACCGGCCTTACTCTCAAAAGAGCTCACAGGCCAGGCTCCATGCTAAGAAGCATGCCTCTTCCCTGCAGTGTCCTGTGCATCCCCCGCGGAAGGCCTGTCCCTGCAGAGACATGTCTGCCTTCCTGTTATAACCATAATGACAATAAAGCATTCTGTGAACCCAAGTTGCTGTTGGAAATGGGGGGGGGGGAAACACATACTCTCATTATTATGCTCATTATATTCCTATCAGAATACTCACCCATGGAGCATTATTTTTAAAGTTACTCCTGGTCTTGGGTTTGGGAAAGGAAGAGATCATTTAAAAGCACTTTCTCAGGCTGGGTGCAGTGGCTCACACCTGTAGTCCCAGCACTTGGGGCAGGTGCATCACTTGAAGTTAGGACTTTTAGACCAGCATGACCAACATGGTGAAACCCTGTCTCTACTAAAAATACAAAAATTAGCCAGACATGGTGATACACACCTGTAATACAAGCTACTCGGGAGGCTGAGGCACAAGAATTGTTTGAACCAGAGAGGCGGAGGTTGCAGTCAGCCAAGATCGCGCCACTGCACTCCAGCCTGGGCGACAGAGCGAGACTTCATCTAAAAAAAAAATAAACTAATTAATTAGATTAAAATAAATCAAAGCACTTTTTCAGTTACTTAAAAGGTTGAAGTGGGAGTTCGAGGCTGCAGTGAACCAGTGTACTCCAGCCTGGGTGACAGAGAGAGACCATGTCTCAAAAATTAAAATAAAACATAAAGGCACTTTTTCAGTTAAAAGTATTAAGTCTCTAATTTAGGCCTGGAGGCTCCCCTTGCTTTTTGAATGTACCATTTCTCAAAATGTAATTTATCTGAGGATTGGCCATTCAGGCACCCTTGTTGAAATCTGGGCAATCCATAAAGGCATATGTATAGAGATAAATAGTAAAAAATGTATTTGTAGTTACGGTTTGAATGGCCATTTTAGTCTTGCAGAATGAAGCTAGTGGCCTGTATAGCATTAAAATGATTTGGGGCTCCATGCAGTAGCTCATGTCTCTAATCCCAGCACTTTGGAAGGCGGAGGCAGACAGATCACTTGAGCCCAGGAGTTAGAGACCAACCTGGGCAACATGGCAAAACTCCATCTCTACCAAAAATGCAAAAAATTAGCCAGGCATGGTGGTGGGTGCCTGTAGTCCCAGGTACTTGGGGGGCTGAGGTCAGGGGATCACTTTAGCCTGGGAGGTCGAGGCTGCAGTGAGCTGAAATCACGCCACTGTACTCCAGCCTGGGTGACAAAGTGAGACCCTGTCTCGGAAAAAAAAAAAAAAAAAAGGGTCTTGGATCTGCTACTAATTAGCTGTTGTTTCCTTGGATCTTTTTTCTCTCTAGAAATGGGGGCTTTAAGCCTCTCCCTAGAATCCCGAAGGTGGAGGGAAAAAGGGAGGTCAAATTGGGGTTCCAGGCCTCCCACTCCAGCTACCCCATCCATGGCAGCTCAGCTTTTTATCTTTTTGTTTTATTTTGTTTTGGAGTTCTCTAAACTGACTAACTAGGCAGATAGGCCTAACGGGGAGTAGTTCGGCAGCTGCAGGTGCTGTAATGCCAAAAGGGCTTTAAGGGCCTAGAGCCTTAGGTAGAAGAAATGTAACTCTAAGATGAACATTTAGGAGAGTTATAAAGAAAAACATTTTTATCACATCTGTGGTTCTGACCAAGGTTAGATTAAGCCTTAATTCAGGAAAACAATGAGTTATTCTTAAATTTTGGAAAGCTTTTCATGTATCACTGTCACCACTAGTGCTTGGTAGTGTTAAATATAGTTAGTTGGTCAGAGCAAGGAACAATTTGGCTGTTGCTTGTTTGTTCCCTCAATAAGTGTTATCCATTCTTCATTTTATTCTCAAATAAATGGATGGATAGATGGATGCTTCTGTGCAAGGGTTTGGCTATGGGAGGTCTACAGAATGCTTATAATCGAATTATGGTGACATGGACATTAGAAAATGCTGCAGCCTCAGAAAGCGCTCTGTGATATGTGTCAAATAAGTGGTGCTAACCAAGGGCTATTGGTTTAGCCTGACAGCCTTCTGTTGATCTGGGCAATACTAATTATTTAACAGATAAAGAATTTATTAATCATTTAATAAATCTGATAGAACACTGGAACATAAGCATATGATTCTTCCTTTAGGTGGAATTAGTCAAAGAGCCCATCAGAAGAGATTAGGAAGTCCATATTTCCAGACAAAGAATATGCAGAATTGAGGGGTATTAAAGCAGGTCCAGGCCAGGCATGGTGGCTCACAACTGTAATCCCAGCACTTTGGGAGGCTGAGGTGGGCGGATTGCCTAAGGTCAGGAGTTCAAGACCAGCCTGGCGCATCTCTACTAAAAACACAAAAAAATTAGCCAGGCGTAGTGGTGCGTGCCTGTAATCCCAGCTACTTAGGAGGCAGAGGCAAGGGAATCACTTGAATCCAGGAGGCAGAAGTTGCAGTGGGCCGAGATCAGGCACTGCACTCCAGCCTGGATGACAGAGCAAAACTCTGTCTCGAAAAACAAAAGCAAACAAACAAAAAAAAACACGTCCATTCTCAAATCTCAAATCAGCAAATCTCCAAGAGTATCCATCCTGTACCTACCTGCCTCTGTGCCATGTACTCTGTGAGGGATAGCACAGAAAGATAAGACACTTCCTGATCTTGAAGGATGTAATCTCCCCACGCACTCCCCAACCCCCAACCCCCGCCTTTAAAAAAAACCCACTTTGTTTGGTGGTGATGGTGAAAAAGCAGCCTGATGTAGCACAAAGAATCTCTTGAATGCGTAAATAGTGTGGCCATCGGCTTGTCCATCTGCACCTTTGGTGGTTTCCTTTAGTTCTGATTGATTTCTAAGTTGAGCCACCTCATATCCTCAACTGTGAAAAAAGAAATACCTCAGACTCACCAGACTGCTCATGGTGCCTTGGCTTCCAGGGGCATGTGGTTGGAATTCTGCTGTTACCATCAGCTCCACCACTCTCCTCGGGACCCACCTCAGTCAAAACAGTGGTCTCTGTGCTTGGGACATTAAATCCAAATTCTGAGGCCTTGCTTTGTAGACCTCCCCTTTCTGACCATTTCCCTCTTCCCGACTCCTCTAGTCCCTTCATCAGTCCAGGCTCCCCACAGTACCCCATCTTCCCTCTTCTTTTCCCAGTCTTTCTCTCCTGCCTTCTCTACCCGCATCTCTCCCAGCCATTGCTTAAACCTCTGCAGTCCTTTCAGGTTGGTGGTACACAGCTGGGCACTAAGGTATGTAAATTCCCCACTCTTTCCCTAAGTGTTTGGTGTGTCTAGGCGAAATGGGATTAGGTCTTTGAATGCAGAGCCGTGCCTGTTTATCCTGAATTAAGGACAACCGGGCGCCCAGTTAGGATGCCCCTGAGAATCTGCAAGTGGAGAAGGCTCGGTGAGGGGCCAGGAGGGAGGGACGAGGGCGAGTCCGGGGGCCGCGCGTGTCCGCCCAGCTTCCACGAAAGGTGAAAGGCCTCTTTCCTCGGCAAGACAGGCACCGCTTCCTCAGTTTCCCTCCGCCGCCGCCGAGTGCGCCGGGGCCGGGCCCAGCTGGGGAATCCGAGGCTCTGGGGGAGGGGGTGGCGGGAAATGGTGCCTCGCTCGCCCCAGCGACATCAAACCCTCGTTTGGCGTGCGAGGACAATGGCTGTCTTATTTTCTCCATTCGCCGCGCACAATGCCGGATTCTCTCATTCACCCGCGGTGGTGCGAGCGAGGTAATTAGCCAGCGCCATTCACTGCGGACACTATTGCTATGCGGGGGG
>NW_012115043.1:5960180-5963073 GCF_000951035.1 Colobus angolensis palliatus
TGTGAAAGAGCAGATTAGTGCTCTAAGAAATACTTGTTGTGCTTCTATTCCAATGTTTAATTTACGGAAAAACTGAATAATACAGCTTTAACTTTAGCCAATATGTTCACACACAGAATATCTTACAATTAATTTTTATGAACCTTCCACACCTTGTTTAAACTTTAGATTTTTTTTCTTACTAAAAACAATCCTATAATACTTTAGGCAGAAAAAAATCCACATTCTCATGACTTCTTATAATCTTTCACCAAAACATATTTTACTTTCTTTACACAGCTTGCATGTTAAATTGTTTCTTTAGTAGTTTCAATTACATGTTATAATGTTAACTCTTAGCAACTTTTATTTTTGGTGAAAACCTTGGTAAATTCGAGATTTTAATTATGCACTAAGTATAGAGCCTAGCCTAGGACATACCAGGCAGAAGTGCAGGTAAGAGCTGACTCTTGGCCGGGCACCATAGCTCATGCCTATAATCCCAACATTTTGGGAGGCTGAGACAGGAGAATCACTTGAACCTGGGAGGTGAAGGTTGCAGTGAACCGAGATTGCACCACCGCACTCTAACCTGGGTGACAAGAGTGCAACTCTGTCTCAGATAAAAAAGAAGTGGAGGAATAAAAGAATGGCTACTCCATAGAGTGGCCCTGAGGGCTACAGGTTGCCCAATTTTATGGTTATTTCTTGATGATATGATAAGGGGTGGATTACGCCTGCGTCCCCTTTTTAGGCTATATAAGGTAACTTCCTGATGTTGCCATGGCATTTGTAAACTGTCCTGGCACTGGTAGGAGTGTAGCAGTGAGGACAACCAGAGGTCACTCTCGTGGCCATTTTGGTTTTGGTGGGTTTGGGCTGGCTCCTTTACTGCAACCTGTTTCATCAGCAAAGTCTTTATGACCTATATTTTGTGTTGACCTTTTATCTCATCCTGTGATTTAGACTGCTTTACCCATCTGAGGCTGGGCACGGTGGCTCACGCCTGTAATCCCAGCACTTTGGGAGGCTAAGGTGGGTGGATCACAAGGTTAGGAGATTGAGACCACCCTGGCTAACACGGTGAAATCCCGTCTCTACTAAAAATACAAAAAATTAGCCAGGCATGATGGCGGGCACCTGTAGTCCCAGCTACACTAGAGTCTGAGACAGGAGAATTGCTTGAACCTGGGAGGCAGAGGCTGTAGTGAGTCAAGATTGCGCCACTGTACTCCAGCTTTGGTGACAGAGCAAGACTCCGTATTCAAAAAGAAAAGAAAGAAAGAAACAGTAAGCTTGTCCTGTATTCCTACAAAGATATTCCACAATATATTCCACAAGAGTAAAAGCAAAATAAGTAAAGTTCTTCCAAGTAAACAGAATTAGAAGGCTTTCCATTAACTGGGCAACTGTTGGAACCAAGCTGATATGGGGTTGTTAGTTGATTGTAATGTGCCCAAACTTGGAATACTGATCCAGATTTTTACATTACCCATCCCTCTTATTTCTTATGAACAGCAGTCAGAGATTATTGGTTGGTTCACAGGAATAAGCAGAGTTAGCGTAAACTGCAGAAACAAACTTAAAAACAACTAATGAGATTAGACTTTAATAACAAGTGTACCATAGTTCTTGAAACATAATATTTCTCTGTCCAGTTTCCCATTTTTACTGAAGACAAATCATGGTAAGACCGATTTGCTTTATTATACTTGGTCTAATTATTTGTATAAAGTACAGCAAGAATAATTCTTTTTCACATAGGATCTTTTAAAATTGGCTTTGATGGAACTTGGTTCCATAGAAGGAACCTTAGATGAGATTTTTTAAAGCCAAGCCCTGCCATGGGCTTGTACCCTTAAATACCTATGAATTGGGTAAATTCCTCTCTTTTTGAGGTCCCAAGATAACTTGGGGCTCCTGGACCTGTGAGAAAGTGACATTCTTTACTTGTCATAGGTCAGAAACCCTGTACAGGGACTGTGTAGGCAAGGTATGAGACCAGTTCCCCAAAGGGCTTTTATTGGCTCTACAAGTTAAGTTTGATTCGTTAAAGGAAAGCACATCATTCCAGTCAAAGCCTTGGTAAAATAATCAGTTTCTCCAACTGTGTCCTGTTACAAAAGAAAACAGATTCTTATATGCAAATAATTATATTGCCATAAGTTAAGAATACTCACAACTAGTTTCCAAATTCTGGAGAAATCAGGTAGAAAGAAACAAATATGTTCCAAATTTTGTTCACAGCAGTATATTTTACTCAATTGCTACAAGCTGCAAATAGCTCAAAAGAAAAATTTCCTTGACTCTGAAAAACAAAAACAAAAGATCAGCAACATTTTAAGCAAAATTTTAAAAATTACTTCAGTTTTCTATTGGTTCAGTTAATTCAGTTGACTCCTATTCTATCTGGTATTCATGAAGTTTCCAGCTCTTCATGGGAGTTCTGCAAGTTGTTTCCTCTATTCTAATGTTACAATTTCCAAAGTTATTAGAAACCTGCATTTAAGAACACCTGCTAGAGTTTTATAGTTGATCATAAAACACCTTTTAAAGAGGATTAAAACAAGACAACAATTGTCTGGATGATAAAAAGTTTTAGGACAGCCACTATTAAAGCCACAATTGATAAGGAAATTTGGTTACTTCTGTGGCACACAAAATTTTACATAACAATTATAATTATTAATAACATACATTAAGTTATATTACAATTATAGGAGTTTCCCATAACTTTGGACCTTATACCAATAGCACATTTATGCAAATATAGTCCAAAGAAAGCAAAACACCATTTCACATTTGACAATGCTTCCTGTATGATTTTTGTACCAAATAAACCAAATTTCACCTTTACATTAATGTACTATTAAACCCAATATTTAATAAAACTTTATAGACATATTTACCCAAT
>NW_012115043.1:5966698-5990022 GCF_000951035.1 Colobus angolensis palliatus
TGGGCGCAGTGGCGGGCGCCTGTAGTCCCAGCTACTCAGGAGGCTGAGGCAGGAGAATGGTGTGAACCCAGGAGGCGGAGCTTGCAGTGAGCCGAGATCACGCCACTGCATTCCAGCCAGGGGGACAGAGCGAGACTCCGTCTCAGGAAAAAAAAAAAAAAGATAAGAAAGAGAAAGGAGAGAAAGAAAAGCATTGCCTGTGGCAGGGTGGGGAAAGCGAAATGATCAGGGAGGCCAGAGAAAGACCCACGCATTGCAGTGACAGTGAAAAGTTCAGATGGCTGCTGTCGGTCAAGCAGGGTTCTTTTCTAGCAACCCTAGCAGCTCTTGAGTTTCCCATTTTAGGGAGGAAAAAGCTCCCCATGTCCCAAGATCCTGTACATGCCTAATCCTATAACCCACAGCCATCAGCAAAGAGTGCAAAGCAGCTTAATCCAAAGAGATAGCAGTTAACATCCCATAGTGCCAAACCTGTTCTTAGACAAGAGGGACTTTACCAAGAGGGGCCTCTAACCCCCTAAATCTTAGAAGGTACTCTAACCCTCCTAAGTCGGGCCTCTAACCCAGGGTTGCTCAAGTGTCCTTGCCTTTTATTAAGAGGGGCCTTTAACCCACTCCGTCTTGAAGAGACTCTAACTCCCTGAAGTTGGGCCACTAACCCAATCCCATTCTTTACCTGGATACCGAATCACTTACCCAAAGTCTTCCAATCAGCCCTGCAGTCTATTTCCTTTGGGTTGGGGTGTCTCCTCAGTATCGTCCCTTCCACTGTTTGCCAGAAATATGTTACAGGACCCCAACACTTACCCAAAGGTAGCCGTTGGGTAAGCGTTTCTGCACTATAGTCCTTCTGTGATGGCCAGAAATATGTTACAGGACAGAGGTTCCAATCCAGACCCCAAGAGAGGGTTGTCAGATCTTGCGAAGCAAGAATTCAGGGCAAGTCTGCAGTACAAAGTGAAAGCAAGTTTATAAAAAAAAGTAAAGGAATAAAAGAATGGCTACTCCATAGACAGAGCAGCCCCAAGGGCTGGTGGTTACTCATTTTTATGGTTATTTCTTGATGATATGTTAAACAAAGGGTGGATTATTAATGTATCCCCTTTTTAGACTGTATAGAGTAACTTCCTGACGTTGCTATGGCATTTGTAAAGTGTCATGGCGCTGGTAGGAGTGTGTAGCAGTGAGGATGATCAGAGGTCACTCTCGTGTCCATTTTGGTTTTATTGGGCGTGGACCAGCTCCTTTACTGCAACCTGGTTTGTTGTTGTTGTTGTTGTTGTTGTTGTTTGAGACGAAGTTTCGCTCTTGTCACCCAGGCTAGAGTGCAATGGCATGACCTCAGCTCACTGCAACCTCCACCTCCTAGGTTCAAGCAATTCTCCTGCTTTGCCTCAGCCTCCCAAGTAGCTGGGATTAGAGGCATGCGCCACCACGCCCAGCTAGTTTTTGTATTTTTAGTAGGGACAGGGTTTCGCCATGTTGGTCAGGCTGGTCTCGGACTCCTGACCTCAGGTGATCCACCTGCCTCGGCCTCCCAAGGTGCTGGGATTACAGGCATGAGCCACCGCGCCCGGCCGTCACCTGTTTTATCAGAAAGGTCTTTATGACCTGTATTTTGTGCTGACAAAATCTCATCCTTTGACTTAGAGGGCCTTACCCATCTGGGAATGCAGCCCAGTAGATTTCAGCCTCGTTTCACCCAGCTCCTGTTTAAGATGGAGTTACTCTGGTTCAGAGGCCTCTGACAGATGGAAAGGGGCCACTTTACCCAGTGTTATCCTAGCATCTTAATGTTAGTATGGACCTTAGAGATTATTTGTCTCTCCTGCCCCACTCCCATTTTACAGATGAGAAAACCAAGGTTGGAACCGAAAGGTCACAGAGGGAATCTGTGACGGAGCCAGGAGCTGATCTCAACCTGCCTCTCTGTTACCTAAACCCCAACTATATTAGTTCCTACAAATCCTAATATATGGTTCTGGAAATTCAGGGGAAGTATCTGTTTTTGTTGAGTTGTCCTTGTGATCATGTGAAAGCAATTTACTTAATAGCTGCAGCCTGGGCCCCTCTAACCAGACACCCTTCCGGGAGGTGAGGGAGATCCGATGTCCTGACCAGAACGACGGAAGTTAGGAATATTGTGGGACTGGGCAGGTTTACATAAGGAAGATTGGTGACCCTGACACCGGTAGAGACGCACAGTCTGTGGAGAGGGGCTCTGCTGGGCCTGGACATTTTCAAGTCCAAGGCAGAGAGGAATTCCAAGTCATCTCCTAGCCCCTGACCATGAACCATTGACTGGTATTTGGAAGCAGATGTGCCTCAAAGTTACTGGATGAGACCCAGTAACTGAGCTGTCCAACTCACATTTCCCCATTTTATAGAGGAGGGAAAAGAGGCTCAAAGAGGGGCTTTGCCTTTGCCAAGATCACATATCCAGTTGTTAAAAGAGCTGAGTCTCGGCCGGGCATGATGACTCATGCCTGTAATCCCAGCACTTTGGGAGGTCAAGGTAGGCAGATCACCTGAGGTCAGGAGTTCAAGACCAGCCTGGCCAACATGGTGAAACCCCATTGCTCCTAAAAATACAAAAAAAGTAGCCAGGCATGACGGCGGGCACCTGTAATCCCAGCTACTTGGGAGGCTGAGGTGGGAGAATCACTTGAATCTAGGAGGTGGAGGCTGCAGGCTGCAGGCTGCAGTGAGCCGAGATCATGCCATTGCACTCTAGCCTGGACGACGGAGCAAGACTCTGTCTCAAGAAAAAAAAAAAAAAAAGAGCTGAGTCTTGTGGCCACCCTTTTACTCCATGGAAGCCACTAACTAGCATTTCACAGTGCTTCCCCCCAAGCCCCTCAAAACAGAAAAACAAATTCTGTATTTTATACAACCCAATGGGCTAGACTACAGGCACAGACCTTGCGAGGCCCACCCTCGCAAGGCTTCACAGCTCAGATCTGCTGGAGGGCAGAGTTGGAAGTGCTCAAGGAAGAGCCATCTTGGTTGTTTATATGCCTGTATTCATAGAAATTAGGAGTCATGTGGCAGCACAGTGCCCATTAGTGGGGGTGATAATACCACTTTATCATGGTGCTTATTTGCATTAGTTACTCTCTATAAAACCTACCACTAAACCCTGGGGGAGTTGAAGTGAAGCCTGCTGTGTCATGGGTGACTCTGAATATGAGTAGGAAGGGTGGCAGTAAGGGTCTAGCAACATAGAGGTTATGTGCCTCTGTGTTTTTCTGGGTGAGTCTAGGCCTCATCAGTGATGTTTAAGGGTCATTTGAATATATATTTCCCCACTGAGGACAGCTTTGTGATGAAGGCAAAGACCCTTGGATTTTGAGTCAGACCATTATAAGTCCAAATGTTTGCCTTAACATCACTGACTGGCTGTGTGACCATGGGCAAGTTACCTAACTTAGAAGGGCTAGTAATCCCTACCTCTCAGAGTTATACAGATGGAAGTAATATCTAACCTTTGCCCATTGATGGCCTTTGCAGGTCTTTGTTTTTCAGAACCATATTACTGTGACAGTGACCTTCCTGGCTCTGGTGCTTTCATCCTTCTGATGTTTGTTTTTTCTTTTCTTTTCTTTTTCTTTCTTTCTTTTCTTATTTATTTTGTATTTGTGTGTGTGTGCGTGTGTGTGTGTGAGACAGGGTCTCACTCTGTTACCTGGGCAGTGGCGCAGTCACAGCTCACTGCAGCCTCAACCTATTGGACTCAAGCGATTCTTCTGCCTCAGCCTCCTGAGTAGCTGGGACTATAGGCACTCACCACCATGCCTGGCTAATTTGTGTATTTTTTGTAGAGACAGGATTTCACCATGTTGCCCAAGCTGATCTCAAACTCCTGGGCTCAAGCGATCTGCCCACCTCGGCCTCCCAAAGTTCTGGGGATTACAGGCGTGAGCCACTGCACCTGGCCGTCATCCTTCTGATGTTTCTTAGGAGCTTAGGTGTGCACATCTAAGGACGGATTTGTGGGATGGAGAGAGTTTGCTCCTGGGGTGCCAGAACGTCCTGTCTGACACATTAGCATTCAGTAAGTATCTGTTGAATGAATGCTTACAGTTGACTCAGTGGGTCTGCTGTGTAAATAGAACAGATGACTATATTTCCCAAACCAAAAACCAGGACACATCCTGCCTCATTGCCTGATATGTAGGATGAAAACAGGGCAAAATACTTGAAACTGGGACTGCTTTTGAAAACCTGGCCGTGGGGTTGGTGGGGTGGTCACATGGAGCAGGAGATGCTTTTCTCCCTCTCCCTCCTCCCTCATTGTGAGAGGCTACCATGAAATGCAGGGCAGTGCACCCCTAGTCCCTGGGCTGTCTGAGGCAGGCGCCCTGCCTGCATCCCACAGCACACACCCCCAGGCACACTTCACACCCTCCACTGAGGGAGGAGTTGCTCATGGCTTGATCTGGAGGAAGAACTGGAGCCTCCAAATTATGGGGCTGAGTAATTAAAAGCAGGGCTTTAAGCGGTTTTATTCCCCTTGGCTTGTAAAAGTCTAGCCTAGAGGCTGCTGAGAGCCCTTTTGCCTCCCCTGCAGCCACGCCTTTGGCCTTGCAGTCCATCTCACCCAGTCCGCCAGCCAGGGGACCAACAGCTAGATGGGGGGACATTCCCAAAGCGGAATCCAACCTCCCACTGCCCCCCACCTCTCCTTCATCCAGGCCCCTGTTTGTCAGAGGTGGCTGAGAGGGGAGAGATGTGGATTTATGGCTGCTGACTTGAAAGACAAAGTTGCCTTTTGTGTTAGAATTGGGTGTGGGGGAGTGGTGAGCTGGTGGTAACAAGGGAGGGAGGAGGGAGGGGCTGGGGTTCAGGGGCCCAAGGCAGGGGGTGAAGGACATGAGGAGGCCAAGAAGGCAGACAAAGGCATCCAGAGGCTCCTCAGAGCAGGGTCACTAGGCAAAGTCCCAGATGGGTTAGTCACCCCCAGCGAAGCCACCACAGTCCCCTGAGGCTATTTGTAAATGCCAGACACCTGTCCTCCCATACCCACTCCCACCCACTCCAACACCCAGATGCCACATAGCCTTCCCCTTTCTCAGAACATACTTTTTGGGTTCAGAGCCTTCATTCAACTCTCAGACACTCCTTTAGAAGCCCAGGGAAGTAAGTCACGCTTCCCCCACCCCAGATGATCACAGCCAGTCAGTGTGGGGATTGTTCCCTAGCAGAACCAAAGTCAGGGGCTAAGTGGGGACCCGAATGATGGGTACATGGGACAGAGGGTTGGGAAGGGTGAGCCTGGGCCAGAGAACCCTGCTGACAAGACCACTACCCCACCAGGGACCCTGAGCAAGTGGCCAGCCTCTCCCAGATTCAGGGTTCTCTCCACCACCTTTCTCCTCATAGACTTTTAGAGATGGGACATTTGCAGGTGCCTTGAGGAGTTTAAAGAGCATTCGACATGGCTGGCCTCCTTGCCCTCCAGGGGCCGTCTTGCCCCAGCTGTGCCCCACTAGCACTCTTCCTGGTGGCTCCAGTGGGTCCGTGTGGAGGCCAGAGTAGCCATCGGGTGCCTGAGTTCAGCAGGTGTTTTAACTATACCTCGGAGAGCCACATCCAACCCCCGGAATGAGCCTGGCCAATAAAGGGCTGGGTTTATAGGCTTCATAAACATTTTACTAGAGAAATCAAGGCCTCAATTACCCAGTGGCCTCTTCCAACTGACAGCTTGTCTATTGGGACCCCTGTGAAGCCCCCAGGCAGAAGTAAGGTAGAAGAGGCTCCGGTTTATACCCTGCTGCTCGCCGCCCCCCCCCCCCCGCCCCATATCCTGTTCCCACACCATTCAGGCCTTGCAAATCCAGTTTTTACTCCCTTCTCCAGACAGCTTGAGCTCCATCACACACTCTCTGAGCCTCATCCCCTCTGAGGAAAGAGGCTGCCCTTTAAAGGGAGAAGAGAGCCACCACCATTTCTTCCTGACCCCCCGCCCTGCTCTTCCACAACCTCTCAGTTCCCTTTTAACTCAAGATTATACCATCTTCCCTCAAGAATAGATAGCCAGCCAGTATTTGCTCTCTGCCAAGGCCTGCGCTAAGCAGTTTACGAACATAGCTCATTGAATCCCCCTATTGCAGTGGCTCTAGCGACATGAGCTGTGATCTTCCCTGTTTTATAAGTGAGACAATAGAGATTTCCAGAGATTCTGTCACTTGCCCAAGATCCCACAGCTCATAATGGTGGTGCTGAGATTTGAACTCAGTTCTGTACGATTCCAGAACCTTTACCATTAATCTCCTCCCTGTACTACTACCTCAAACAGTTCTGAGCCCAAGAGGTCGAGGTGAACCTGGGCGATAGAGCAAGACCCTGTCTCAAAAAAAAGAAAAAAAAAAAACACAAAAGTAAAAACAGTTTTTAGCAAGTATTTCCTCACTGGGAACGGAAATCTTTCCATGTGAGGCCTTCCTTGCCCTGCAGCGTGACAGTCTTAGCGTGGGATCCGGTGTGGGCCTCGTCATCAGCCTCTGAGTCCACGTGTCTAAGAGGGGAGGGTGTGGGCAGGGGCAAGGCTGGCCAGTGATGAGGATGGAGAGGAGGGGTGCTCCCTGGTGGGACAGCCAGAGAGACCATGAGCAGGAGAGAAGGCAGTAGGGGAGGTAGGGGAGTCCACGTCCTTGCCTCGGGTCTGGACCAGTGTGCTATCCGGTAGACTTCTCTGTGATGACTGAAGCTCTCTATTGGTGCTGACCCATAGTGTAGCCAGTAACCACTTGTGGCTGCTGAGCACTTGAAATGGAGCTAGTGAGAGGAAGGAACTAAATTTTTTAATTGTATGTCATTCTAAGTTTTTTTTTTTTTTTTTTTGAGACGGAGTGTCGCTCTTGTTGCCCAGGCGCTATCTCGGCTCACAGCAACCTCCGCCTCCTGGGTTCAAGCGATTCTCCTGCCTCAGCCTCCTGAGTAGCTGGGATTACAGGCATGTGCCACCACACCTGGCTAATTTTGTATTTTCAGTAGAGATGGGGTTTCTCCAGTTCAGGCTAGTCTTGAACTCCCAACCTCATGTGAACTACCCACCTTGGCCTCCCAAAGTGCTGGGATTACAGGCATGAGCCACCGCAACTGGCTGTAATTCTAATTTAAAGGGCCACAGGTGAGGCTGGGCATGGTGGCTCAGGCCTGTTAATCCCAACACTTTGGGAGGCCCAGGTGGGAGGATCACTGGAGGCCAGGAGTTCAGGACCATCCTGGCCAACAGGGCAAAACCCCATCTCTACTAAATACAAAAAATTATCCAGGCGTGCTAGCAGGTGCCTGTAACCCCAGCTACTTGGCTGAGGCATGAGAATCGCTTGAACCTGGGAGGTGAAGGTTGCAGTGAGCTGAGATCGCACCACTGTACTCCAGCCCGGGTGACAGAACACGACTCTGTCTCAAAAAATAAATAAATGACCACATGTGGCTTGTGGCTACCACATTGGACAGCACAGACATGGGATGTTGATGACTGAAATTTACTCCAAGTCCTCTGATGATGTAAGGCTCTGTGGACTATGAATTTGACTGCTCTAGGTACCTCATATATGTAGAATTATGCAGTATCTTTTTGTGACTGGCTTATCTCACCTAGCATAGTGTCCTCCTCAAGGTTCATTAGCATGTGTCAGGATTTCCTCCTTTTTAAGGCTGAATAATATTCCACTCTATGGATACAGCATATCTTGTTTATCCATCTGTCAACAGACACAAGTTTCTTTCACCTTTTAGCTATTGTGAATAATGCTGCTATAGACACTATCAAATATCTCTTTGAGACCCTGCTTTCAGTTCTTTGCGGTATATACGCAGAAGTAGGATTGCTGGATCACATGCTGATTCTATTTTTAATTTTTGGAGGCGTTATCATACTGTGTTCCACAGCAGCGGCACCGTTTTACATCCCAACCAACAGTGCACAAGTGTTTTGATTTCTCCACATCCTCATCAACAGTTGCTATTTTCTGTATTTTTGATAGTACACATCCCATTGTAGTTTTGATCTGCATTTCCCTAAGATTAGGGTCTTTTCTCTCTCTCTTTTTTTTTAATACTAGGTCTTCAAAATCCAATGTATATTTGATACTTACAGCCCATCTCGATTTGGACTGGCCACATTTCAAGTGCTTAATAGCTGGCCACTATATTGGAAAATGTGGGCCGGGTGGTGGCTCATGCCTGTAATCCCAGCACTTTGGGAGACTGAGGCAGGTGGATCACTTGAGGTCAGGAGTTTGAGACCAGCCTGGCCAACATGGCAAAACCCTGTCTCTACTAAAATTACAAAAATTAGCCAGGCATGGTGGTACACGCCTGTAGTCCCAGCTACTCGGGAGGCTGAGGCAGGAGAATTCCTTGAACCCAGGAGGCAGAGGTTGCAGTGAGCTGAGATCACACCACTGCACTGCAGCGTGGGTGATAGAGTGAGTCTCTATCTCAAAAAAGAAAAAATGTGGTTCTAAAGGGAAAAGTTGGGGGCAGTGGGGAGAAGTGTGTGGGCTTCAGGCGTGTGTGTGGAGTAAGCAAAAACATGGTAATCATCCCACCTGTCTGAGGAGGGGCTGGACATCCAGAAGGCTGCGTGTCCCTGGTCTCTGGCAGGGATGGATACAAGGAGGGAACAGGCCTTGGTGGCCTTCGGAAGAGTCTGTGGTTCACAACTGCCCCTCTTGAATGGCTATATGAGGTGGGGACAGCCGGCACCTCAGAGCCTCAGGGCCCCTCGCTTTTGCAAAGGTTATGTTTTGGACTCTCCATCCAAACATGCCCCCAGATTTTTTTACCATCACACACCGGATAGGAGTCTGGCTGTGGCCAAAGGGTGGGGGGCCTGAGCTTCCTCCCCAGCACTCTACCTCGACCCTTTGCTGCCCCCCACCTCCCCCTGGAGCCTGTCTAATCAGATCCAGGCCTGACCTCACCAGAGGTCCTGGACCAGGAAGAGAGTCCCCCTCCCCTCCCTGAGCGGCCCCAGATCTGGCTCTCAGGAGGCCCCTCCCCTTGGGTGATTGATAGAGGTGTCCAGGAACTGTTTCCTGCCTGTGTTCTGTTCCCTTCCACTCCTGTGAATTGCTAAGCTCACTTTCTGCCCTCTGTCTCTCCCCACAACCTGGTCGCACCTCTGGTGGGGGCAGGGCAGGGCTGGGAGATTCCTTCCCAGATCGCTGTAGACAAAGGTGCCTTCTTCCTTTCTCCCCACCTACTGCCAAGCAGGACTTTGTCCTCCCTGTCGCTTTCTCTGGCCCTCACACCTGGAAGACCATTGCCCATCATCCCCCAAAACTGTCCCCACCAGGCCAACACATATCCACAGGAGTGTAAACATGAAGAGCCAAAGTGACAGCACCACTGTCAGGTGCACCAGCCACAGACACAATACCACCAGCACCAGACATAAATACTCAGTGCTAACACACTAGCTGGTCTGTACTGTCATCAGCAACGCAGTGGCCTGCAGGGTGACTCGTTCAGATCTCAGGGTGCCCTGAGGTCCGGCCTTCAGCCCCACTTCCTCAGGTTTGCCCAGGGACCCTCTCCCTAGAGAGACATAATGAGGGACAGTCCACCCAGCTCTGTGGCTTCCTGGCACAAGCCAGGGCATAAACACACTTGTGAATCAAACATGTTCCACCCTGAGGGGGCTGAAGTGGCCCCAACATCCCTTTTCCTCAAACTTCCTAAAGAAAAAAATCCTGTGCCAGCCTGGGCAACATAGGGAGACCCTGTCTCTATAAGAAATACAAAAATTGGCCAGGTGCAGTAGCTCATGCCTGAAATCCCAGCACTTTGGGAGGCCAAGGTGGGCGGATCACGAGGTCAGGAGTTTGAGACCAGCCTGACTAACATGGTGAAAGCCCATCTCTACTAAAAATACAAAAATTAGCTGGGCATGATGGTGTGCACCTGTAGTACCAGCTACTCGGGAGGCCGAGGCAGGAGAGTCGCTTGAGCCTGGGAGGCGGAGTTTGCGGTGAGCTGAGATCATGCCATTGTACTCCAACCTGGGCGACAGAGCAAGATTCCATCTCAAAAAGAAAAAAAAAAATGTAATTAGCTGGGCGTGGTGGTATGCACCTGTGGTCCCAGCTCCTCAGGAGGCTGAGGTGGGAGGTTTACCTGAGCCTGGGAGGTCAAGGCTGTAGTGAGCTAGGATCACACCACCGCACATCAGCTTGGGTGACAGTGTGAGATCCTGTCTCAAAAGGAAAAAAAAAGAAAAAATACTATTGCTTATGAACCAGACGTACATGGAAGATTTTAGGAGACTCCAGCTAAGCTGAGTTTGCTGGCCCAGAGATTGTGAATCCTGTTCATGAAGACAGATGGGGAGGCAGGACTGGAGGAGCCCTGAAGAGTGGCTCGTCCACTCCCTTCATTTGTGGCTGAGAGGACGCTGCCTGCCCAGGGTCTCACAGAAATCTTGGGACGCCTAAGGAATATGCAGGACTGACCAAAAAGCTGAGAGAGGGTATAAGGAAGGGAGGGAAGGAGGAGCCTCAGATGAAGAGGACCACACCCTCCTCTTGCACCTGCCCTTCCTGGACCACACCTGTGCAGCCAGCTGGACTCCCAGGGGTGGGGGTGAAGAGCCTTCCCTAGAGCTCATTACCTTTCCTCCACACAGTGAGAAGAAGCTAGTCCAACATGCAGTCCACTCTGTGGTTACCTGGCTTTGGAGAGTGAGAAACTTGTTGCAGAACTAAGGGACATCCCAGCAGAGAGCCTAGGCCTCAGTTTCCCCTTCCTAAAATAGATTAGCTTCAGATTCATGGTTTTCAATTACTCTTAAAGGCAAAACTACCCTTCAAATTAAATGTTTAGCAGAACTGTAACCAAGTAAAGCTGATGGAGAGGTACAGCAAGGTGCTGCTCTGATGGATGGGAAATGTGAACAGGAGGTGGACTTAACTGCATCCAGGTGGCCCCAGGGGACCCGTAGGAGTCAGTTGCACTGTACACAGTGAAGGATATCAGACTGGCTCCATACCTGTGACCCTTCCAGCTCTAGCTCCATGTCCAACTGTGCTGTGGCTGCTTAGTGCTGGGGGGAGGAGGAGGGAGCCAGGCAGTGGAAGCCAGACTTTCTCCATCCCTAGCACCCTGATAAGAAGAAGCCCTTTCCCTTGTATATTTCCTCAGGCCAGCTTCTAGCAGTGGGTGCCTCCAGGGAGCCCAGAATGGGACTAGAAGCACAAAAGGATTCGTTCCTTAATGAGGAGGCATCTGTAGTCAGCAGAGCCATTAGTCCCCACCCCAGGTCCCTGGGGGACTGCGAGCTCCTCTCCAGCTGGAGTGAGGAGGAGGCAGGCAGCTCCCCATCTTCGAAGGAGCAGGGCCTGGGGGACGTAGACAGCTGACCCGGGAGCCTGGATGCCCTCTCCACTCCCTGGGCTCATGGCACCCAGTTGCCTTCCTGGAGGTGGAGGGCTAGAGGCAGTAGAGAGGCTCCAGCAGCACCCTGGCCCCCCTCCCCCAAGACCCTGGGCTGACCTCCCTTGGCCAAACACAGTCTTTGGCCTGAGACCAGGAAGGCTGACCTCCCAGTGCTCCCTGGGGATCCTCTCACCAAGCCTGATGGGAGCACCAGCTGGGACACTTACCCCCCACCTCCCACCCCCAGGGCCCCAAGGTACTGTTTATAAGGGCTGTACCTACGTGGGGATGTGTGTGATTGATTACCTGCACCGAACCAGAGGTACACACCCCCCGCAGCAGTGGACGGATTCCTGTCCAGATGCGGACACTCAGACCACATACACGGAGACACAGCCCTGCACACATGTACAAAGAGGCGCACATACCCATCAGCCACACTCCCAGGAGGCCCTCAAAGACGAGGAAGCAGGGCGGGGGATTTTTTATGCATGTTTATATTTAATGAACCACATGCAAATGAGATGGAGAACACGCCACAAAGGAGCCAGCCCTCAGAGACTCTGGGTGGAAGGGCACAAAGGCTTGCCTTTTGGGCCACCCTGGAGGCCAGATCAGGCTGGTGGATTGAGGGGGCCTGAGATGGGGCATGGGGGCCACAGGGAGGGTGGCCTGTCCACACCAGGGAGCCAGGAGCAGGAGCCAGGATGAGCTCCAGTGTCCCTGCTGCTGTGGGGGAGGGCTTCCTCTGGGAGGGGAGCAACTGTCCCAGTTGATGGAGTGCCTGAGACGAGGGGCTGCCTGCCTGGACAGATGGTGTACCGCCTTCCCGCACTTGAAGCAAAGTGGATTTTAATGAAATCGCAGCCCTGGTGCTGAAGCTGGGAACCCGAGTGGGAGGGGCTCCTTCCCCAGGCATTACAGGGTGGGGTCTGGGCATGGGTGGAAACGGGGGTGGGCAGGAACACTTAACCAGCCTGTCACTGGGAGGGGAGGGTGCACCACAGCCCCTCTGCACTGATGATCTCTGCAGACCAGAGTTCAAGCGGTTAGTTCAGATCCCCAAAAGGTGGGGAGGGGTCCCTGAATATTTATGACACATTGAAATGTAGATTGGTAGGTCTGACAGTCTTCTGAGAGGCTTGTCACCTTGGATGGATGCAACACCCTCTTGGGGTGCATCGAGAGACTGCAGATGAACTGGGGGGTGGGAGGAGGAGGAGGAGGAAGAGGAGGAGGAGGAACCAAAAAAAAGCTCCCGGGCCTGGTAACCAGGGCCTGATGACCAGTGTCCTTGCTGGGCAACATTGGACCAGTTGCTTCCCTTCTCTGAGCCTCAGCTTCCAATTCTATAAAATGTGAAGCACTGAGGATCTGAGCCCTTGCCTGCCTTAGGGAGAGTTTAGGAAGATGAATGTGAAAGCTGAAAAAGTGGGGTGTGGGGCTTAGGAGCAGGGCTTTGTCTGATTGGCCTTCATGGGTCAGTTTTGGGGGACCAAGGTCTCCAAGGGAAGTCTGAACAGCCCAGGATTTCCTTATTAGAGGTTTGTTATCCAGAAGTTTGTCCAGACTTTTTACAAAGTATCCCAGCCCAGCCTATACCACCTGTTAGGGGAGATGTTTCCTAGCTATTGGAGGCTGGAGTAAGTGCTGATGGGCCCCCCAAGCTATTGCTCTCGCAGGAAAACTCCTGCCCCTTGATGAAGTGGGCTCCAGGTCTCCGTGCCTGTGACTCCACTGCAGCCCATTCTCCCCTCCCCTCTGCCCTCAGCAGCGCACCGCACTCATACACTTCTCTTCCCCTAGCCATGTCGGACTTCCACGTGCATCCCCAGGCCACCGTGGGTGAGGAGGGTGGCGTGGCCCGCTTCCAGTGCCAAATCCATGGGCTTCCCAAACCTCTGATCACGTGGGAGAAGAACAGAGTCCCAGTTGACACGGACAATGAGAGGTGAGTCACGTGTGGGAAAGACAGAGGGAGGACAAAGAGTTGGCCAGTGACTCTGGCCTTAGAGAAGGACTGCTCGCGGCTCTGGGAGCTGGTTGGTGCCCACAGGTGCCTGAGACAGTGGTGTTTCTGCAACCGCAGTTTAGACTGCGTATCCACATGATTTGCTGGGCCCAGATTCTAGGCTCATGGATGTGTCTGAGGATCGTGTGTGATCGTTGTCAAGGCTGGAATTGAGGGTATATCCACCTTCGAAAGTCCCAGTGTGAGTCTGATGATGTTGGGACGGTGCAGTGCTTGGGGCCTGGGCTGTGTCTTGGATGCCCAGAGTCTTTGTGGCTGATTATGTCAGTGGCTGTGCTGGTGGCCAACTGTGTCCCTCCCCTCAACAGGTACACACTGCTGCCCAAGGGGGTCCTGCAGATCACAGGACTTCGAGCTGAGGACAGTGGCATTTTCCACTGCGTGGCCTCAAACATCGCCAGTATCCGGATCAGCCACGGGGCCAGGCTCACCGTGTCAGGTGAGGGTCCTTCGGCCCTTTCCCCCAACCTTAGATCAACCCGCTTCAACTGGCCTCTGCAGCCTTCTCAGCCACGTGCGTGCAGAGTGCCGGGCTCTGTGCTGCCTGGCGTGAGGGTGCACAGGAATCTGAGGCTGGATCTCTGGCTCATTTCCCCCTGGGAATCCCATCCTGTGCTGGTGTCCAGGACTCCCCCATTGCTGACAGTCCCGCAGGGCCAGCAGGAGAGGGACGGATGTCCAGAATGTCCTGGTCCGCTGGTATCTCTCTACCCACAGGACCTGGTTTCTGGGCTGCTGTTTGTTTCCCACCCGCTGTGTCCTGGGCTGTGGGTGGGGTGAAGAAGCAGGAAAGTACCCAGCTGAAGTGAGGAAATGTGGCGTCTTCCTCCCAGGCTCGGGCTCTGGGGCCTACAAGGAGCCGGCCATCCTCGTGGGGCCTGAGAACCTCACCCTGACAGTGCACCAGACCGCGGTGCTTGAGTGTGTCGCCACGGGCAACCCGCGCCCCATTGTGTCCTGGAGCCGCTTGGGTGAGCCTCATCCCCACAGCCCCTGCCCCTCCCAGCCTGTCCCACCCCCTGGGAGGGCCAGTCTCAAACTCCTCACCCAGCTCCCAGGGAATTTGGAATCCTGTTTGTTCTCTGTGGGGGTCCATTCTATCCCTGTGATCTGGGAAGAGGGTAAGTTTCCCTTTCTTGGAAGGACCAGGGAGGCCCCCTTGTCCACCCTATTCTCCCTCCCCCTGCAGGGATGGCTTAGCTCCCTGGGTTACCTTGTCCGATCCTGGCAGTCCTCCCCTCACCCTGGCCTTGGGGACCCCAGCACCCTTCAGCAGCCCTCAGCACCCCAGAATCTGTCCCCTCCTGCTAATTCCTGTCCTCTATACCCTGGCCGTGTTCCTCAGCTGTACAGTCCCAAGCCCCTCAAAATCCCAGCCAGTTGTTAGATCCTCACTCTGGGCCCCCCAATCTCTAGCCTGGCCCCCTAAGTCCCCCAGCCTAAATCCCCAGGCAGCTGAAGGAGAGAAATGAAAGGGTGCAGATGGGCCCACATTGTCTGAGCGGAAAGGTCACTCGGGAAGGAAACTCTGGAGGGGGTGGGGTGGGGCCGCATTCACAGGGAGACTGTGCCACATTGTAGCAGCTGAGTGATGGGGAGGGAGGGGGCAGCAGGCAGGATAATGGAGTAGATTTCACCACTTCAGGGCCTGAATGGGGAGCTGTCTCCTTGTATTCTGACTGTGCTAATCTGATCCTGGTGGGGGTGGGGGAAGGGCTCGGGTCCCTGGGAGAGACTGGGAAGAGTGGCCTCACCATTAGGAGGAACCTCTAGGCACTCCAGGGACCATCTGGTCCAACATTTCCCAAAGCATGATCTGTCAAGCGGGAAGGAATGGCCTACTAGTCTAACAAGTTTGGGAAACAGAGTTAACTGGGTCCCCCCTGTACCAGGTCACAGGGGTACTGTGATGTGACTTACCATCCAGGCATAGAATGGATATGTGACCGTGGATCCAGAGAGAAAAACCAGGCTTGGAAACGTCAATCTAATCCAGACTCCTTACTTTACAGATTGTGAAACAGAAGGGAAGGGCCTTGTAGGTGGCCCGTGAGTCAGTGGTGATGCTAGGCTCAGGACAGGGCGTCCACTGCTAGGCGCGAGGGTTCTGTGCCGCACTCTGCTGCCTTTTCCATGTTAAGGTGCCTGGGAGGGAAGGGGCAGAGTCAAAGACTGAGGCTCCTTGGAAGACGGGAGGAAGGGCGAGCCCTCTGGAAGTTTCCTTTACTTTCCTTCTTACACATCTATATCTGACCCTCAGCCATGCCCCCTCCCCTTCCTCCCCAGATGGTCGCCCTATTGGGGTGGAGGGCATCCAGGTGCTGGGCACGGGAAACCTCATCATCTCAGACGTGACGGTCCAGCACTCCGGCGTCTACGTCTGTGCGGCCAACAGACCTGGCACCCGGGTGAGGAGAACAGCACAGGGCCGGCTGGTGGTACAAGGTATGGATCAGCCAACCCTGGGGAGGAAGGCAGGGATCTCCGCACAGTCCCTTCCTCCTGGCCTAGGCCCAACCCCAGGGCCCTGTCTCACCCCAGTCTCCTGGACTCGCCCTCGCCCTGCCCTTCGCCCCTCACCGGTCCCCCGGCCAGGCCAAAGGTGGTGCGTTCTCCCTTCTAATGCTTGCATTGGGAATGGGTGGACCGTCTTGGTCATGCAGCAGCCCCTGCATGCCCTCCGGGGGCCGTCGGCGCCCCGACACCCGGGGAGTCATTTCCACTTTCTCATCTCAGCTGGTGTCCCCACCTGTGTCGCTCACACGTGTCTCCCCACGTGCTGTTTTCATTCACACATGTGGCACGTCCATGCTCACACCTGCCTGCCTGTGCGCTCCTGGCCTGCTTGTCATTTTCACGCTGTCGCCAGCAGCCTCACTGTGCACGCAAAGCTGCCTCCCCTTCCGCAGGGCGGGGCCCTGCCGCTAACCAGGTCCTTTAGTTGGCCTCTGGCCATGGGGCTTAACTGTCCCCGTGACTGGGCTTGGATGACCATTTTCAGGGTTTTCCTGTGGTTGTTCCCTGCCGGAGATGAGGCGGGGGAAAGGGTGGGAAGTGGGAGAATTAGGAACTTAAATGCCCGTTTGTTTAGCATTCCATGTGCCGTTAATCTGTCCAAATGAAAGTGATGGAGCATTTCATTTCCCGGTTTTAATAGAGGCTTGAGGCCTGGGATTGGAGGAGAGCAGAATTGAATGTAGGGGCGAGGGGGCCCCCGGTACTGAGGCTCATACATCTCCCCCGTCATTACCGCTTTCTGGAGGTGCAGCCAAACCTATTAGCACATTTATTTATTTAACAATTTCCTGAACAGGGAGCTCAGCTTGATTGCTTTCGGATACAAATGTCAGTCTTTTAAATAGTCATTATAAAGGAGTCCTCTTGGGTCTGCCTGGGGTGGAGGGAAGAGGGAGGTGGGCCATCCCCTGAGCTGGGCAGGAGTAGAGGCTGGGCCCCACCTGGAGGAGTCTTCAGGGGGCAGATGTGTGTTTGGAGCCCACCTCTCGCCCTGTGTATCTCTCTGGTCCCATCCCCTGTTCCCTTCCTCATGCCGTCACTCACAGCTGTCTCTGTCCGTACCCCCCCTCCCACCATCCTGACCCCACTCGCAGCCCCAGCTGAGTTTGTGCAGCATCCCCAGTCCATCTCCAGGCCAGCTGGGACCACAGCCATGTTCACCTGCCAAGCCCAGGGTGAGCCGCCGCCTCACGTCACATGGCTGAAGAATGGACAGGTGCTGGGGCCGGGAGGCCACGTCAGGCTCAAGAACAACAACAGGTACGTGTGTGGTGTGTGCTGGGGTGAGGACCTGGGAGAGCAAGGAAAGGGGGACCTGGAGTGAGTGGCCTGAGTAGACTGTGCACCTCCTGCCAGGGAGAGCACAGAATTGGGAGTCTGGAGATTGGGTTGGAGTCCCAGTTCCGCCACCAACTTGCTGGGAGATTTCACACAAGTCATTAGTCTCCTGGAAAGACTGTTTCTCCATCTCTCAAATGGGGAGATTTGGTCAACCTCCAGGGAGAAGGAGGGAACCTGAGGCTCTCTCTCTCCCCTGCAGCACACTGACCATTTCTGGAATCGGTCCTGAAGATGAGGCCATCTACCAGTGTGTGGCTGAGAATAGTGCGGGCTCATCACAGGCCAGTGCCAGGCTGACCGTGCTGTGGGCTGAGGGGCTCCCTGGGCCTCCCCGCAATGTGCAGGCGGTCTCTGTGTCTTCCACTGAGGTGCGTGTGTCCTGGAGTGAGCCGCTGGCCAACACCAAGGAGATCATCGGCTACGTCCTGCACATCAGGAAGGCTGCTGGTGCGCGCAGCCAGCTCTGCTCCCCCTTTCTCTCATTCACTATTTCTCATCCCTTCCAATCCTGCACGTCCTGACCCGATGCCTTCCTTTCCTTCTCCCCGCTGTCCCCCCTGGGCACCCTGGCTGCCCTCATTTCACCAATGCTGGCAGGACTCCCCCAGTCCTTCACACTCCCCTGCCCACCCTGTGCCTCTCCAGACCCACCGGAGCTGGAGTATCAGGAAGCAGTCAGCAAGAGCACCTTTCAGCACCTGGTCAGCGACCTGGAGCCCTCCACAGCCTACAGTTTCTACATCAAGGCCTACACACCAAGGGGGGCCAGCTCAGCCTCTGTGCCCACCCTAGCCAGCACCCTGGGTGAAGGTGAGGCCTGGGTGTGGAGCACAAAACCACAGGCACTCAGGGTATCAGAGCAGAACCACCATGCACACTTGTTCAGGTTGTGCACTGTGCTGGGTGCCCGGCCCTGAGCCTGTCAGGGCTGGGTCTACTTGGAGGAAAGGGCTTCTTTTTCTAATTCATAGGAAGGTGCTGCTTTCGTAAGCACATGCCCTGGATCAGAGGCCAGAGGGCTGTCAGGTTTTTGGGGGTCAGGGTCACAGGTGGAAAGTAGAAAAGTAGAGCGTCCACTGGGTCCTCACATCATGGCCTCTTTCTGTACATGCAGCCCCTGCCCCACCCCCACTGTCAGTGCGGCTCCTGGGCAGCTCCTCCCTGCAGCTGCTGTGGGAGCCTTGGCCCCGGCTGGCCCAGCACGAGGGCGGCTTCAAGCTGTTTTACCGCCCAGCAAGCAAGACCTCCTTCACCGGCCCCATCCTGCTGCCTGGAACGGTCTCCTCCTACAACCTCAGCCAGCTCGGTGAGGCAGACACAACCCGGGGCCTAGTGGGCTGGGCAGGGTGCGGCGCTGAGGGCCAGGAGGTGGTGTACAGGGGTCACCTCCCTTTCCCGGCTCGGACAGAGCACGTGGTGGGGCAGGGGCAGTCACTCAGCCGCCCTGCCTTCCCCCAGACCCCACTGCAGTATACGAGGTGAAGCTGCTCGCCTACAACCAGCATGGAGACGGCAACGCCACAGTCCGCTTTGTGTCTTTGAGGGGAGCATCTGAGAGGACAGGTGAGGGCTGGGGATGGAGTGCAGGGCTGAGTGGGTGGGAAGCAGGGAAAGTAATGGGGTGAGATAGCATGTGCCACGCTTGAGAGCACAGGCTTAGACTGCAGTTTGAAGCTTGGCCATGCACGTGCTGGCTGTGTGACCTTGGTCAGGTTATTTAACCTCTCTGATCCCAGTTTTCTCTATAATACAGAGATAATAGTACCTACTTTACAAAGCTGTGGCAAGGATGAAATGGTCCATGCTATTGCTAGTATCTGGTAAAAAGAACCAAAAAGATTGGGCTGGAGTCCTGTAGGCAAAGTCAAAGGGTATTCCCACTCCCACTTGGGGGTGGGAGCAGCTGAAGGAAGAGGAGCCCCCAGAGGCTGGGTGTTTAGGAGTGCTTCAGACCTGGAGAGCCAAAGCCTCCAACCCATCCCTGTCCCCAGCCTTGAGCCCACCATGTGACTGCCGGAAGGAGGAGGCCGCCAACCAGACGTCCACTACAGGCATCGTCATCGGCATCCACATCGGGGTCACCTGCATCATCTTCTGTGTCCTCTTCCTCCTGTTCGGCCAAAGGGGCAGGTGGGTCCTGGGCCAGGGAGAGGGGCTGGGCTGGTGTGTGGCGGACTAGGCCTAGAGAAGGTGAGTGTGGGCTCACTGCCTCTGTCTCTTGTCTTTCTCCCTCCCCTCAACTCTTGGCTCACCCCTAGGGTCCTCTTGTGTAAGGATGTGGAAAACCAGCTGTCCCCTCCTCAGGGTCCCCGGAGCCAAAGGGACCCTGGCATTCTGGCCCTAAATGGGGCGAGACGGGGAGAGCGGGGCCAGCTGGGCCGAGATGAGAAACATGTGGATATGAAGGAGCTGGAGCAGCTGTTCCCCCCGGCCGGGGCAGCAGGGCAGCCAGACCCCAGACCCACAGTGAGTGTCCATGTCTTGAACAAGCCCCCGCCTCAGGCTCTGACACTGTCACCCTCTGATCCTGCACCCCTTCACCTTGGCCACGGGCCTCAATCATTGGCCTTAGTCAAGCTGCAGGTCTTCTCTCTGTGCCCCTGAGTCGGGCAGGGAGACCTGGAGACCCTAAGGCCCAAGTGGGGTTGAGTTGGAGCCTGGCGCCCTGGCCCTCAAGCTCACATCTGTGTGACGGGCTCTTTCCCCAGCAGGATCCTGCAGCCCCTGCCCCGTGTGAGGAGACCCAGCTCTCCATGCTGCCACTTCAGGGGTGCGGCCTGATGGAGGGGAAGACAGCGGAGGCCACGGCCCCCTGCGCAGGCCTGGCGGCTGCCCCACCACCCCCAGGTGGAGGCCCCGGCCTCCTCAGTGAAGGCCAGGCTGCCAGGCCTGCAGAGGCCCGGGTTACCCAGCCAGCTCACTCTGAACAGTAGCCAGTGTCTGGCAGGCTCCAGAGGGTGGCTGGAGAGGGGACCCATTCTCAGGTCAAAAGCAAGATTTCTACTGTCATGTGGGATTTGGATGGTCCTGGGGGCTCCCCAGCATTTCTGTCCTGACTGCCTCTTGCGTTGTCAAAACCCAAGGCAGCCTTGGCAGGGACCCCCACTCGCAACACCCATCAGGAGCTGGAGCAGTTCCTGCAGGAGCCCGTTCCCTCCCTGGGCTGACGCCCCCTCACCTCTGCCTGGCACCCACGTGACTTGGAACTGAACCAACATTTTTCTTTAAAAAGCAAAACTTAAAATCAAAAAAAACAAAAGGGAGAGAGATAGAGGAAGGTGAATTAGACTCCAAAAGATGACCCTGCTGTAGCTGGGCCCTGACACTCTCACCCTCCACCAACCTTGTTTTCTCAGGATGGATTTTTGCTGTTTTGGCTCTCAGCACCTACCTCAGCCGGAATGAATGTCCTGGGGGCAGTGGGGCAGTGGCCTCAGCCCCCTTACCCCACAGAGCCCGAATGCACTCCTACCTCAAGCCCCCTTGATGGGGACCCCCTCTCCCTTCCCACACTGTTGTCCAGAGTAAAAAAAAAAAAAAAAAAAAAAAAAAAAAAAAAAAAAAAGCATTTCCCCATTTGCGGATGTGAAAGAAAATGTCTACCTCAAGGCTCGCTGGCTCTGTGGGCTGTGTTGTCACTGGACCTGCCTCCCCACCCCTCCTGCCCACAGCCCACCTGCCTCTCGCGGAGAGGGGAGGCCAGAGGTTAGGCCACCAAGGGGAACTCTTGTGGCCTACGGAAATAGAAATGGATTGGGCAGAGAGAAAATGTGAAAGAAGCCAAAAATGAGAGGAAATTTGTTCCTTGAAGTATAAAGTGTCCAAACGAGCCACCTCCCAGCACACCGCCTGTCCCTGTCTTGTCTGTCCACTCCCATTTGAGCCAGCCCATCCTTGATGGGGATGCTCATGAGGAACCTGGGCTTGGGAAGGTGGCATCACCTGGCCGCCTGCCTCCTGTCCTGCAGGCCCGGCCCCTGGAATGTACCATGTGTGGGATGGGTGTGTGTGAGGGTGAGGGGGTGTGGGTGTCCCCTACAGAGGTACCCAGCCTCAGGCACACAGCCAGCCTGATCCACCTCTCGACAGGGGAGCACCCACTGTCAGCAGCCACGGCCGGAAGCTATTTTTATACAAGGTGTGTTAAGGGTTGTGTTCTTGTGACTTTTTGTTTCTCTTTTCTGTTGTGTTGTTCTTTGAACTACTTAGTTAAAGAAGAAGAAAAGAAAACCAAGGAAACAAATACCTATTTTTGGTTACACTCAGAAACATTTTTTTAAATAGCAGAAGAAAAACTTTTTTTTAAAGAAAAAAAAATAAGTGTATTCCTTAAGAATGAGATTAGACCATAAAAGTCCCTGACCCCCAACCCTCTAGGGACACCCCCACCCTGAACTTTAGTTAATTAGCTGAAGAAGATAGAATTTGTGGTGTTTTCCTAGAAAACTAGAGCTGTGTCTGTGTGGACTTGGGGAAGGGTAGTCCCTTCCCTTCTCCCAAATGATGTGTGGATGCCCAGGGCTCCACAAAACTCCAAGGCAGTGCCCCCTCTGTTCCCAAAGCAGCTTCTCTCGGGAACCTCCCTCTTTCCCTTGGGAAGGGTGGGGCTGGGGGTCACCTGGCCTGACTTGGGTTTTGTCACACTCTGCTCATTTTGACTGAATAAAAGTCCTATTGCCAAAGTGAACCTGGAGTTTTTTGGTGGCTGTGTCAGGCCCTGGGGCAGGGGCTGGGGTGCTGGGTGGGCCAGGGCCCTCATAGGCCCAGAACCTGGGATAGTTGCAGCAGACCCCACACACCACAGACCTCTGCCACACGAGGCGCAGTTCCTGAGCCCTCACCCCTCCCTGTGAGGAAGACATGCTAGTGACCGTCATCTCCATTTTATTTATTTAATGTATTTTTTTCAGAGTTTTTTACTCTGTCGCCGAGGCTGGAGTGCAGTGGCACAATCTCAGCTCACCACGACCTCTGCCTCCCGGGTTCAAGTAATTCTCCTGCCTCAGCCTCCTGAGTAGCTGGGATTATAGGAGTGCGCCACCACACCCAGCTAATTTTTGTATTTTTGGTAGAGACGAGGTTTCGCTATGTTGGCCAGGCTGGTCTCGAACTCCCGACCTCAAGCAATCTGTCCATCTCAGCCTCCCAAAGTGCTGAGATTACAGGCATGAGCCACTGTGCCTGACCGGTCATCTCCATTTTGTAGTTAATGAAACCAAGAAAAGAGAGTTGAAGGAAATGTCCAAAAGCCCACACAGCCAGTTGGTCAGTCTGATCCTCACACAGGATCCGAGTTTGTATCCAGGCCAGGCCGCCAGGTTCCAGGCTCTGCATTCTGACCACCGCTCCACGCCTCCTTGGCCAGCAGCGAGGAGACTGCCTGCTCAGCCCACCAAGGTTGAGCGCTCTCCAGGTGCTGGCCAGGCCGGGCTGTGTGCTTTTCATGCACTGTCTATGAGGAAGGACTGGTTTCCTCCCGGTTCTGAAGCTGAGGAAACAGGCTGTGACTGAGTGATTCTCTCCAGGGCACTCAGCCGGGACTCCGACCAGGCCTCTCTGTTCTGCCATTGTCTCTTAGTCCAGGCTCCTGAAGCCAGGTGACTGGGGCTGCTACGGCTCAGACAGGTGCGAGAGAGGTTGGGCTTAATGGCAGTTATGCTGACAAAGATCTGGAGGTCTCAGCTGGCCTCAAACTTGAGGCAGCAGCATAATGCAGCTGCTGCTGAATTTCAAAGCCTGGGTTCACACCCAGGAGGCTCGGCAGACCTGGAGAGCCAGGTTCTAAACCCAGGGGCACCTTTCGAGAGGAACATACCAGGAGAGCAGTTGGTAAATTGAGTTCCCTGGCTATGGCTGGGGTGAGGAGGAGCTCTCTGGAGGGCCTCACTCTCTCTGCCCACCCTCACCCAGACCAGCTTGATATTTTTTCCCATATTTTTTTCTGTCTTATTACATGTTGGACTTTTTTTTTTTTTTTTGAGACAGAGTCTCATTTTGTCACCCAGCCTGGAGTGCAGTGGCATGATCTCGGCTCACTGCAACCTCC
>NW_012115043.1:5991511-5995888 GCF_000951035.1 Colobus angolensis palliatus
AACACATGGGGTCTCACTCTGTTGCCCAGACTGGAGTGCAGTCAAACCTCAGTGGTTTCACATCACATTTATTTGACTTACAAATCTGCAGCCTGGGCAGGCCTCAGGGGCAGCTGTCTTTGCTACACTCTGCATCAGCGTGGGCAGCTTGAAGCCTGGGGGCTGGGAGCCTCTGAAGGCTCCCTCCCCCTCCCGAGTCTGGTGGCTGATGCTGGCTGTGAGCCCAGCATCTCCACGTGGCCTCTCCGTGTGGCCTGGGCTTCCTCACAGCATGGTGGCTGGGTTCCAAGGACAAGCATCCTGAGAGAGAGAGCCAGGTGGAAACTGCAACATCATTTCTACGCTGACCTGAGTGACGCATCATCACTTCTGGTATATTCAGTTCTTTAGAACAAGTCGCTAAGGCAAGCCACATTCAGGGAATTTGAGGGGAATTGGAGTCTTCTTTTCAATGGAGGGTCAAAGAATGTATGGACTGTTTTAAAATGACCACAGGGGCAGGGAGCAGTGGCTCACCTGCTGGGGAGAATTGCTTGAGCTCAGGAGGCAGAGGTAGCAGTGAGCTGAGATCATGCCACTGCACTCCAGCTTGGACTACAGAGTGAGACTCGGCCTCAACTAAATAGGTAGATAAATAAATAAAATTACCACAGGGCCACTCCGGAGGGACAGGTGGGGAACAAATATGAGCCAGGAGGCAGGAAGGGGAGGAAAGCTCTACTCCATGGCCCTGGGACTGTGCATGAGGTTGGTGGGGACACAGCTGGGGGTGGCAGGAGACAGAGGGTGCCCCCAACTCCTATGGGGACGCTGGGGCTGGACACGGAATGAGTGAGTGGGAGCAGCTAAGGCTGGGGGCCTGCCTTGAATTCTGAGTTAAGGCTCAAGTCAGAGAGAGGAACAGCTAAACCCAAGGCCCTCCCTCAAAGAGATATTAGAGGGCTGGGCACAGTGGCTCACTGTGTAATCCCAGCACTTTGGGAGGCCAAGGCGGGAGACAGCTTGAGGCCAGGAGTTCGAGACCAGCTGGACAACATGGCAAAATCGTCTCTACACAAAATTTGAAAATTAGCCAGGCATGGTGGCACATGCCTGTAATCCAGCTACTCAGGAGGATGAGGTGTGAGGATCGCTGGAGCCTGGGAGGTCCAGGGTATGAGGGGACTTAAGGGACTGATCTGAGGGCTTTGTTGCTCCCCTGGGCCCCCCCTGTAGCTACCTTGGAACAGGGAGGGAGTGGGGAGAAGAAGGGGCTAAGAGGAGACCGAGGAGGAGCCTGGTTGGCAGAGAAGGGAAGGGTTCCTTGGGCTCGAGAGGCATGGACACTGGACTCTGAGTTCCCAGAAATGTGAATGGCCCCTTGGTCACCGTGCACCACGTGCCACCACCACAAGGCAGGGTTGGCCCTGGCTATTACTCCAAAATAGCCACCCTCTGGCCAGGCTCTGCTCCCCACAGCTTCTCCTCATTGCGGTGTCTCTTCCTGCAGATGTCTCTCCCGCTGTCTGGCAGGGCTTCCTTCCCTAGAGACCCAGGATTCCCTATGCTGCATTTTATCTCATTGCCTCAAAATCTGGCTCCCTGTTATGTGGACTTGTGTTGCCAGCACTTTCTTGGTAACCACTGAAGGAATCAGAGTGTCTAACTGGGCGTATTGGGGACACTGTCACAAAGCTACCAAGAAAGAACACTTTGGTTCAATCCCTGGCTGCTATAGTAGTGTCTTGGGTCAAGCAATTGGAGAGTTTTGTGCCTGGAAGCTTGGGGTCACCTCTCCTGTGGCCACCAAGTCCCCAGTTATTGGGCTGAGGCTGGGGTGAGGAGAACCGGAGCCCCAGCAGGAGCAGAGAACAGTGAGCTGTCCCCTTCCACACCTAGCTGAGGTGTCACCTTATATAGGGGGAACTTCTCCAACTTAGCTGGTGGCTCAGTTGGCCACATGCCTTCAGCCCTTTGCCACCTGGGAGCTAGTGCAGAGCTCAGAGCCAGTGCCCTGCTATTGAGAGCAACAAGCTGTCACTGTTCCCTGTCTTCTAGTGAGAAGCATGGCACCCTCTGGAGCTAAGAAGGTGGTGGCCGTGGCCCAGGCTGTGGACACTAGAGTCCAGCTGATGTGGTTTGAACCCCTGGCTCTGCTATTCCCTAGTTGTGTAAGTGTGAGCAAATGATTTAACTTTTTTTTTTTTTTTGAGATGGAGTCTCGCTCTGTCGTCCAGGTTGGAGTGCAGTGGTGCGATCTCGGCTCACTGCAAGCTCCACCTCCCGGGTTCACACCATTCTCCTGCCTCAGCCTCCCGAGTAGCTGGGACTACAGGTGCCCGCCACTGTGCCCGGCTAATTTTTTGTATTTTTAGTAGAGATGGGGTTGCACCGTGGTCTTGATCTCCTGACCTCGAGATGCACCCGCCTCCACCTCCCAAAGTGCTGGGATTACAGGCGTGAGCCACCGTGCCCGGCATGATTTAACTTCTTTACACCTCTGTTTCCTTGTCTGTAAAATAGAGATAATATGCCCCTACCTCAAAGCGTTGTCCACCCACCTGGGTTCTTTGCAGAAACTGATGAGCTGCTTCGAAAATTTATATGGAAATGCAAGGGATTCCAAACAGCCAAAACAATCTTGAAAACAAAGAACAAAGTTGGAGGACTCATACTTTCTTGGTTTACTACAAAGCTACAATAATTAAAAAGTGTAGTACTGACATCTGGGTAAACATATATATCAATAAAATAGCACCAAGAGTCCAGAAATAAACTCTCACATTTATAGTCAATTGGTTTTTGACAAGGGTGCCAAGACAATTCAGTAGAGGAAGAATAGTCTTTTCAACAAATGGTGCTGTAACTCGATATTCATATGCAAAGAAATGAATCTGGACTCTTTACACCATACAAAAAAAAAAAAAACTAACTCAGGCTGGGCGTGGTGGCTCATGCTTGTAGTCCCAGCTACTCAGGAGGCTGAAGCTAGAGGATTACTTGAGCCCAGGAGTTTGAAGTTATAGTGAGCTATGATGGCACTACTGCTCTCCAGCCTGGGTGACAGAGGGAGACCCTGACTCAAAACAAAACAAACAAACAAAACAACAACAACGAAGTCTAAATATGTAGCTACTGGATGACCCAGCACTTTCATTCCTAGCTGTATACTCAGGAGAAATGAAAACATATGCTTGTCCGGGCGCGGTGGCTCAGGCCTGTAATCCCAGCACTTTGGGAGGCCGAGGCAGGCAGATCACTTGAGGTCAGGAGTTCAAGACCAGCCTGGCCAACATGGTAAAACCCTGTATCTACTAAAAATACAAAAATTAGTCGGGCATGGTGGTGGGTGCCTGTAGTCCCAGCTACTCAGGAAGCTGAAGCAGCAGAATCGCTTGAACCCAGGAGGCCGAGGTTGCAGTGAGCCAAGATCACGCCACTGCAGTCCAGCCTGGGTGATAGAGTGACTCCATCTCAAAAAAAAAAAAAAGGAAAAAAGAAAACAGAAAACATGCTTGCACAAAAACTTGTACATCGATGTTCACAGCAGCATTAGCTACAGTAGATAAAAGGCAAAAACAACTGTCTATCAGCTGATGAATGCAGAAACAAAATATGGTCAATCCACACAATGAGATATTTAACAGTTAAAAAAAAAATACTGAAATGAAACGAATATGTGCTGCAACACTGATGAACCTAGAAAACATTACACAGGTGCTAAGTGAAAGAAGCCAGTCTCAAAGGCCCACATATTGTACAATTCCATCTACAGGATATTTCCAGAACTGCAAGTCTATAGAGACCGAAAGCAGATTGATGGGGGCTAGGGGTTGGGAGAAAATGGGAAGTGACAGCTAACGGGTACAGGGTTTCTTCTGGGGGTGATGAAAATGTCCTAAAATTGTAATGACAGTTGCACAGTCCTGAATATACTGAAAACCATTGAATTGTTCACCTAAACAGCGAATTGCATGGAACATGAATTATACCTTGATAGATCTGTTATTAAAAAAAAAAAGAGTTTGAGAGGATTCACTGAGTTCATGTAAGTGAAGTGCACAGTTTAAGTGTTCAAAAGATCCCACTGTAATAGGCAGAGAAACTAGAGCAGGCAGGGCAAAGCGACCCTAAGTTGGGGGAAGGTGGGGAGAGGAATGCCAGGGAAAGGGGAGCGGGATAAAGAAGAAAGCGAGCAGTCAGGCGCAGTGACTCACGTCTGTAATCCCAGCACTCTGAGAGGCCGAGGCGGGTGGATCACGAGGTCAGGAGTTTGAGACCAGCTTGGCGAACATGGTGAAAACCCATCTCTATTAAAAATACAAAAATTGCCGGGCGCGGTGGCTCAAGCCTGTAATCCCAGCACTTTGGGAGGCCGAGACGGGCGGATCACGAGGT
>NW_012115043.1:5996128-5997352 GCF_000951035.1 Colobus angolensis palliatus
GCGTGGTGGCGGGCGCCTGTAGTCCCAGCTACTTGGGAGGCTGAGGCAGAAGAATCGCTTGAACCCAGGAGGCAGAGGTTGCAGTAAGTCGAGATCACGCCACTGCACTCCAGGCTGAGTGACAAGTGCAAAACTCTGTCTCAAAAAAAAGGAGGAGGAGGAGGAGGAGGAAGAGGGGGAGGGAGGAAGAGGAGGAGGAAGGAAGAAGAAGGAAGAAAGAAGAAAGAAGAAGAAAGAAAGAAGAGTGAGCTCGAAGGGCCTCCTGCAGCTGGCCTGACCTCCCTGGAGCCTAGGGAGCCTCTGGTTCAAGCATTGCAGCCTGGAAGCCGGGCTCCTGGGAGGGCTGTGACTGGAGGACTTTGCTGCCCCCCAGTGGAATTAACAAGGATTACAGCTACGGGAACTGAGGCCTGATCCCTGCCGGTGACTAACTGAGCCCGGCAATTAAGATGCGCTGAGCCCCATAGGAGAGAGACAGACCCTCAGTGAGCTGAGAATCTATAGGTTTGAATACAAATAACTGCAATCTATTCAAATACTTACGTGGGTGAGTAGCAGCAGCACATTGTAGAAACGGAAGGAAATGATCCTGAAGTGCTGAATTAAAGAAGGCTTTGAAAAGGAGTGGAAACAGGGAAAGGGCATCCAAGACTACAGGCACAGCATGAGCAAAGCTTGGGAGGTGTGCAAGTGCATGGGGAACTCACTGAGCAGGCCCAAGGCTTCCATTTGCTGCATGGGGCCTGCCACCTAACAGATGGTCAATAAATGTATGAATGACCACTAGATTTCTAGGGCATATGCTTTTTGTGGGTTGATGTGTCTGAGGAAAGCCTTACATGGTTTCCAGGTGGACAGGAAGTCATCGAAAGGGTCAGATAGCCTAGAGTTTCCTCAGGGAAGGGTAGGAGCCCCTGTGGAGTCCTCCCAATGATAATGATGCTACTTCTGTCATTACTTTTTTTTTTTTGAGACAGGGTCTCCCTCTGTCATGCAGGCTGGAGTGCAGTGGCGCGATCTTGGCTCACTGAAACCTCTGCCTCCATGGCTCAAGCAATTCTCCTACCTCAGCCTCCCAAGTAGCTGGAATTACAGGCGCCCACCACCATGCCCAGCTAATTTTTGTATTTTTAGTAGAGATGGGGTTTCACCATGTTGGCCAGGCTGGTTTCAAACTTCTGACCTCAAGTGATTTGCCCACCTCTCAGAGTGCTGGGATTACAG
>NW_012115043.1:5999167-6000351 GCF_000951035.1 Colobus angolensis palliatus
CCTCCCAGGTTCACACAATTCTTCTGCCTCAGCCTGCTGAGTAGCTGAGACTACAGGTGTGTACCACCACCACACCTGGCTAATTTTGGTATTTTTTGGAATAAATGGAATTTTCCCCATGTTGGCCAGGCTGGTCTCAAACTATTGGCCTCGAGTGATCTGCCTGCCTCCCAAAGTTCTGGGATTACAGGCGTGAACCACCGCGCCCAGCCATACTTTTCTGTACTTTTAGTAGAGATGGGATTTCACCATGTTGCCCAGGTTGGTCTCCAACCCCTAAGCTCAAGCGAACCAGCTGCCTTGGCCTCCCAAAATGCTGGGATTACAGGCACGAGTTATGGCACTCAGCCAGTTATTACTTCTTATAGCTTTTGTTTGTTTGTTTGTTTGTTTTTAGACGGAGTCTTGCTCCATCGGCCAGGATGGAGTACAATGGCTCAATCTTGGCTCATTACACCCTCTGCCTCTCCGGTTCAAGCAATTCTCCTGTCTCAGCCTCCCGAGTAGCTGGGACTAGAGGCGCCTGCCACCACACCCAGCTAATTTTTGTATTTTTTGTAGAGACAGAGTTTCTCCTTATTGGTCAGGCTGGTCTCGAACTCCTGAGCTCAGATGATCCACCCACCTCAGCCTCCCAAAAGTTCTGGGATTACAGGCATTAGCCACTGTGCCCGGCCTCTTATGGCATTTTGTAGACACCTCTGTATCACCTCATGTGTGTCTCTCATAGCTGTGCAGTGGGCAGAGCTGGGCTTGCAGTCATCCTCCCATCTGAGATAAGGAAACCAAGGCTCCGAGAAGGGAGGTGGTGGAGCTGGGGCTCAAACCTCAGACTCCTTGTTCAAAGCCTATGCTGTTAACTTACATCTATGCAGGGAGGAGAAGAGGACCGGGGAGTCCAGTCAGGGGCAGCAGGGGGTGGGGGGGCAGGCAGCAGTCTAAATTAACTAAAAGGGAGATTTTCTTTTTGAAGAGTGAAAAGAGGCCCAGGAATGTCAGGCCCCCTCCCTCCCTGAGTGGGACGGTTGAGGAGGTTGGGCACATCCTAAAATGCAGGCTGTGTCTATAACCTACCACATGTCCACATTGCTCCCAGAGCAGTCCAGTGCCTTCGGCCTGGCAATCAGGGTCACCTCACAAAAGGCAGCATAGCCCAGTGGTTAAGAGTGTGGGCTCGGCAAGGC
>NW_012115043.1:6000861-6004189 GCF_000951035.1 Colobus angolensis palliatus
CAAGGTCAAGAGATCGAGACCACCCTGGCCAACATGGTGAAACTCCATCTCTACTAAAAATACAAAAATTAGCTGGGAGTGGTGGCACACGCCTGTAGTCCTAGCTACTCGGGAGGCTGAGGCAGAAGAATCGCTTGAACCCAGGAGGTAGGGGTTGCAGTGAGCCGAGATCGCGCCACTGCACTCCAGCCCGGCGACAGAGTGAGACTCCACCTCAAAAAAAAAAAAAAAGGAATCCTTGGCACAGTGCACTGGCTCACGCCTGTAATCCCAGCATTTTGGGAGGCTGAGGCGGGTGCATGGCTTGAAACCAGCCTGGGCGACGCCGGTGGGAATTCTCTTATACAGAGCTACTTCCTTCTGCAGCTCATTATGCACAGTATGTATGTCTGTCACTCTGCTCTGAGAATCTAAGATTATGTTTTCTTCTTCTTATTTTTGAGACAGGGTCTCACTCCATTGTCCAGGCTGGAGTGCCATGGTGTGTTCACAGTTCACTGCAGCTTCAACCTCCTGGGCTCAAACAGTCCTTCCCGCTCAGTCTCCCAAGTCGCTGAGATTACTAACGTGCACCACCATGCCGTAGTTTTTATATTTTTTTGTAGAGACAGGGTTTCACCATGTTGCCCAGGCTGGTCTGGAACTCCTGAGCTCAAATGATCCTGCCTCAGCCTCCCGAAGTGCTGGGATTACAGGTGTGAGCCTCTGAGCCCTGCCTTGGATTACGTTTTCTAAGGACAGGTGTGGTGTTCTTATGTCTTTATGAACCACAAGTGCTGCCATGGAGTAGCACTAAATTCTCAATAAGTATTTGTGGAAAGAAAGCATGAAATCAGGACAGAAAAGAGGAAGACTGAGGCCGGGCGCGGCGGCTCACACCTGTAATTCTAGCACTTTGGGAGGCTGAGGCGGGCGGATCTCAAGGTCAAGAGATCAAGACCATCCTGGCCAATATGGCAAAACCCTTCTCTACTAAAAATACAAAAATTAGCTGGGCATGGTGGTGCGCACCTGTAGTCCCAGCTACTCAGGAGGTTGAGGCAGGAGAATCGCTTGAAACCAGGAGGCGGAGGTTGTGGTAAGCTGAGATTGTGCCACTGCACTCCAGCCTGGCGACACAGCAAGAATCCATATAAAAAAAAAAAAAAAAAAAATGGAGGAAGAGTGAAAGAAGGAAGGAGAAAGAGAAGATGAAGGGAAAGGACAGAAATAGATGAAAGGTGAATAACACCAAGGGAGACTTGAAGAGACACCAGCCTGGCACCATTTACCTTCTCATAACTTGAGGGAAAAGAACATGAAGATGGGACCTCTGGAAATGCGCAGCTCTTCCTTGAGCCACAGTATTGAAATGGACTTTGAAAATCTCAGAGTTGGCTGGGCGCGGTGGCTCACACCTGAAATACCAGCACTTTGGGAGAGCAAGGCGGGTGGATCATATGAGTTTGAGACTAGCCTGCATAACATGGTGAAACCCTGTCTCCCTGTCTCTGCTAAAAATACAAAAATTAGCTGGACTTGGTAGCAGAAACCTATAATCTCAGCTACTTGGGAGATTGAGGCAGGAGAATCGCTCGAACCCAGGAAGCGGAGGTTGCAGTGAGCCAAGATGGCACCACTGCACTCTAGCCTGGACAATGGAGTGAGACGCTGCCTCAAAAAAAAAAAAAAAAAAAAAAAGAGGGAAAACCTCAGAGTGGCTCTGGATCTTCAGCCACAATTTCTTCATTGGTAATAGAGATAATAATGGTACTTATCTAATTGGGTTGTTATGAGGATCAAATGAGAAAATAACTGGAAAATCCTTGGTACCTGGTGCAAAGTAAGCACTCAATAAACACCGTGTATTGCAATGGTGATGGCTGGGTGATTCTGAGAATTCCAGACGTCCAGTAAATGACTGCACACTGCTACTGGAGGGAGGTGCTCCGTAGGCTTGAAGAGAAGCCTGTCGTCCTGGAGCTTGGCCCAGCGGTCACTTGGAGGTCACAATGCTGTCTCCAGGCCTCCCCCCAGCCCCCACAAGATACACAATAAAGACTCCTGATTGCCTGATTAAAGGAAGCGGATACACAATTAATTTCAATTTTAGACCTAAAGCCCCCTCCCACCTTTAAAAAAGTATTGCATAGCCTATTTCAATTTACACACTGAGCCAACATGGAATTTTCCAGCATGTTCTGTGGCCTTTGAAGTGACCAGACCAGACTATTGATTTATTTCCAACTAGCCTCTCTCTTTGAACCCAGAAGGGTCAAGGTTAATTATATAATAAAACATACTGTGCCCAGCTGCCCCTGTAAGGGCTCAGGGAGCCCCCTGACCTTTTTGTGGCGGCGAGTGGTGGATCATATTTCTGATCCCTTCCCCGCATTAATTTCCTTCATCAGGGCCCATTAAGAAGGAGAAAGGAAAAAAGAAAAAAAAAAAAAAAAACCCGGCCCCTCATTTCCTCTCTAAGAGATAAATTTTAATTTGCTGGAAACCAACAAAGGTGATCTAAGCCATGTTTCCAGGCTGCCCCCTTGGGCTGGAAAACCTTGTGGGGAGCATCTACTCTGGAGCCACTGGGAAACAGGGTGAGGGTGGTAGGGGCAACAAAGGAGTGCAGATGTCTGCATCTCCCACGAAGGGGAAGTCCCCAGAGTCCACAGCCAGGTCCCCACTAAGTCTTCCTCGCCTGCTGAGGTGACAGTTAACCAACCGGCCCAGGCTTCTCAGGTATGTTCTCTCAGTCAGTCCCCAACAGCCACCCAGATGGGCACCAGCACAATCCCTGCTTTCCCTGATGATGAAATAGGCTCTGAGTGGCACCAAAACTGGTTCCAGGTGTCACAGGGAGGAGGTGAAAGTCCCATGGCTTTTTTTCTGCTTTTTAAAATAATGGGTTTTCTTCTCCCACAGCCTCCCACCCTAGGGAAACAACATCACAAACACTTTCTTTCCATTGTTAAAAAAAGAGAAAAATGGTTGGATGCAGTGGCTCACACCTGTAATCCCAGCACTTTAGGAGGCTGAGGTGGAAGGATCGCTTGAGCCCAGAAGTTTGAGACCAGCCTGGGTAACATAGTGAGACCTCCTTTTCTTTTCTTTCCTCTTCTTCTTCCTCCTCTTCCTCCTCCTCCTCCTTCTCCTTCTTCTTCTTCTTTCTTTTTTTTGAGACAGGGACTCACTCTATCACCCTGGAGTGCAGTGGTGCGAACATGGCTCACTGCAGCCTCAACCTCCCCAGGCTCAGGTGATCTCCCACCTCAGCCTCCTGAGTAGCTGGGACTACAGGGATGCACCATCACATCTGGCTAATTTTTTTTTTTTTTTTTCAGTTTTG
>NW_012115043.1:6004859-6006882 GCF_000951035.1 Colobus angolensis palliatus
GCCTCCAAGCCTCCCAAAGTGCTGGGATTATAGGCATGAGCCACTGCACCCGACCTGATTTCTTTTTTTTTTTTGAGACAGGTCTCCCTCTGTCACCCAGGCTGGAGTGCAGTGCCATGATCTCAGCTTACTGCAACCTCTACCTCCAGGGCTCCAGCAATCCTCGCGCCTAAGCCTCCCGAGTAACTGGGATTATAGGCACCTGCCACCACGCCTGGCTAATTTTTTATAGAGACAGAGTTTCACCAGGTTACCCAAGCTGGATTACCGGCATAAGCCTCCACACCCAGTCAAAACACTTTTTTAAGAATCTTCCATATTAACATTGAAGTAACTACTTCAGACTTGTTGGAAAAAACTTCACTAGAAAAAAACGCTTACACTTATCACGAAGTTTAAAGTTATGAAAGATTAAAGCTTAATGAAAAATCAAAGCAGAATCAGAAACGACATAATATTTGCAGCAACGAACGGCGGATTGTTAAACCCCCGTTTAACAACAGTAGCGCCTATGAAAACAAACCAAATAACAATACCTGCTTTTCAGACAGCTTCATGTAGCCTTGCCGAAACAAGGCCTCAAAAAATTGGTTTAAGACTCAGAGTTGTTCCTCTCCACGGAAATCTTTAGTAAAAGGCGAAAGATTTATACGATCTGAAGAGAAACCAGAGTATGACACTCACATTTAACAACTCGCCTCTCGGGTAACAGAAACTCCTAGTGTATTGATGGTGACTAGTTAATGCCAAGGTTCTATACTCAGAAAGAAATTTTCAGTGTACTGTTTAAACAAAAGTCTAATTTTCTCAGAATATACTTAGAATAAAAATGTTTGATTTTGCCGTTTTAAATTTGTACTGTGTGCAGTGCATTATGGGTATGCAAATAATCGGATCAATTTTTGATTCCGGAACGGAGCATTTCACAGAGTGCCTTATGTCACCGTTAGGGGGAGAAGCCGAAGACTGGCTGGCTGGAAAAGAACGCTTTCCTGGTCAGAGACTCAGGTTTTATTTGTTTTGTGTATTTGTACGTCTGAGTTTGATTTATTTTAAATAAAGACTGCTATTAAATTGAAAGCGAAAAAATTGGCAAGTAAATGATTGACACAATTCAGGATAGTAGTTCCTCCCTTCGGTGAGGAGCTAGAGGTGTGACTGGGTAACTGTGTGGTGGGCACAGGGGCGTTCTGATGTTGTTTTTAACCGTGCACTGCGGGGATATACTGAATTTCGTATGCCATTTGAGAATTCCTGGCAATGTCCTGTTTAAAATTGGAGCTTGAGTGCTCTGTTTCAGGTTTCCTGCCCCACCGGACGGTGCTGTTGGGGCTGCAATCTTGCTATTCCAGTTTCAGACCTCGTGTCTCCTTATCCTAGGCGGGAGGATCGCCTGAGGCCCAGAGTTCGAGACCTGCCATCGCTACAAAAAATAATAAGTGAAAAAAAAAATAGTGCTGTCCTCTCACCCTCTGTGCTACAGTGTGGGCTCTGACCAGCCTACAGGAAATTCCTTTCTAAGGAACGTGCTCACTGGGCAACCAGTGAAAGGAAAGCAGTACAGGCTGATCTGGAATTCCTGGCCACAAGCAATCCTCCCATTTTAGCCTCCCAAAGAATTGGGATTACAGGCCTGAGCCACCATGCCCAGCCAGCTCTAAGACTTTTACAGCCGCTGGTGTGCACATTTCATTTCCCGACTTTCACACCTTCTCTGAACCAACACTTTTTTTTCACTTTGCTGCTCCTTTGCTAGCAAGTCAATCATATTTGACATGCATGTAATTTAAATTTGTCTAATACATTTAAAAAATAGATTTACTGGCTATAATTTAAAAGCCAAGCAATCCACCCATTTAAAGTATACTATTCAGCCAGGCGCGGTGGCTCATACCTGTAATCCCAGCACTTTGGGAGGCTGAGGCGGGCGGATCACAAGGTCTGGAGATCAAGACCATCCTGGCTAACACAGTGAAACCCCGTCTCTACTGAAAATACAAAAAATTAGCCAGGTGTGGTGGCG
>NW_012115043.1:6007290-6009896 GCF_000951035.1 Colobus angolensis palliatus
GCTCACTGCAACCTCCGTCTCCCAGGTTCAAGAGATTCTCCCGCCTCAGCCTCCCGAGCAGTTGGGACTATAGGCATCTGCCACCATGCCCAGATAATTTTTGTATTTTTAGTAGAGACAGGGATTCACCATGTTGGCCAGGCTGGTCATGAACTCCTGGCCTCAAGTGATCTCCCCACCTTGACCTCCCAAAGTGCTGAGATTACAGGTGAGCCACCGTGCCCGGTCAGAATGTTTTTGCCACTCAGAAAAATAAAACAGTAGCCATTAGAAGTTACTTCCCACCCGCTCATTCACCCAGCCTCTGGCAACCACTAATCTACTTTCTGTCTCTAGTAGGCCCATTCCAGACATTTCATATAAAAGGAAGCATACAACATGTCGCCTTTTGTACTGGCTTCTTTTGATATGGCTCACTGGTGAGCAAACATCCATCTGGTTTTGTTTGCTTGGTTTTTCCCTCCCACAACAAGGAAAATGTGATTTAATTCTACAAATTTACAAACCAAAATACAAAACAAAATGTGGAACACAAAATAAAGATGAGGAGTTCTGAGACTCAAGGCAGCTCAGCTGCAGCAGCTGCCCCCGTGATCCGGGCTGAGTCCTCCCCATGACTTGGATTTGGCTCTGACCTTCAGAACTTGAGGCTGAAAAGGAGCCCTGGTTCGTGATGGTGAAGTGGAAGCCAGTCTCCTTCAGGTGGCCATCACCCAGCTGGCTGACTCCCTGGCAGGGCGCAGGTCGGGTGGGAGCGTGCTGGTACTCTACTTCACACACTGCTGCTCACTCTTTGCGGGCCACGTGGGGAACATCGAGAGGTCAGTAGGGGAGGGGGCAATCTCGCAGAAATACTCATGCTTTAGGCCATCCTCGGTGCTCCTCCCAGGGAAGTAGGTCAGGAACTTGTTCGTAAGATCAAAGCTCTGTTCTGAGAGCAAGACCCCCAAGCCCTTGCAGAGGCTGCTATAGGGATACTGGCTGAAGGTCATCTTCTTGACTACTGGAAGGTTATTGTAGCCAGGGCTGTTTGTTTTCGTTTTTATTTTTGTTTTTGTTTTTTTGAGACGGAGTCTCGTTCTGTTGCCCGGGCTGGAGTGTGGCACGATCTCAGCTCACTGCAAGCTGTGCCTCCTGGGTTCACCACATTCTCCTGCCTCAGCCTGCCACCATGCCCCGCTAATTTTCTGTTTTTTGTTTTTTGTTTTTTGTTTTTTTAGAGATGGAGTCTCGCTCCACGCCATTCTCCTGCTTCAGCCTCCCGAGTACCTGGGACTACAGGCACCCGCCACCATGCCCAGCTAATTGTTTGTATTTTTGGTAGAGACGGGGTTTCACCATGTTAGCCAGGATGGTCTCGATTTCCTAACCTTGTGATCTGCCCGCCTCAGCCTCCCAAAGTGCTGGGATTACAGGCGTGGGCGACCGCACCCGGCCTGTTTTTGTTTTGATACAGGTTCTGTCACCCAGGCTGGAGGGCAGGGCGGCAGTCATAGCTCACTGCAGCCTCAAACTGCTGGGCTTAAGCACCTGCTGCCTCAGCTTTAGCAATCCTCCTGCCTCAGTCACCTGAGTATCTGGGACTATAGTCAGCGAGCCGCCACATCGGGCTAATTTTATTTTATTTTTAAATTTTTTGTAGAGATGGGTGTCTCCCTATGTTGAAAGACATGTTGCCTTGGCCGGGCGCGGTGGCTCAAGCCTGTAATCCCAGCACTTTGGGAGGCCGAGACGGGCGGATCACGAGGTCAGGAGATCGAGACCATCCTGGCTAACACGGTGAAACCCCGTCTCTACTAAAAATACAAAAAAAACTAGCCGGGCGAGGTGGCGGGCGCCTGTAGTCCCAGCTACTCCGGAGGCTGAGGCAGGAGAATGGCATAAACCCGGGAGGCAGAGCTTGCAGTGAGCTGAGATCCGGCCACTGCACTCCAGCCTGGGCGACAGAGCGAGACTCCGTCTCAAAAAAAAAAAAAGAAAGACATGTTGCCCATGCTGGTCTCAAATTGGTGGGCTCAGGGGATCCTCCCAACTCTGCCTCTCAAAGTGTTGGGATTAAAGGTGTGAGCCACTGCGCCAGGCAGCATACATCTGTTTTGATAGTCTTGCATGCTTGCTATATTCATAATGTAATGAGAAGTTACAGAGACCCATGGAGATGCAAAGTTCTCACCATATGATAATAGCTACACTTCATAGGACTTAGCAAGGGGCTAAGGGGACAGGCTAAGGGGTGAGTTCTCTGAACACTGAGCTCTCCCCGCATTGAGCCTTGGGAGAGGGTGTTTCCTTACTCCTGGGTTTTAGGGGACATTCATCTGCTGGCCTTTGCTCCACTTCACTCTGGAAGGGTCCTGGATAGCTTTCACTGTTTAGAGAACTGAAAGGAAAGTTAACTTGTTTTTAGCCATACCAGTCTCCATAAAGGGTCATGGAGTTTCCAGAACTTGTGAATCCAAAGCCTGGACTCACCCCGATCCATTATTTATGGTGTGGCTTGCACTTCCATTTCCGGCAACAATTCACGCTAATTTAATTTAAGAAATAACTGGCCGGGCGCGGTGGCTCAAGCCTGTAATCCCAGCACTTTGGGAGGCCGAGACGGG
>NW_012115043.1:6010273-6011072 GCF_000951035.1 Colobus angolensis palliatus
AAAAAAAAAAAAAAAAAATCCAGTGTGTATTTTATACTTACAGTACATCTCAATTCAGACTGGCCACATTTCAAATGCTCAATAGCCACATGTGGCCAGTGGTTACCATATTGCATAATATACTTCCAAATCCTTTTGGATCTTCTATGAAGATAATCATATGGACTAAGAATAACAATAATTTTGTTTTTCTTTTTTCATTCCTTATACCTTTCCCTCCCCCTGACGTTTCTTGTTTTACTTTCCTGGCAAGACCCTTAGTGAAAAATTGAATGGAAGCAGTGATACTGTTATTTTTGTCTTCTTCTCGACTCTAAAAAGTTCACAACACTTTTGGTTATGTGTGATGTTTTTGATTGTTATTCTACTTTAAGCAGATTCCCATCTATTCCTATTGTAATACTTTTGATTATGTGTGATGTTTTTGGTTGTTATTCTACTTTAAGCAGATTCCCATCTATTCCTATTGTAATAAGATTAAGACATAGCTGGGCTTGGTGGCTCATGCCTGTAATCCCAGCACTTTGGGAGGCCAAGGCTGAAGGATGGCTTGAGCCGAGGAGTTCGAGGCCAGCCTGTGGGTGAAACATGGTAGAACCCTGTTCCTACAAAGAAATACAAAAATTAGCCAGGTGGGGTGGTGCGAGCCTGTAGTCTCTACTACTTGAGAGGATAAGGTGGTAGGATCACTTGAGCCTGGGAGGTTGAGGTTGCAGTAAACCTAGATTGCACCACTGCACTCCAGCCTGGGTGACAGAGCAAGACTCTGTATCAAAAGTAAAATAATATAATATTGCAT
>NW_012115043.1:6012388-6014888 GCF_000951035.1 Colobus angolensis palliatus
GCAAACACACCAGTCAATTTATCCAGCATCCAATGCTTTGGAGCTGCTACCCGCTTCAGATGCTTCTTGGGACCACGAGCCATGGCTGCGTTAGGCAAGGAAAGAGCTAAAATTTTTTTTAGATAGAATTTTGCTCTTGTCACCCAGGCTGGAGTGCAGTGGCATGATCTGGGCTCACAATCTACGCCTCCTGGGTTCATGCGATTCTCCTGTTTTTTTTTTAGATAGAGGCTCACTCTGTCACCCAGGCTGGAGTGCAGTGGTACGATCTCAGCTCACTGCAACCTCTGCCTCCCAGGTTCAAGCAATGCTCCTGACTCATCCTCCCGAGTAGCTGGGATTATTACAGGCGCGCCCCACCACACCTGGCTAATTTTTGTATTTTTAGTAGAGAAGGGGTTTCACTGTGTTGGCCAGGCTGGTCTTGAACTCCTGGCCTCAACTGATCTTCCCGCCTCGCCCTCCCAAAGTGCTGGGATTACAGGCGTGAGCCACTGTGTCCAACCTACAGTAACAGATTAACATTAAATCATTCTTGTAGATTGTTCTCTGGTTTCTATTTGTTGTGACCAGATGCCCACAGTTACAAGAAGTAGGTTCTCTTGTAGAAGCAACATTCAATTTTTTCAAATTTTTCAGTAAAGAGAGACTCTCCCTATAGGGAAGGTAGTGGGGGGGCCTCTAGGTTTTAGCTCCTATTTACCAGAGTTACCTCCGTTCTGGAACTCCTTGCTCATTTCTGCTGCAGCCTCCGCGATGGCCACAAGAGGGCGCAGCTTCCATTTAGTGCTCAGTTCTGACCACAAGGCCCACCCGTTATGGTCGTGGGGTCAAATATCTTCTTCCCTTAGATCCGAAAAGAATTTTGAAAATTTATGTTCCTCTTGCACATTTTAAAGATCATGTCTACAGCTGCTTTCTCGTGATAACTTACAATATAAGTTTAAATAGATGCAAAGGATGAGTATTTTGTGCATTTTAATATTAACATTCAAAACTGTTACATCACTAAAAATTTAGGCTGGTGCTCCTGCCTGTAATCCCAGCACTTTTGGATGCTGAGGCGGGTGGATCACTTGAGGCCAGGAGTTCAAGACCAGCCTAGCCAACATGGTGAAACCCCGTTTCTACTAAAATTTCAAAAATTAGCCAGGTGTGGTGGCACACGCCTGTAGTCCCAGCTGCTCGGGAGGCTTGCTTGAACCCGGGAGGCGGAGGTTGCAGTGAGTCATGATCGCGCCACTGCACCCCAGCCTGAGCAACAGAACAAGACCCTGTCTTAAAAAAAAGGGGGGTACCCCAAAAGTCAGGTTAGTGTCTGGCTCTATGGGCTACAGAAAGGATTGCAGCCCGGAAGGGGCAGGAGTGCATGTGCTGGCAATATCCTGGAGTTCGGTTACCCACAGGCGTTTCGTAAGGGCACTGCATATACAGAACCCTTTAGATGTGGAGAATTTTGAAACTTTCTCCAAAATAAGTAGCATAAAAAGCTGAAGATTCATACTAAGCAAAGCAAAGAAACTTCTGGAACACAAGAGTGACTCCAACAAGAGTGACTCCTTGCAGAAAGGAAATAGCTGATAAGACAGTGCATTAAGTCTCTTATTTATGTAAGATTAAGCCAGGCGCGGCGGCTCACACCTGTAATTCCAGCACTTTAGGAGGCCAAGGCGGGCGGATCATCTAAGGTCAGGAGTTCGAACGAGACCAGCCTGGCCAACATGGCGAAACCCCATCTCTACTAAAAATACAAAAAGTTTGCCGGGTATGGTGGTGGGCGCCTGTAATCCCAGCTACTCGGGAGGCTGAGGCAGGAGAATCACTTGAACCCGGGAGGTGGAAGTTGCAGTGAGCTGAGATCACCCTACTGCACTCTAGCCTGGGAGACAAGAGTGAAACTCCGTCTCAAAAAATAAAAAAATAAGATTAGCCCTACTTACCAAAGCAAGGACTACAGTATGGGCAAAAAATAATGTAAAATATCTCAATAATTATTACATATGCAAATGATAGTATTTTGGATTACTGGGTTTTTCCATTCTTTTTAGTTGTTTAATGTGGCTTATTAAAATTAAAAATTCCACCTCTACCTCGCATTGTATTTCAACCGAACAGTGCTGCAAAGAAAATGAACTAAGTACTGTATATTACAGGTAACAAAAAACATGCATCTACCGAACAGCCTTGACTAAGAGAAAACCCCAGAGGGGAGGTACTACTTGTGTGTCAATTGCCTATCACATAAAGTTGAAAAAGATATGAATATACAAGACGCATTTCCTTGGAACATAGGTAAGTACACACAATTAATTACAAAGCGAAGTAAAGAGAAAAAAACTAAGAGATCTTCGATGCTTCCACCATGCAGGATCTGCCAATCAGTGTTTCAATACACGTCACAATACCATCAAGAGCATCCATGAGCTCTGCCGTAAACATCAATAAATGCAGAAAACTTTACTCAAAACACTTCTAATATTGAACCACTAGTATATAGCCT
>NW_012115043.1:6016309-6016880 GCF_000951035.1 Colobus angolensis palliatus
ACAGTTCAGTGGCATTAAATATATTCACTGTTCTGCAACCATCATTACTTTTCATTTTCAGAACTTTTCATCATCCCAAAACGCATTAAATAATGACTCCCCATTCTCACTCTCTCAGCCCCTGGCAACCACCATTTTACTTTCTGTCTCTATGGTATTGCCTTTTCTGGTTGCCTCATATAAGTGGAATCTGGAATATCCATCCATTTGTCCTTTTGTCTCTAGTTTATTTCATTTAGCATAATGTCTTTAAGGTTCATCCATGTTGTAGCGTGCATTGGAATTTTATTCTTTTTTTTTTTTTTTGAGATGGAGTTTTGCTCTTGTTGCCCAGGCTGGAGTGCAATGGCGTGATCTCAGCTCACTGCAACCTCCGCTTCCTGAGTTCAAGTGATTCTTCTGCCTCACCCTCCTGAGTAACTGGGATTACAGGCATGCACCACCACGCCTGGCTAATTTTGTATTTTTAGCAGAGATGGGGTTTCACCATGTTGTTCAGGCTGATCTCGAACTCCTGACCTCAGGTGATCTGCCCGCCTCGGCCTCCCAAAGTGCTGGGATTACAGGCGTG
>NW_012115043.1:6022690-6024555 GCF_000951035.1 Colobus angolensis palliatus
TCGATCTCCTGACCTCGTGATCCGCCCATCTCGGCCTCCCAAAGTGCTGGGATTACAGGCTTGAGCCACCGCGCCCGGCCAAGATTTTTTATACATATATATAGATTTGCATAATCACCACCACAATCAAGATACAAAATAGTTTCATCACTCCAAAATTTCCTCCTGCTGCTCTTTGTGGTCACACCTTCCTCTACTTGTAATCCTTTACAAACACTGACCTGTCCTCCATCACTAGTTTTGCCATTTCCGACATTTAAATGAAACATTCAGTACATACCCTTTTGAACTGGTTTCTTGTGCTCAGCATGATGCCTTGAGATTCACTCATGTTGTTGCATTCCTTTCTGTTCCTGTATGGCTGTACCATGAGTTGTTTACCCATCCACCTGTCATTTCCAGTTTTTAGTGACTGCTAACAGAGCTGCTGTAAACATTTTTGTACAGATTTTTGTCTGAGCAAGAGTTTTCACTTCTCTAAACATCTAGAAGTGGGTATTGCTAAGTCTTATGGTAGGTGGATGTTTAACTTTATAAGAACTGTTTTTACAGAGTAGCTATCAGTTTATATTCCCACCATCAATGTATAAGAGTTTCAGTTACTCCACATCCTCTCCAACATGTAGAATTGTTCGTTTTATTTTTTAAACCACTTCGGCTGGGCGCGGTGGCTCACGCCTGTAATTCCAGTACTTTGGGAGGCTGAGGTGGGCGGATCATGAGGTCAAGAGATCGAGACCATCCTGGTTAACATGGTGAAACCCAGTCTCTACTAAAAATAGAAAAATTAGCTGGTCCTGGTGGTGTGCCCGTGTAGTCCCAGCTACTCGGGAGGCTGAGGCAAGAGAATCACTTGAACCTGGGAGGCAGAGGTTGCAGTGAGCAGAGATCGTGCCATTGCACTCCAGCCTGGCGACAGAGAGAGACTCTGTCTCAAATAAATAAACAAATAAAATAAAATAAACCACTTTACTGGGTGTGTAGTGGTATCTCTGTGGTTTAATTTGCATTTTCCTAATGACTAATGATGTTGAGCATCTTCTCAAGCGCTTGTCATCCATGTATCTTCTTTGGTGAAGTGCCTGTTTAAGGAGCATAAAATATATAAGACATGCATAAAACATACAGATCTATGATTTCTTTTTTTTTGTCTTAAAAAAAATTTTTTTTTTTTTTTGAAACAGGATCTCACTCTATCACCCAGGCTGGAATGCAGTGGTGCAATCTCGGCTCACTGTAATCTCCACCTCCCTGGCTCAAGGGATCCCACCTCAGCCTCCAGAGTAGCTGGGGCTACAGTTGTGGCCACCATGCCAGGCTAATTTTTGTATTTTTAGTAAAGATAGGTTTTCACCATGTTGCCCAGGCTGGTCTAGAACTCCTGGACTCAACGCCATCCGACCATCTCCACCTTCCAAAGTGCTAGGATTATGGGCTTGAGCCACTGCCTGTTTTGTTTTGTTTCTTTTGGAGACCGGGTTTCCTATGTTGCCCGGGTTGGTCTCGAAATCCTGGCCTTAAGCAATCCCACAACCTCATCCTCCCAAAGTGCTGAGATTACAGGCATGAGCCACTGTAAGAGACACGGTCTCTCTGTTGCCCAGGTCTCAGCCTCCCAAGTAGCTGGGACTCCAGGTGCAAGCCACCATGTCCTGCTACATTTTGTGTTTTCTTTACAGGCGTGACCCACCACACCTGACCAGATTTATGATTTTAAATTTATTATTTTTTTTATTTTATCCTCACTGCATACTGAGTGCATCTAAGTTTTTTTTTTTTTTTTTTTTGAGACAGTCTCGCTCTGTCACCCAACCTGGAGTACAGTGGTACGATCTCAGCTCACTGCTAGCTCCGTCTCCCGGGTT
>NW_012115043.1:6031310-6034435 GCF_000951035.1 Colobus angolensis palliatus
AAAGGCTGGGTGGCTCACGCCTATAATCCCAGGAGTTTGGGAAGGCAAACCAGGAGGATCATTTGAGACCAGCCTAGGCAGCATGGTGAAACCCCGTCTCTACTAAAACTACAAAAATTAGCTGGGTGTGGTGGCACGCACCTGTAGTCCCAGCTACTTGGGAGGCTGAGGCAGAAGGATGCTTGAAAACCCGGGAGGCAGAGGTTGCAGTAAGCCAAGATCATGCCACTGCTCTCCAGCCTGGTGACAGAGTGAGACTCCATCTCAAAAAAGAAAAAAAAAGAAAAACAACAGATATACAGTAGACCCTTGAACAACATGGGGGGTTAGAGTTGCTGACCCCTCTCGCAGTTGAAAATTTGCATATAACTTTTTTTTTGGTGGGGAGATGGGGTCTCACTGTGGTCCAAGCTGGAGTGCAGTGGCTTGATCTCAGCTCACTGCAACCTCCACCTCCTGGGCTCAAGCGATTCTCCTGCCTCAGCCTCCTGAGTAGCTGGGGCTACAGGCATGTGCCACCATGCCCAGCTAATTTTTGTATCTTTAGTAAAGACGGGGTTTTGCCATGTTGGCCAGGCTGGTCTAGAACTCCTGGCCACAAGTGATCAGCCCGCCTCGGCCTCCCAAAGTGCTGGGATTACAGGTGTGAGCCACCTCGCTGATGCATATAACTTCTGACTCTCCCTAAACTTAACTACAAATAGTCTACTGTTGACTGAAAGCCTTACAGGTAACAGTTGATTAACACATATTATGTGTGTTAAACGTATTATATACTGTATTCTTACTACAAAATGAGGTAGAGGAAGGAAAATGTTATTAAAGAAGAAGAGAAAATAGGATGGGCATGGTGGCTTTCTCCTGTAAACCCAGCACTTTGGGAGGCCAAGGCAGAAGGATCACTTGGGGCCAGGAGTTCAACACCAGCCTGTTCAAGATTTTGTCTCTACTAAAAAAAAAAAAGAAAAGAAAAGAAAAAGAAAGAAAAAGAAGAAAGGAAAAAAAAATTGCCGGAGATGGCATCATGCATCTATATAGTCCTAGCTACTCAGGAGGCTGAGACACGAGAATTGCTTGAACCTGGGAGGCACAGGTTGCAGTGAGATCACACCACTGTACTCCAGCCTGGCAACACAGTGAGACCTTGTCTCAAAAGAAAAAAAAAAAAGGAGAGAGAGAGAGAAAATATATTTAAATATATTTACTATTAAAAAAAGCCCACTAAATAAACAAAAAGAACATACATTTACTGTTCATCAAGTGGAAGTGGGTCATCGTAAAGGTCTTCTTCCTCATTGTCTTCACGTTTGATATATTGAGGAGGGGGAGGAGAGGTTGGTTTTACTGTCTGAGAAGTGGCAGAGGAGGAAGAGGTGGAGGTAGAAGGGAGGCAGGAGAGGCAGGCATACTCGCTTTCGTTTCAGTGCCCATATCATAAAGGGTCCATGTTGTAAAAGCGGTCTTGAATACTAGGAACACTCTTGGAACACTTCTATCAGATTGTCTAATGTCAGTTGTTCTCTGGCACTGCATCTGCTAAATCTTCTTCATCGTCTTGCACTGGTTTGAAGGCACTCATCTCCACCAAGTCATCTTCTATTCGTTCCTCTAGTGTGATATCTATTAGCTCTTGGATTTCTCCAAGATTCGTACCTTGAACCCTTTACCCCACACACACCTCTTTTGCATATCCACAATGTCTTTTGTGATTTCCTTGACAGTCTCTGTCATAAATCCTGTGAAGTCATGCACAACATCTGGCCACAATTTTTCTCCAGTAGTAATGTATTGTTTCAGGTTTGATGGCCTTCACGAGTTTTTCTACAACATCTTCAATGGTGTAATCCTTCCAGACGTTCATGATGTTCTCTTGGTTGAGGTCCTCTTCCATAGTGTTGACAATCCCTTCCATAGAGTACGGGGTGCAATAAGCATTAAAGGTTCTTATGACCCCTTGATCTAGAGGATGAATTACAGACGTCGTATTTAGGGGCAAGTAGATCACTTGCACCTTCGGTGTTGAAATCAAGGGGTTCCAGATGGCCAAGATCATTGTCCAATATCAAAAGAACTTGAAAAGGAAGCTCCTGCTGGCCAGGCATGGTGGCTAACACCTATAATCCCAGCACTTTGGGAGGTTGAGGCAGGTGGATCACTTGAGGTTGGGAGTTCGAGACCAGCCTGGCCAACATGGTGAAACCCTGTCTCTACTAAAAATACAAAAATTAGCCAAATATGGTGGCACACACCTGTAATCCCAGCTACTCGGGAGGCTGAGGCAGGAGAATTGCTTGAACCTGGGAGGTGGAGGTTGCAGTGAGCCAAGATCAAGATCACGCGACTGCACTCTAGCCTGAACGACAGAGCAAGAGTCAGTCTAAATAAAGAATGAATGAATGAATAAATAAATAAATGGCAGCTCCTTACTGGCAAGATATAATATTTCCTGATTTTAAGGATAAAGCATTCAACCAATCCAGAAAAAGGGTTCTTGTTGTTCAGGCCTTCTTGTTGTACAAAGAGTGGCAGCTTTTGTTTATCTTTTCTCTTCAAAGCTTGGGGGTTAGCAGCTTTACAGATAAGGGAAGTTCTGATAATAAACCTGACCAAATTTGTGAAGGGGTGGCCTGCCCCTCCACACCTGTGGGTGTTTCTCGTTAGGTAGAACGAGAGACTTGAGAAAAGAAATAAGACACAGAGACAAAGTATAGAGAAAGAAAAGCGGGGCCCAGGGGACCGGCGCTCAGCTTACAGAGGACCCACGCCCGCACCGGTCTCTGAGTTCCCTTAGTATTTATTGATAATTATCTTTACCATCTTAAACATAAGGGAGTGGCTGGACAATAGGATCATTGTAGGGAGGAAATCAGCAGTAAGACATATGAACAAAAATCCCTGTGACATGAATAAGTTTACAGGAAAATGCTGTGCCTTGAGATGCATATGCAAACTCTCCATAAACCTTTTAGCAGCATTGCTCCAGCAAGTCCCACCTTATTCCTAAAGGCGGTTTTCTGGTTTTCTCCTTGCTCAGTAAACAAAGCACACAATGGGTTTTACACCGAGATGTTCCATTGCCCAGGGACGGGCAGGATTTTTAACCAGCAAGCTGCCTTCAGGTACTT
>NW_012115043.1:6035019-6037151 GCF_000951035.1 Colobus angolensis palliatus
TTGGCCAGGCTGGTCTTGAACTCCTGACCTCAGGTGATCCACCTGCTTCGGCCTCCCAAAGTGCTGAGATTACAGGTGTGAGCCACATGCCCGGTCCTCACTTTCAATAATGAATAGAAGAAACAGAAGATCAATAAGAAAATCTAAGATTTGAAAACAATATAAATCAACTAGACCTAACAGACATCCATAGAGCACTTGACCTAACAGCAGCAGAATATATATTCACACGAAACATTCTCCAGGATAGGCCTTATGCTAGGAGACAGACAAACCTCAATGAATTTCAAAGGACAGGAGTAAACAAAATGTGTTCTCTAAGCCAGGTGTGGTGGTGTGAGCCTGTAGTCCGAGGTACTCAGGAGGCTGAGCCAGGAGGATCTCTTGAGGCCAGAAGTTCTAGGCTGCAATGTGCTATGATCATGCTTGTGAATAGCCACTGTGCTCTAGCCAAGGTAACATAGCGAGGCCCAGTCTCTTAAAAAACAAAAAACAAGTATGGTAGTGATTGCTTAGGAGTGGGCGACATGGTGGTGTAGGTAGAGCAGTGATAGCCTAAGTGTAGAGAGTTTCTTTTTGAGGTGATAAAAATGTTCTAAAATTTATCGTGGTGACAGTTGCACATATCTGTGAATATACTAAAAACTATTCAATTGTACACTTTAAATGGGTGAATTGTATGGTCTGTGGATTATATCAAATGTATATAAGCAGAGCTGAAACCCCTCTGCAAGAAATGTGGTTCTGAGATCACCTTAGCAAATTATGATAAAATCTAGAATGAAGTAAACATAAAAACATTCAACTTCACTATCAATTAAGTAAATGCAAATTAAAACTCTAATGAAATTCAACTTTGTGTCTATGGAATTGACAAGACTTAAAAAGAATTCTAATATTCTGCATGAGCTAAGTCATGAGAATGCTGGCCATCAGAGGCCCTTCCACACCACCCTGTGATGTGAATATTATCACTATGATTCTCATACCATATGTGAGAAATATCTTCAGATAAGCAAATTTTATATATCCATCCAACAAACAATTCTTGAGGCCAAGGAGGTATCAGAGGGTGGCTTTTGTCTAAGGGCTGCAATGAAAAAGAGGTGGAATGAGAGATGGTTCCCTGGTCTCCTGCCCCACTCCAAGCTCTTCCTTCCTGGGGTCTGAGCTTCAGAAGCCACCTTTGAGTTCCTGGGTCCCATGAGAACCCCCAGGGCTTTTGACGCACTAGGGGCCTTGTGGTTCTAGGCCTCAGAGCAAACAGAGATTTGATGTGGGCTCCTGGGAGCAGCCCCCAACCTTTACCGGGCAAAAAAAGATGGGAAGTTCTGTGGTGTCTGGGGGACCAGTCTGCGCCCTATCTCCAGAAGTCATATATGCAATCCGATGGCATGGGACAACCTCTCCTCTGAGCCCAGGGCCCAGCGCAGCCTGGATGCAGAAGGAGAAGTCTCTTCCTCAGAAGATCCTGCAGGGTAGGAGTGTGTGCACTGTGTTGGTCTAAGCACAATGGTCTGTGTCTAGATTTGCACGTGACCATGAGGTCACATTTTGGGGTTTTCTTCTAATGAAGGTTCTGAGTAGGGAGTTAAGTCAATGCCCCTCTGCTCTTCCCCAAGCTCCCTGTCAGAGAGGCCTCCCAAGGAGGATCTTGGGGCATTTGAGGCCAGAGACTTAAGCAATTCAGAGAATTCTGGAGGCTGAAAAGCAGAGGAAGTCTTTTGTTTTTCCAAAGACCTCGGTGCGAATCCTAGATTCACCCATCTGACTGTGGGATCTTGGGCAAGCATTGCAGCACTCTAAGCCTCAGTTTCCCTGGGTGTTAAGTGGCTCCTTCTGTGCAGTTTTTGAGGGAAACGATTCAAGAGAGAGACAATAGGTAGCATTAATTCCCCAAGGAAGAGAAATAGGCTCAGCCCGCCGAGCTGGGACAAAGACAAGTACAGGGGCGGGTCGAGAGGGTGCCCAAATCAGTTTCTACCAGGGGCTGCTGTGAGGATGGGTGGCAGGGGCGTGGGCGACGTCGTCCGGCACACACTGGCGGCGGCACCTCTCGCAGCTGCCGCTGATCCGGGTCTGGCAGGGGCGGACACAACCCGTACGGAGGAGCTGGCTGGCGCGGGAAGGGG
>NW_012115043.1:6037711-6041586 GCF_000951035.1 Colobus angolensis palliatus
CCCCCCCATTATCCCTGGGCCCAACCTCCCCGCGGACCCGCGGTCCAGGCCTCGGTCTCTCTCCTCGGCAGCGAGCCGCGGCCCAGACCCCGGCAGAGGACCCTCGTCGGCACGTTCTCACCTCTGTCATCTCAGCCCCCTGCCTAGCTCCACCCCAGCCTTGGGAACCCGGCCCCTGACGGCCCATTGTCCGCGGGCCCAGCCCCGCGCTGAACGCACGCTCGCCCTTGCCCCTAACCAGCGCGTCTCCCCCGGCAACGCGCAGTGACCTGAGATGCAGCCCTCAGGCTGGGCGGCCGCCAGGGAAGCGGCGAGCCGCGACATGCTGGCTGCCGACCTCCGGTGCAGCCTCTTCGCCTCGGCCCTGCAGAGCTACAAGCGCGACTCGGTGCTGCGGCCCTTCCCCGCGTCCTACGCCCGCGGCGACTGTAAGGACTTTGAAGCCCTGGTGAGTGTGCTTTGTCCTGGAGCTGCCCACTGCGTCCTGGACCAAGTGCCCTGTGGAACCAGAGGTAGAGGCAGTTCCATCCGCGTTAGTAAACATGACAGCCCCCAGACTTTCCATTCCCAGCTTGGCGTGGCCTTGCCTTGGGGAAGGTTTCCATTAGCTAAGAACACTCCCAACACCCTCATGTCAACTCTCACTCCCAAGGCACTTGGTGGCTGCTTCTCTCCTGTCAATGACAAGTGACTCCGGGGACTGAAGTGAGGAATCAGGAATCGTTGCATAGTCCTCCACAGATTTTCTAGCCTGGCCAGAAATAGGGTTGATGTGAATCAGCTGTTTTGCTTAGCTAGAAAGTTATCCATCCTCTTGCAAATAGACACCAAAAAGTCACCAAAGCCACCCAGACCTTGGTCTTCAGATGAGGTGATCTATGGGCAGTGCTTTTATAAACTGTAACATCCAGTACGTATGTCAGCTGTTATTTCTCTGATTCACCAGGCACTTTTTTTTTTTTTGCAGAGTTCACCTCTGGGTCAGCATTCAAGATAATCAGTTATCCTTATAATCCAAATGTTTCGAATTGCCTAGAAAAATATAACTTACCAAAATCGATTCAGTAAAAAGCAGAATATTGAAATAGCCAATAGCTGATATTCATTAAAGACACCGAACTCCATGTATCTTTGGGAACTGTCAAGTGTGGCAGTCTCCCTTCCTAGCCATAGAAGAGCATATTCTTGTTCATCAGCAAAGCTGTCACCATTTAATTGGTATCAGATTCTGACTTGCACAAGTAACATTCTTCACTGTTAAAAACTTGGAGGGGCCGGGCTTGGTGGGTCATGCCTGTAATCCTAGCACTTTGGGAGGCCAAGGCGGGGGCAGATCACCTGAGGTAGGGAGTTCGAGACCAGCCTCACTAACATGGGGAAACCCCGTTTCTATTAAAAATACAAAAATTAGCCGGGCATGGTAGCACATGCCTGTAATCCCAGCTACTCTGGAGGCTGAAACAGGAGAATTGCTTGAACCCGGGAGGCGGACGTTGGGGTGAGCCAAGATTGTGCCATTGCAGTCCAGCCTGGGCAACAAGAATGAAACTCCATTTAAAAAAAAGCAAAACACAACAAAAAAACCTGGAGGGTGCCAGGTTATTAGGCGAACTTTTCTAAACTATTGTAGAAACAGAAGAAAAAGGCTGGGTGGCTCACGCCTATAATCCCAGGAGTTTGGGAAGGCAAACCAGGAGGATCATTTGAGACCAGCCTAGGCAGCATGGTGAAACTCTGTTTCTTTTTTTTTTTTTTTTTTTGGACAGGGTCTGGGTCTGTCGCCCAGGCTGGAGTGCAGTGGCGCGATCTTGGCTCACTACAAGCTCCGCCTCCCGGGTTTACGCCATTCTCTCCTGCCTCAGCCTCCCGAGTAGCTGGGACTACAGGCGCCCGCCATCTTGCCCGGCTAGATTTTTGTATTTTTAGTAGAGACGGGGTTTCACCGTGTAGACCAGGATGGTCTCGATCTCCTTACCTCGTGATCTGCCCGTCTCAGCCTCCCAAAGTGCTGGGATTACAGGCTTGAGCCACCGCGCCCGGCCGAAACTCTGTTTCTACAGAAAAAAAAAAATTAAGAATTAGCTGGGTGTGGTGGTGCGTGCCTGTAGTCCCAGCACTTGGGAGGCTGAAGTGGGAGGATGGCTTGAGTCCAAGAGGTTGAGGCTGCAGTGAGCCGTGATCACACCACTGCACTCCAGCCTGGGCAACAGAGCAAGTCTCTCTCCCTCAAACAAAAACAAACAAAACAAAAAAACATTGAATTAGTAGTCAAAGATTTTCCCTCAAAGAAAACTCTGGACGTAGCTGGTGTCATTGGTGAGTTCTAGCAATCACTGAGGGGATAAGTAATTCCCAGTTTTACACAGAGTATTAAAAAAGAGGCTAACATAACCTTGACCCTAAATCTAATAAGGTTGATGCAAAAAAAGAAAATTATAGGCTGAGTGTGGTGGCTCACACCTGTAATCCCAGCACTTTGGGAGGTTGAGGCGGGTGGATCCCGAGGTCAGGAGTTCAAGACCAGCCTGGCCAATATGGTGAAACCCCATCTCCCCATTATGGAGGCACGTGCCAGTAATCCCAGCTACTCGGGAGACTGAGGCAGGAGAATTGCTTGAACCGGGACTTGGGAGGCAGAGGTAGCAGTGAGCCGAGATTGTGCCACTGCACTCCAGCCTGGGCAACACAGTGAGACTCTGTCTTAAAAAAAAAAAAAAGGAAAGAAAATTATAGGCCAATGTTATGAGTATAAATGCAAAAATTATCTTCAAGGTATTAGGATCTTAAAGTTAGCAACTTATGAAAAAGGGTAATTCCTTATGACCAGGTTGGGTTCATCCCAGGAATGCAAAATTAGTTCAACATTAGGCAATCAATTAATGACAGGAACCACATTGCTAGATTAAAGGAGGTATTTATAATTAACACGTGTTTAGCGTTATCTCTGATGAAATCATCAGTGTTTGGTTCCTCCTTTGCTATCATTCCTAGGAGATTGAGGGACAAACAAAGGCTGAGCCTCCTGGCCCCTCCTGGTCCTGGTAGCCCACCTAATGATGTGTTGAGGGCATCTCAAGTGGTGACCATGGTGCACAGGCGTTTCTGGGTACCGGAAGTGTGAGGTTGGAGAAAGAGGCAAGTACACTGACTTCCCTTGAGGTTTGTTCTTGCAGGTTCAGATACTCAGTTTTCTGAGTGTGCTATATCAGAGCCTTGGGAACGAAACTTCCTTCGGTTTTGGCAACAGATACTTATGGAGTATTTGCTATGGGCCAGGTGCTAAGGATACAGGATTGACCCTTGAAGAGGTTAACAGTGTGCTCAGCCATAATAGGTAAGCGCCGTACAACATGGAAGCCCACAGCAAGGACACCCCCTAGCTCTCAGCTGTAGGCCAGGCTCTGGGAACACCAACTAGGGTTGGAGGCTGATGCTTTGTCGAGTCCCAAGGCAGAACTTCAAGAGCAGAGAAGAGGGAGAGTATTCCAGGAGGAGCAGCAGGATGGTCAGAAAGCCAGGAGGTGTGAGCTTACAGAGAAGGACAAGACTGCTTTAGTGTAACTGTTGTGGGGAACAGGAAGAGATGAGGCCAGCCTATGGAGCATGCAGGGCTACACATGTCCTGCTAAGTTGTGAAGATTTTTATCCTTGGGCAGGGGAGGGTATTGGGGTGAGATCCAGAAAGACAGCCGTGGTGGCAGGTGAGAGAAGGACCTGTTTGGGGTCAGGAGTCAGAGGGATCAAACTCACAATGCAGCTTTTTTTTTTTGAGACAGAGTCTCGCTCTGTCGCCCAGGCTGGAGTGCAGTGGCCGGACCTCAGCTCCTGCAAGCTCCGCCTCCCGGGTTTACGCCATTCTCCTGCCTCAGCCTCCC
>NW_012115043.1:6042766-6045452 GCF_000951035.1 Colobus angolensis palliatus
TGGGGCTTATTGTACCAGTCCCAGACAGTTACCCTTTCTCTTGAGGGCTACTGGAGAAACACAGATTCTTACCATCCAGTTCTGTTGCCATATTCCTTATTGGGCACCCATTGTTGAGGAAAGTACCCCAGACCACATAGATTCTTGGCTGTCTGTAGGCATGGCCGTCAGCAGCAAGGCTGCTCACTGGTGGGGCCCGGCACCATCTCTGGGGACATACATACATTCTTAGATAAACACACGTTAGGCCTCCTTTTGCCACATGTAGTATGAGTTACTGAAATGATGCAGAGAAGTGGGCATCTGGACCTGTATCTGAATCAAAGACTAACTTTTAAAGAAAAGGGAATCAGATCTGGACTTGACTGACTAGATCATTTTGTAGTTACCTGAAGAAGAAAAGTGTGGAGCTGTTAAAAAATCTCTTGGCCAGGCATGGTGGTTCACACCTGTAATTCCAGCCCTCTGGGAAGCTGGGGTGGGTGGGTCATTTCAGTACAGGAGTTCAAAAGCAGCCTGGGCAACACGGCGAAACCCTGTCTATATAAAGAGATGAAAAAAATTAGCCTGTGTGGTGGTGCATGCCTGTAGTCCCAGCTACTCAGGAGGCTGAGGTGGGAGGTTCACCTGAGCCACAGGCTCAAGGCTGTAGTGGGCCGTGATTGTGCCCCTGCACTCCATTCTGGGTGACAGAGTGGGACCCTGTCTCAAAAAGTCTCTCACTTTCATTTGTTTAGTTAAAAGCACTAGGAAGTAATGTGAAAGTTTACCATTTTCAGTCATTTAAATCTTTCTCCACACTGTAAGGTGTTATTACACACCTATAACACAAGGGTTGCAGTTTCCAAAAATTAGAGCAGTGACTTAAATTACTTTATTGATTGGTGATTTCCTGAGAACTCCCCACTGCTGAACCAAGCTCTTGGCTTTAGGTCTGATCTAGCATTATCTTGTCACTGTCCCCAAAGTCCCAGATTATCTCTGAGGTGTCTTGTTTTGAGACCATTTCTGTGCCGATAAGCTCTCTGATTTATTATTTTTTTGAGATGGAGTTTCCCTCTTGTTGCCCAGGCTAGAGTGGTGCAGTGGTGCAATCTCGGCTCACTGCAACCTCTGCCTCCTGGCTTCAAGCGATTATCCTGCCTGTCTCCCTAGTAGTTGGGATTACAGACAGATGCCATGACACCCAGCTAATTTTTGTAGTTTTAGTAGAGGTGGGGTTTCACCATGTTGGTCAAGGCTGGTTTTAAACTCCTGACCTCAGGTGATTTGCCCTCCTCGGCCTCCAAGACTGCTGGGATTATAGGGATGAGCGACCGCGCCTGGCCAGCTCTCTGATTTTATACTGGGAGCTCTTGGTATTTCCAGCGCCTGGCTTGGGAAGTACTTATCAAACGTGTGAGGAATTACATTGTGTGTGTGCTGAATACCCGGTCTCAGGATTTCTTACCTTGTTTTTTGGGACCGGGTTTGGCTGAAAGAACCCATACGTAGCATTCTTGGGATTCTCTGTACCCCTTGACCATTGGCCTCCAAACTTCAGGTTTGTCACTTGACACCGTCGCAGCTGTAAAGTTTTTTGTTTTGTTTCCCCCCTGCCCCCCAAAATAACATGTTCTGGTTCTCCATTAGCCTGTAGACCCTTTCTGGGGGTGGGAAGTGGGTGGGAAGGGCTTCTTTGTGTTAGCTCCAAGCCCTCGCTGCTTAGTGTGGTTGAGGACCAGCAACATGAGCCTCACCTGGGTGCTCATTAGAAAAGCAGGCCCTGGCCAGGCGCAGTGGCTCACGCCTGTAATCCCTACACTTTGGGAGGCTGAGGCAGGAGAATTGCTTGAACCCAGGAGGCAGAGCTTGCAGTGAGCCGAGATCACACCATGCACTTCAGCCTGGGTGACAGAGCGAGACTCTGTCTCAAAAAATAAGAAAAGAAAAGCAGGCCCTGCCCCAGACCTATCCAGTCAGGATCTGCATTTTAACAAATCTGGGCAATCTGTACACATAGTGAAGCCTGAAAAGCACTGCATTAAGCTTACCCTGTTCTCATTTGGGGTGCCAGACTGCTCTAATTGGGTCTCCTGGTCCTGGAGGAGTAAGGAGTCTTTCTCTTTTTTTCCTTCTTCTTTCTGGTTTCTGGCTTGCACTGTCTAGACACAGTGACTCCCCAGTGTCTGGGTTAAAGCACATATAAGCTCCTCTCTGTCCTGACCCCTCCTGATGCCATTCCCATCTTTGTTGAAGCAAACTCCCTCTCATCCTTTAAGATGCACCTGAAATTTCCACCTTATTCTGTGCCTCCACTCCCTAGCAGTGAGGAGTCCTTCCTTTGGGTTTCTTTACAATTTAAAAATTTTACTTTTATAAATAATACTTCGATAAGCATCCTTCTACATTAATCATTGTTTATATCTGTTGTTATCTTTTTGAGATACATTCTGAGAGGTGAAATTGCTGGTTCATGGCTTTTTCTTTTTTTTTTTTTTTCTGAGACGTGGTCTTGCTCTGTTGCCCAGTTTGGAGTGCAGTGGTGTGATCTTGGCTCACTGCAACCTCTGCCTCCTGGGCTCAAGTGATCCTCCCACCTCAGTCTCCCATGTAACCGGGACTCCAGGCACATACCAGTATGCCTGGCTAATTTTTGTATTTTTATTTATTTATTTTATTTTTATTTTTATTTTATTTATTTATT
>NW_012115043.1:6046542-6065773 GCF_000951035.1 Colobus angolensis palliatus
CAGGATGGTCTCGATCTCCTGACCTCGTGATCCGCCCGTCTCGGCCTCCCAAAGTGCTGGGATTACAGGCTTGAGCCACTGCGCCCGGCCCAGATTACCTTTTTATTTCTCTGCTCCTCTCAAAGATGGCATCTGAAGAGTGGAGGAGAAAGAGTACACAGGTCTGAAAGTATACGAATACAGACATAGATACATGTAATATGATGTGACTGTCAGTGAGTAGGTATGTGTCTAGAAAGATATCAGCTAATGGGATGGTGATATGGAGGATGAAGGGGTGGGATCCATCCCTCCAGGACTAGCCATCTCTTTCTTTCCCAACCATCCCAGAAATGCAGACCTTTCCTCAGCAGATTGGTGAGCAGCAGAGAGGGAGCATTTGATTGAAAATATAGCAACCAACACCTGTACCCCACTAATAGCACTTACTGTTTGTGTGGCACTGTCCTGAGCTGTTTCTACACGTAGCTCATTTAGTCCTCCTAACAACTCAGGGTTGTAGGTTTTATTATTATCTTCATCATCGTCAGCTAATCACTAGATGTGGTGATGGCACACCACTCTTGCTGCCAGGCACTGGGACTTTTAAAAGTTCCTAGGAGAACCCTTTAGGGTCCCCATGCTGGCTCCTCCTGTGAAGAGTTCTTTTGTAGACTCTGATCCCTAATCTGTTTTGGCAAATCTGGCCTTTCATACTGTAGGTTTGTGCAAAGCAAATTGTACCTGCAGTATCCACCTCTTCAGCCTTCATCTCAGCAGCCTCCCAGCTCCAATCATCGCACCTGCCCCCCTGTTCTGGGTGTCACCATGGTCCCGAAAATGGTGACCTTGGCAGACTTTTGGTTCATTTCCTTCGCAGCACCTCCACCCACATGTAGTAACTATGGCTGCTGACACTTTCCTAGACAAGTAAGTTTTTCAAATGTTTGTTCTTTCCTGCTGCCACAACTTTCTAGGACAACATTGTCTAAGATCTAAACCTGAGTATCTCCAGCTTTTCCTGTTAAGAATCACTTGTACCCACATCTGTAAACACAGATTCCTGGGCCACCTCCTCCCCAGGAGCTTGTGATCAAGGTGATTGCTGCTGCTCAAAGCAAGGAGGTTGAGTTGCCTCTTTGTAGCTCATTGGTCCTCTCTTTCCTCCATGAGGCCTGTTCACCCAAACTACCTCTTTCCTAAGAGGCTTTTCTTCCCAAACCCCTGAAACTGTCAGCTCTGCTCACCATTCAGATTCCCCCAACTATCTCTCCAACTATATCCTTCCTTATTCCCATAGCAGAGGCTGCAGATGTGTTGCCTGTGAGCTGACGGGTTTTGTTTGTCCTCTAGCTTTTTAGAAATTGGGAAATTAAAAAGACAGCTTGTTGATTTCTTTTTGAAACAAAAATCGGAGGCCTTGCCGCCTTTGGTGGAGGTTGCCCTAGGGCAGGAAGAAGTTGGAGCTGAGGGTTGGTTGGCCTTAGCTATTAATGGAGGCTGGAGTCACCAGTTCAACAGTCTTCACAACTCTTTCCCGGACTCCCCTGTTACTCATTTTCTTTACCTCTCAGGCCCTGGGGGACATTTGAGCCTAGGAGCACTTTTTGGGACACACTCTGCTCACTTCTCTGCCCATCTGCCGTGCTCTTTCCCACCTGGAGTGGGAAACCCTCCCCATCCCTGGAAATGCCTGCCTTCCTCTTCAACAATTATTCTCCTGGACCAGTTGGCAAATGACTTCCACTGCCATGTACTGATGTGTGATTCAGAATGCTTGCCTAGATGGTGATTTCTTCCACATACCCCTATACTACATATCACATACATCTTTCTCTCTACCTTTGGTTTAGGCACTGCCAGTGGCTGTCTCAGTTGTATTATTTTGGGATTGGGGGGAATTCCAATATCATATCTAATTAGCTTCCCAAAGCAGCCTCTTAAAAGTTCTGCCGGAATTGTTCCTTTGGGCTAAAATACTCAGTCCACTACTAAATTTCTCCATTCGTTTGGTAGAAGGGTATGGCAGGAGAATAGACTCCGGAGTCGGGCCCCCTGGCTTCATATCCCTGCCCTGCCACAGAATAGCTGTGTGCCCCTAGGCAAGGTACTTAGCATCTCCAAGCCTCAGTTTCCTCATCTTCAAAATAGGTTGTAAGAATAACACGAGATAACAGAATAAATTCATGCAAAGCATTTATTCTGGTGGCTGGCACCTGTAAGGGTTCAAATAAATAGTTGCTATTACTCTTTGTTCTTAACTTCATGCCAGGTTCCAGGCTGGCATGGGGCTCCAGGGTAAGTAAGATGTGGTTGGCCTCAGGGAGTGTTTGTCCCAACCAGATTTGAGTTGGCCCCAGAGGGTCAGGTACCAACATGGGGCTCTGCTGTAATTGTTGAACATAGAACACAGTTTTTGAGTACAGAGGTTGTAGGTGGTCAGGGAAGGCTTCACATGGGAGGTGATTGCTGGCCTTGAAGACTCAATGGGATGTCATGCTAGGCAGCCACAGAAGCACAGAGGAAGAAAGCCATAGGTCACTTGGAATAGCATTGGGGTTGGGGAGGGAGCTGGTGGCAGGAGGTACTATTACGCAAAGAGGCCAGACTGGATTCCTAAGGGCCTTATTAAGGGTAGGAGTACTATATTTAGCAAATAAAAATATAGGCCACCTAGTTAAATTTGAATTTCAGCTGAGCAACAAATAAATTTTTTTTTTTTTTTAGATGAAGTTTCACTCTTGTTGCCCAGGCTGGAGTGCAGTGGCATGATCTTGGCTCACTGCAACATCCACCTCCCCAGTTCAAGCGATTCTCCTGCCTCAGCCTCCCAAGTAGCTGGGATTAAAGGTGCCCGCCACCACGCCTGGCTAATTTTTTGTATTTTTAGTAGAGACAGGGTTTCACGATGTTAACCAGGCTGGTCTTAAAGTCCTGATCTTAGGTAATCCACCCACCTCGACCTCCCAAAGTGCTGGGATTTTAAGTATAAATATGTCCCAAATATTTCATGGGTTATTTATACTAAAAAAAAAATTGTTGACTGAACACAGTGGCTCATGCCTGTAATCCCGGCACTTTGTGAGGCTGAGGCTGGTGGATTGCATGACCCCAGGAGTTTTGAGACCAGCGTGGGCAACATGGTGGAACCCTGTCTCTACAAAAAATTAGCTGGGCATGATGTCACATACCTTTAGTCCCAGCTACTCTGGAGGCTGAGGTGGGAGGATTGCTTGAGCCCAGAAGGTCGACGCTGCTGTGAGCTGTGATCTTGCCACTGCACTCCAGCCTGGGTGACAGAATGAGACCCCGTCCCCTGTCTTTTAGAAAAAAGGGTCTTTTGTTGTTGTTGTTGTTTATCTGAAATTCAAATTTAACCGGGCACAGCGTATTTTAAATGGCAACCCTACTTGTGTGCCTGGTTCCCAAAAGGCCCTGCTAAAATGCAGACAGGTTTTAGTCATTAGAGTAAGAATCCCATTAAATTGTTAAAGCAGATTTATTTTTCAGAGTAACATGAAAAGTGAAATGGAACATAAAGAAGGTCAGTTGAGGAGTTAAAGAGTGTGGACAGATGGTGGGGAGCCAGGAGGGCAGGATGCAGCAGGGACCCTGTCTGGGCAGATGCAGTGGGAGGGCCTGGAAGAGGCCTGGGTCCAGCTTGAAGCTGGGAGATGTCTCTCCCCTTTGTCCAGACTGAGTCCCTGAAAGGCGCCTGGCTAGCTGACTGTCCTTTTGTGGGGCTCTCTAGGCCCAGATATGGACTGTTGACAAGGGCTGTTTCTCACAGATGGGATTTGAAGACAGGAGTGATGGGAATAGTAGTAATCCTGGGAGAGAAGATGACTCAGCTCTGGCTCTGAGATAACAAGGAATAGAAAAGAAGGAAGGGGGATGAGTGCCCTTTGGACTGTGCAGGCAGCAGTCCTGTATGGGTAGCTACCTGAGGGTACACCGTTTGGGATGTGTCTTCAGTGACTCCGTATATAACCTACAGAACAAAGCTTGGGCTTCCCAAGTGGAGTGCAAGGTCCTTCACAGGATCATTTGAGATGACCTCACTTGAGGTCACCTTCCCACTGTTCCTCTTGGCAACCACTTCCCCGCACTCTAGGTTCCAGTCACACAGAATCACCTGTTGTTAATGGTGGCAGTCATTGCAGTCGCAGTAACATTAGAGTACGTAACACTTTCCTGTTGCTTTGAGCACTTGTTTAACTTGATTAATCTCCACCGGGACCCTATGAAGTAGCTACTAATATTATCCCAATTATGTATTTGAGAAAGCTGAGACACAGGAAGTCAAACATCTCACTCAAAGTCACACAGCTAGTAGAGGAATAGAGCCCCAGATGCCTGGGAGAACTGCATAATTAACCATATGCCACCACTCACTTCCCCAGCTACATGCTGCGTTTTCATACTTCTGTGGTTTTGTGTAGCAAACCCAGATCATACAGTACCTCCTCGGTGAAGCTGGTCCCAACCCTACCCACTTTTCCTTTAGCACCTACCCAACAGAAGTCCCACCTTGTCCTCTTAGTAGTTTGTATCCAACTTTGTTATGACAGTGAATACTTTTTGTTTTTTTGAGACAGAGTCTCGCTCTGTCACCCAGGCTGGAGTGCAGTGGTGGCTCACTGGCTCACTGCAACCTCTGCCTCCTGAGTTCAAGAGATTCTCCTGCCTCAGCCTCCAGAGTAGCTGGAATTACAGGTGCCTGCCACCACGCCCATCTAATTTTTATATTTTTAGTAGAGATGGGGTTTCGCCATGTTGGCCAGGCTGGTCTTGAACTCCTGAGCTCAGATGATCCGCCTGCCTCAGCCTCCCGAAGTGCTGGGATTACAGGCGAGAGCCACCACGCCCGGCAACAATGAATACTTTTAAGTCATAATTATTTACCTTTCTGCCTCCCCACTTGATTAAGGGGCCCATTTTAAATCTAATGTCCCCTTCTAAAAGCACAGGGCCTGGCACAAAGTAGATGCTTAGAAAATGCTCCCTGAATAACGCAAGGCCATGTAGCCTGGGGTTGAAGCAGGCGAGGTAGAACAGTAAGCAAGGCATAGAAATAGTACCAATACTCATGGAGCATTTACACTCCACACATCCTTTTTTTTTTTTTTTTTTTTTGAGACAGGGTTTCACTCTGTCACCCAGGCTGGAGTGCAGTAGGACAATCATGGCTCACTGCATCTGCTACCTCCCAGGCTCTAGCGATCCTCCCACCTCAGCCCAAGTAGCCAGGACTACAGGTGTATACCGCCATGCCTGGCTGATTATTTTGTTTTGTTTTGTTTTGTGCAGATGCGGTTTTGCCATGTTGCCCGTGCTGGTCTTGAGCTCCTGAGCTGGAGAGTTCTGCCTACCTCAGCTTCCTAAAGTGCTGGGATTACAGGTGTAAAGCACCATGCCCAGGCTCACATGTACATTAAAAAAAAAAAAAAAAAGTAGGCTGGGCTTGATGGCTCATGCCTGTAATCCCAGCACTTTGAGAGGCTGAGGCAGGAGGAACACTTGAGTTCATGAGTTTGAGACCAGCCTGGGCAGCATAGCAAGACCTCATCTCTACTAAAAATAAAAAAAATTAGCTGGGCATGGTGGCATGTGCTTATAGTCCCAGCTATGCAGGAGAATCACTTCTGGTGAGGGTGGGATGGATCCTGCAGTTAGCCGTGTTTGTGCCACTGCACTCCAGCTTGGGCAGCAGAGCGTGACCCTGTCTCCAAAAAATTTTTTTCTTTTAATAAATATTAGATTTTCGGCCGGGCGCGGTGGCTCAAGCCTTTAATCCTAGCACTTTGGGAGGCCAAGACGGGCGGGTCATGAGGTCAGGAGATCAAGACCATCCTGGCTAACCCGGTGAAATCCCGTCTCTACTAAAAAATACAAAAAGCTAGCCGGGCGAGGTGGTGGGCGCCTATAGTCCCAGCTACTCAGGAGGCTGAGGCAGGAGAATGGCGTAAACCCGGGAGGCGGAGCTTGCAGTGAGCTGAGATCCGGCCAGTGCACTTCAGCCTGGGCTACAGAGCGAGACTCTGTCTCAAAAAAAAAAACAAAACAAAAATAAATATTAGATTTTCAATGATACCTCATGAGGCCTGTAGAGATAGTGTTTTTTTTTAATTTATTTTTTCTTTTTTTTTGGGGACTGACTTTTGCTCTTGTTGCCCAGGCTGGAGTGCAATGGCGCAGTCTCGGATCACCGCAACCTCCACCTCCTGGGTTCAAGCGACTTTCCTGCCTCAGCCTCCCAAGTAACTGGAATTACAGGCATGTGCCACTACGCCCAGCTAATTTTGTATCTTTATTAGAGACGGGGTTTCTCATGTTGGTCAGGCTGGTTTGAACTCCCGACCTCAGGTGATCCACCCGCCCCAGCCTCCCAAAATGCTGGGATTACAGGCATTAGCCACCGCACCTGACCTGAGATAGTTTCATTACAATATATGAGGCTATTGATTGAACCTCTGGAAATAGAAATAAAATGGTCCTAAGATGTTTTTAATTTTCTTTTTATTTATTTATTTTTGGAGCCATCTCACTGTGTTTCCCTGGCTGGTCTCTAACTCCTGGCCTTAAGAAATCCACCCCAGCCTCCTGAGTAGCTGGGATTATAGGCATGAGCCCCCACACCTGGCTCTGTTTCTAGTTTTCAACTGCAGAGCTAAGAACTCCCAAAGTCAGTAACAATTTTCTAGAAAAATGGAAAAGAACCACAGGTATTCTTTTTTTTTTTTTTTGAGACAGTGTCTCCCTCTGTCGCCAGGCTGGAGTGCAGTGAGGCCATCTTGGCTCACTGCTACCTCTGCCTCCTGGGTTCAAGCGATTCTCCTGCCTCAGCCTCCTGTAGTCCCTGAGTAGCTGGGACTACAGGCGCCCGCCACCATGCCTGGCTAATTTTTGTATTTTTAGTAGAGACGGGGTTTCACCACGTTGGTCAGGATGGTCTCAATCTCTTGACCTTGTGACCTGCACCCCCCAGCCTCCCAAAGTGCTGGGATTACGAGTGTGAGCCACCACGCCTGGCCACCACAGGTATTCTTGAAGTGCCAACTACATCCCTAGCAAAGCAGAAGGAAAGGTTGCCAGGGTTTGGGAGGACAATGTTGTCTGGGGAGAAATGTAAATGGAAAGAAAAGAAATGGACATATATAGACCAAGCCCTGAGATTCTGTGACCTTCTTCAATTTCCTGACAACCCCACGGGGAGGTAGTGAGGTTCCCTTGTTGGAGAGGAGATAGAAGCTCAACAGAGATTCTAACTGAGATCTGATTCCAGAGTTCATGTTCTTTCCTCTGCATCCAGGAAAGAGGAGAAGTGGAAATACACAAGACAGTTCTTGACCTCCAGGAGTCTGGGCATACTATACTCAAAAGGGAGTACTGGGGCAATGGGCTTTAGGGACTTAGAGGAGAAAATGGTCTCTTGGGCCAGAAGTGCCCGGGTAGTAGAGGTGGGGGAAGGGATATTCTTGGAACAAGACATGTTCCTAGATAGCACCAGTCTGTGACGGAGGGAATGGTAAGGGGTTGAGATTAGGCTAGAGGTGTTTAAATGCCGTGCTGGAGAGGTTTGACCTCTAGTCAGTCATAACTTCTGAGCAAAAGCTACAGATATTTTGTTGCTATCTGTTAGTCCAGGTCCCCAGTCCCTTATCAGAAATCCTGGCACTGAATATGTTTCAGGATTCCAATTCTTCCTGATTTTAGAATGGTAAATAATGTGCTGTAATGACAGCTAGGCTGAGCCCTATCACAGGTCCCACGGGGCATCAGCCTAAATCTGAAGGCTCTAGGACTAGTGACAGCTTTCAGCAGCACAGCATCAGCCATTCTGTTTCTGTGGAAGTCCTTGCAGCGGTCCACATAGAGGTCCAAGATCTGGTCTTTGCCCCCAGAAGTGAAAACTTGGGAGTAAAGAGATGAAATCTGTCATGCGCGTCTGTGTGAAGAGACCACCAAACAGGCTTTGTGTGAGCAACATGGCTGTTTATTTCACCTGGGTGCAAACGGGCTGAGTCCAAAAAGAGAGTCAGCGAGGGGAGATAAGGGTGGGGCCGTTTTGTAGGATTTGGGTAGGTAAAGGAAAATTACAGTCAAAGGGGGGTTGTTCTCTGGCGGGCAGGAGTGGGGGTCACAAGGTGCTCAGTGGGGGAGCTTTTTGAGCCAGGATGAGCCAGGAAAAGGAATTTCACAAGATAATATCATCACTTAAGGCAAGGACCGGTCATTTTCACTTCTTTTGTGGTGGAATGTCATCAGTTAAGGTGAGGCAGGGCATTTGCACTTCTTTTGTGATTCTTCAGTTACTTCAGGCTATCTAGGCTTATATGTGCAAGTCACAGGGGATGCGATGGCTTGGCTTGGGCTCAGAGGCCTGACAAAATCCACATGGGGTGGGTGCAGGAACTGCTCTGGCCTAAGTGAAGCTCCATATTCCTCAGAGGCTGGTCTCACTCGTGAGATTGTCATCAAGAAAGCTGCCAGGGTTCCAACAAAACATTGTCACACTCTGGGAAACCCAAAGTTGTGCATTCCCCATTTACAGTTCCTCCCAGGCCAGATGCCGTGTACCATGCTGGGTCATTTTCACCTTAAGCAGTGTTGCCTGGTTATATATGTAGTTGTTGTACTACCTTTATCCAGTCTCCAGGGGAACAACTTAACAGAAGTTAACTAATTCTCACACAGAAGGGAAAAGGCTTTGTATTGTAGCGCTTTACCCACTTATGCGTATATCACGTATTCAGTCACCTCCAGTGGGTGGCATGCCATACTCATGGCATGTTAATATTCCTGCAGCAGAATGCATCTATCCTAACAGGAAGGGGATAGGTAAAGATGAAACCTCCATCAGCTCAGGTCAGGTTTGGTACCCAAAGAGTTTAAAAAAAAAAAAACACCACCACCAAGGCTGGGCATGGTGGTTCATGCCTGTAATCCCAGCACTTTGGGAGGCTGAGGCAGGCAGATCACTGGAGGTCAGGAGCTCGAGACCAGGCTGGCCAACATGATGAAACCTCATCTCTACCAAAAAATATGAAAAGTAGCCGGGCGTGGTGACACACGCTTGTAGTCTCAGCTACTCAGGAGGCTGAGGTGGGAGAATTGCTTGAACCCAGGAGGTAGAGGCTGCAATGAGCCAAGATCATGCCACTGCTCTCCAGCCTGGGCGACAGAGTGAGACCCTGTCTCAAAAACAAAACAAAACTCCACCAAAAAAAAAAAATACCTTTCAGATTTTAGAGCTTGTAAAGTTTAGTATTATTTGGAAAGGGGATTGTAGACCTGTGAATTTCCTCAGGAGATCCCTTGAGATGTGCAACGAGTGAACGTTGCCTGCCTTCCCACTAGAGGGCCCCTGATTATCACTGTGTCTGGGATCCTTGCTAATGGAAGTTCTTCTGTCGCTTCAGCTCGCAGATGCCAGCAAGTTACCTAACCTGAAAGAACTTCTCCAGTCCTCTGGAGACAACCACAAACGGGCCTGGGACCTGGTGAGCTGGATTTTATCCTCAAAGATCCTGACAATCCACAGTGCAGGGAAGGCAGAGGTGAGACTTTGTTTCCGTTAGGATCACAGACTTTAGGGGCCTAAGGGCTCTAGGACAGCACTGAATCCAGTGGCTCTGAGACTTCCCTGTGTACCGGTGACCTGGGCAGCTTGAGAATGCAGATGCCTGGTCCTCACCTTTAGACTTTCTATTTCTGTGTCTGGAGTCAGGCCCAGGAAGTTTCCCACTGGCTGTACAAAGCTGAGTTCTGTCTCATCTCAGCTGTGTGACCTTGAGTAGGTACCAGGTGCATTTCAGTACCTCCACTTCCTCATCTGTAAAATCAGGATGATAATAGTATGCTTCCCTCAGGGCACCGACTATGAGAATTGAATGAATTTTCACACTTTGAATAATGCCTAAGGGCACATACTAAGGGCTTGGTATGTGTTGGGATTCACTTTATTTAACAAGCACCGCTGGTAATTCTGATAAGGGTGACCCTGACCATATCTTAAGAAACACTGATCTGGTTCAGTTGTCAGGAGATGGAGAGGCAGAGCTCAAAGAAGTGGAAAACCTCATGCTCTGGGTTCAAATGCCATATCTATCAAAAAGGGCCTCCTTTTTCCCATTTGTTAATTGAGATACTGTTACCCACCCCCAAGTGGGGCAATGATAAAATGTGTGTCACCCCCCCAGCACAGTTTCTATCGCGAGTCAGACATTCCATAATTTGGTTTACCTTGCCTGGCTGGGGTCTCCCAGGGACAGGCTGGATGACAAGGACCAGGGTGTAGGACTTGATTCCTGCTCTTGTGCTCTTCCCTTACCCATACCATTCATCACTTAATTCATTTCAATTTAAGAGTATTCAGTTTTACAAGCTCCTGCCAAAGACACAAATCTTCCCTATGTGGCGTAGAATTTGGTACCTTGGATTCTGGTATCTAAGGGACATTCTTCTGTGTTAGATGTTAAAACACCATAAAGAGCCCTGGAATAGGAGTCAGGAGACCTGTATTCAGGTCCAGACTGGGTGGCTAATTCCTAGTGAATCTCTGGGTTTCACTGTTGTCATCTGTTGAATTCAAATTTATTCTTTCATTTATTCTTACCTCACTCATAATATGGGCATTAAGCACCTACTATGTGTCGGGTGCTAAAGTAGATAAGGCAGTAAATAGCTCCTAGACTTTTGATTGTGGACCGGTTGAATTTCTGTTAAAATGTGGACTATTGGGACCCAGGATTGTCAACTTTTTGTATTGCCCAAGTATGTTAGCCTACCATGTATCATCATTTTATAAAAGGATATTATAGTACTAAGAAAGCAGGATGGCCTTGACTTCAGAATAAAGAACTGTTCTTCAAAAGAAAGGTACATGGCAACCTTACATCATTATATCTGTTATATTGCCCTTATTTTGCTCATTCAGTCATAATCCAGAGAAAACTTTGCCATACACTGGCTTTGGTCTGTGACCTATTTGAAAACCACTGGCAGGCACGGTGGCTCATGCCTGTAAATCCCTGCACTTTGGGAGGCCGAGGCGGGCGGATCATGAGGTCAGGAGTTTGAGACCAGCCTGGCCAACATAGTGGAACCCCATCTTTACTAAAAATACAAAAAATGAGCTGGGCATGGTGGCGGGCGCCTGTAATCCCAGCTACTTGGGAGGCTGAGGCAGGAGAATCGCTTGAAGCCGGGAGGTGGAGGTTGCAGTGAGTCGAGAGCGCGCCACTGCACTCCAGCCTGGGCGACAGTGCAAGACTCTATCTCAAAAAAAAAAAAAGAAAAGAAAAGAAAAAAAGAAAACCACTAAAATGGGCCAGGTGTGGCCCATTGTCCTGGCTTGTCTTGAGTAACTGGGACTATAGGTGTAAGCACTATGGAGAGGAAATTCACAGGTCTACAGTCCCCATTCCAAATAATACTAAACTCTACAAGATCACGCCTTAATTCCAGCACTTTGGGAGGCCGAGGCAGGTGGATCACTTGAGGCCAGGAGTTCGAGACCAGCCTGGCCAACATGTTGAAACCTTGTCTCTAATAAAAATACAAAAATTAGCCAGGCATTGTGGCACATGCCTGTAATCCCAGCTACTTGGGAGGCTGAGGCAGGAGAATCGCTTGAACCTGGGAAGTGGAAGCTGCAGTGAGCCGAGATGGTGCCACTGCACTCTAGGCTGAGAGACAGACTGAGACTCAATCTCAAAAAAAAAAAAAAAGAAAAAACCACTTAAAATAGACTAGGGGCAGTGGCTTGTGCCTGTAATCCTAGTACTTTGGGAGGCTGAGGTGGGAGTATTGCTTGAGCCTGGGAGTTCAAGACCAGCCTGGGCAACATAGCAAGACCCTCTCTCTATGAAAAAATTAAGAATTAGTTGCATATAATGGTTGTACCTATAGTCCCAGCTACTCAAGAAACTGAAGATAGAGGATTGCTCGAACCCAGGAGTTCAAGGCTGCAATGAGCTATGATCGCACCGCTGTACTCCAGCCTGGGCGACAGAGCCAGATCCTGTCTCAAAAACAACAGCAACAAATGCTGATTGCTTCTCATGATTTCGTAGGTTGGTTGGGTGGTTCTGGGCTTGGCTGGATGAGCTAGGGTGGCCTCACTTACATTTCTGGGGCTTCAGCTGGGATGGCCACCATGCTGGAAGCCTTCCTCTGTGACACTCATACTCCATAGGAGACAAGCCAGGACAATGGTGAGGGGTTCTCAGCAGCAAACAAGGAAGGACAAGCCCTTCTCAAGTCTCTGTTTGCCATATATATGTTAATGTCCCATTGGCCAAAGCAAGTCACATGGCCAAGCACAGTTTCAAGTGTGGAGAAGTAAGTTCCATCTCTTGATGGGACCTTGGTAGAATCCCACCTGCAAAATCACATTGCAGAGGGGTGCATGGACAAGGACGAGAGGGAATTTTTACAATAATCATGAGATTATTGTAAAAATGGAATGCAGAAAATAGATGTAAAAGTGTTAGGAAAATTAGAAGTGATCTCCACTTAGAAGGAACAATTCATGCTTCTCAGCCTCCTGTAGGGAAAAAATGTTATTATTTATTATTTTTTTTTAGATGGAGTTTCACTTTTGTTGCCCAACCTGGAGTGCAGTGACATGATCTCGGCTCACTGCAACCTGCACCTCCTGGGTTCAAGTGATTCTTGTGCCTCAGCCTCCCAAGTCGCTGGGACTAAAGGGCTGGGACTAAATAGCTGGGACTATTTGGGACTATAAAATCCCAAGTAGCTGGGACTAAAATTAGCCACCACACCTGGCTAATTTTGTATTTTTAGCAGAGATGGGGTTCACTATGTTGGTCAGGCTGGTCTCAAACTCCTGACCTCAGATGATCCACCCGCCTCGGCCTCCCAAAGTGTTGGGATTACAGGCATGAGCTACCACACCCAGCCGGGAAAAATGTTATTAAAGGAAAGCAGTCTTGTGCTATAAGCTCTGAGTTTGCTTATGTCTCTATCCTCATGAAACCTGTTGTTCTCATGAACAGTCTGTGGGAGTTAAGCCTGAGGGTTTAGGGGGCTATTTTTGCAGCACATTTACCAGCTCCCCAAATAAAATGTTGACCCTCTTCATGTTTTCAAGTTTGAAAAGATCCAAAAGCTGACTGGGGCTCCTCACACGCCTGTTCCCGCACCGGACTTCCTGTTTGAAATTGAGTACTTTGACCCAGCCAACGCCAAATTTTATGAGACCAAAGGAGAACGAGACCTAATCTATGCCTTTCATGGTAGTCGCCTAGAAAACTTCCATTCCATTATCCACAATGGCCTGCACTGCCATCTGAACAAGGTGGGGCCTAAGGGACACCCTGCTGATGTGGGGAAGTAGGGATGGAGGTGGGAGAGGGGAGGGGGAGATTCAGAACCCTAGGAGTTTGCAGGTGGGGTGTAGAGTTGGGGGGGGGTGGGTAGGTTTACTAACGCCTTCTGGCTCAAAATGTGGTGTGCAGACCGCAGTAGCAGCATCACCTGGAAGCCTGTGAAAATGCAAAATCTTGGGCACACTCTAGACCTTCTGAATCAGAACCTGCATTTTAACAAGATCTCTAGGTGATTCCTGCACTGGTTATAGTTTGAGAAGCATCGATTTAAAGATAGTGCCTGACCTTGGCTGCATATTTAGAATCACTCGGGGAGCTTTTAAAAATCCCAGATGCCAGGCCGGGCTTGGTGGCTCATGCCTGTAATCCCAGCACTTTGGGAGACTGAGGGAGTTCAAGACTAGCCTGGCCAACGTGGTGAAACCCCATCTCTAATAAAAATACAAAAGTTAGCCAGGCATGGTGGTGGGTGCCTGTAGTCCCAGCTACTCAGGAGGCTGAGGCAGGAGAATCGCTTGAACCTGAGAGGCAGAGGTGGTAGTGAACTGAGATCGTGCCATTGCACTCCAGCCTAGGTGACAGAGCGAGACTTCATCTCAAAAAAAAATAAAAAATAGGCCAGGCGCGGTGGCTTAAGCCTGTAATCCCAGCACTTTGGGAGGCCGAGACGGGCAGATCACGAGGTCAGGAGATCGAGACCATCCTGGCTAACCCGGTGAAACCCTGTCTCTACTAAAAAATACAAAAAACTAGCCGGGCGAGATGGCGGGTGCCTGTAGTCCCAGCTACTCCGGAGGCTGAGGCAGGAGAATGGCGTAAACCCGGGAGGCGGAACTTGCAGTGAGCTGAGATCCGGCCACCGCACTCCAGCCTGGGGGACAGAGCGAGACTCCGTCTCAAAAGAAATAAAAAATAAAAATAAATAAAATAAAAAATCTCAGATGCCTGGCTGCATCCCAGACCAATTAAATCAGAATCTCCGAGTGGAGCACAGGCATCAGTGGCTGCAATAGCTCTCCAGGTGATCCCAATGTGTAGCCAACCCTAGCTCCTCTGTGTGTTCCCTGGACCAGCAGCGTCCTCATCACCTGGTAGCTCGTTGGAAATGCAAATCTCAAGCCCCAGACCACCTGAACGGAATCCACACTTTAACAAGGTCCCCAGGTGATTTGTATGCACATTGAAGTTTGAGAAGCACTTTCCTTGGGGGCCACACTCCAGGAAATCAGCCCTTGGAGAAACTGAAGGATATGCCAAGATAGACTGAGCAGGCGTCCTTTCCCTCCCGGCTTGAGCTTCTTTTGTCCCATTTTTATGAGTCAAAACAGAGTCACCTACCCACTTCTCTGCAGGCACTTATTTTACCCTTCAGGCATAGGAGGAGCATTACAGACAGACCCTGGAGCTATGGAGACTTATTTAGCAACTCTATGGCCCTGAGGTAAATTAAACTCTGAGTCTCAGGTTCTTCATCTGTGAAAAAGGACACCATTACCCTCCTTCTCATATGTCAGAGGATTGAAACAGTTCATGTATGCAAAGGGCTCTTTGTGTACTAAGTACCAAGGAAGAGGTTGCTGCTTTTATATGCTGATGGATGGGCACCTAGGGTAGTTGGAGGAGCTTCAGGCCTTTCCCCCAGTCATGGCAGTATCTGCCTTGTCTGTGACGAGCTGGCTCCATGAGCCATGGGCTCAGTTGTGGCTGCTGCCGCCCTGAGACTGGAGACATTTCCCTGTTGTATCTGATTAATGTCTTTGGGTTTTGCTAAGGATGATGGGCTTGTTAGTGTAAAGGGATGACAGTTAGTCACTGTCTCTCAGTCCACCACTAGCTCTCAGCGTACCATTATGTCCAGGGTACTGGAATCCAGGGGGCTTCCGCTTTACACTGGTGCTGGCCTGGAGAAGTTGCCTGCGGATTACACTCTTGTACACTAAACCTTTATTTCAGTGCCCCAAGGAGTTTGCTGCTTACAGGCATCTTATAAAAATGCTTTGGTAAAGCGTATCAATCCTCTTATGGCCTCCTCTGCCTGGGTTTTCAATGAAGGGCTTGCTTGAGGGAGTCCATCTGCCAGTTGACACTGATATTGTTTTCATGGCAGAGATACACCAAGCTTCCCACTGTTGTGCACCACTGCTCATGGCAGCCTTGCATGGGGTTCTCAAGAAGGGTGAACACATGATGGCATAAGCAGAGAATGGATGTGGGGTCAGATCAGAGGGTGTCCAGTGTCACTGGAGAAGGTCTGTGTCAGCTTTTGAGAGATGGAGACCCTGCCTAACTTGGCAGAGAGCTTCCCAAAGGCCAAGCAAAGGTTTGTTTCATTTCTCCTAAGCTTCATTTAACAGATTTAGGATTTTGGAAGCCTGGTGCCACTGAAAAGAACATTTCTCAATTCCAGAGCATAAGATATTCTTCTGTGAGCTATTCAAGTCCACTTATCATCTTGAGATACTGATCGTGTGGCCCAGGGATAGCAATTGAATTTCAACTTGAGTGTCAGTGTCCATTCATTGGTAGCAGCTACCTGGAATGTTCAGTTGAGGATTCTGGATCATTAGGAATAAGTGCCATGCTTGATATTACTGTGTTGGCTATCGTGGTTGATTACTGGTCATCTACCATGGGCAAAGATGTGTTCACTATGCCTGCTGTAGCCTCAACTTACAGGTCCTTCACCTGGCATGCTTCCTCATGGAGGGCACCACTAGGGAGATGCTGCCTAGATTTTTAGATGTTTTCTTGGTCAACACCAATACAAAGAGTAAGACGTACCTTGCCCTGCATATAACCCTCATTTGGTTATAGTTTCTGATCTAAGAGACTAATTTCTAACTTACTTATTTTTAATTTTTGTTTTTCTTTATTTGTGAGAGACTCATTTATTTTCCAAGTAATGACTCAGATTACCTCCCTTATCAGGTGGGACCCCTTCCCTGTACCTAAGGGTGTGACTTTGCATTTCAAGCCCATCAGAGTAACCATTCTTACTGCATTCATGTAACAGGAATTACTTGATATACTAGAACATAAAAGCCTGCAATGGAGTACTGGCCCCTCATTTATTTACATGTGCCAGGTATCCCACTCTTTTATGTATATTGCCTCATTTAATCCTCACTGGCAACCTTGTAAAGGAGCTACTAGTAACATTATTTTGTAGATCTAGAAACTGAGACACAGAGTTTATGTAACTTGCCACTTGCTGGAGGATTCAAACCGAGGTCGGTTTGGGTGCTTATACCTATGCTTTTCTCACTCAGCCTTGACCACAAGGAACTGCTAGTTTGCCAGGCCAGATGGCCAAATCCACAATCAGTTAAACTGTTGTCAGGCAGGAATGTGTTTAGTAATAACCCTAAGATGATATCACAGGATTATTTGATCCTGTGTCTTGCTGGGGGAAAAAAAGGGGGGTTATAAATTTTGTGTTTACAACTCTTGAAGAGAGACCTGTGTCATCGTGTCATGCCGCTGTACATTCACTCATCTGTGTTTCTTTTCCATTGGCCTTGCTATTGCAGACATCCTTGTTCGGAGAGGGGACCTACCTCACCAGTGACTTGAGCCTGGCCCTCATATACAGCCCCCACGGCCACGGGTGGCAGCACAGCCTCCTCGGCCCCATCCTTAGCTGTGTGGCCGTGTGTGAGGTCATTGACCATCCGGACGTCAAGTGCCAAACCAAGAAGAAGGGTGAGTGAGCACTTGGCCCAGACCTGGGTTACAGGCCTCTGTTGGGTGTACAGGCTCTTGCTGGCCCAGCTGTTGGGTAGAGCACCCATTGCATGCCCGAGGGTTGGGCTGGATTCAGGGCAGTGCAGGACAGGGTCCTGCCTAAGGAGTGAGCAGTTTTCTTAGAGACTGAACACACAATGGAGACCATTCACTACAAGGGGGTAGGTAGGGGGTGCCAGGTAAGGAGGCTGATGAGGTCCACAGAGGCAGCTCAGAGGAAGTAGTAATCATGGTGAGTCCAAACAGCCAGGGAAAGCTTTGCAGGAGGAGGAGAGATTTTATGTTTTTAAAAAAGGAATGATGAGGCCAGTGCATGGGCCGCTTGAAGGTAGGAATGAGGTCTCATTCATTCTTGGGCACCTGGTATCAGCAGAAAGCCTTGGTACATACTTGATATTCAATAAATATTTGCTAAATGAAGCAAAGGATGCTGGGTCCAGACCCTCCGATCTACACCGGCGTGTGCCAGAGCCCTCCAGGATGTGAAGGGCAGCCAAGGCGCTGGGGAGTCTTGGGCTCTCCAGAGTGATGACTAGCCAGCTACCTCCTCCCGCTCCCCTACTCTGTCCCTGAGACTGTTCGCCTTGTCTCCCCCCACCACTGTGTGGCTCTCCTCAAAGGCAGAAGAGTTACAGAACTGTCATTCCAGTCTCCAGAGCTGGCTTGTTGGGGCCGGGCACGGTGGCTCACGCCTGTAATCCCAGCACTTTGGGAGGCCAAGTCGGGCGGATCACCTGAGGTCAGAAGTTTGTGACCAACCTGGCCAACGTGGTGAAACCCCCACTCTACTAAAATAAAAACATGAGCCGGGTGTGGTGGCATGTGCCTGTGGTCCCAGCTACTTGGGAGACTGAGGCTTGAGACTCGCTTGATCCCAGGAGGCAGAGGTTGCAGTGAGCCAAGATCGTGCCACTGCACTCTAGCCTGGGCAACAGAGCAAGACTTCAAAAAAAAAAAAAGAAAGATCTGGCTTGTTGGTTCCAAGAGAATTCAGAAAACTGTTCTGGCCTCTAATATAAAACAACTGAAATTCTGAGATGCGGGCCCAGGTCTGACACCACCCTCCAAACCAGACGTCATGGATATTTGCATTTATAATTGTTAGGAAGTTTGCAAACCGTGACATTAAACAACAAAATCTTCCAACCTCTGCTGTCACGCAGCTTTGGTCTTCTTTGTTTTTTGTAGAGCTTTTTTGTGTTATTAAAAGAAAAGGGTTATTTGTTTGTTTTAAAACAAGTCTTGGTACGAAGGGTGGAAGATAAATGTTCTAAGAACCACAGATCCAGAATGGTTCATTTAAAATGCCTGTTAAGGCCGGGTGCAGTGGCTCACGCCTGTAATCCCAGCACTTTGGGAGGCTGAGGCAGGCCGATCACCTGAGGTGTCAGGAGTTTGAGACCAGCCTGGCCAACATGGTGAAACCCCGTTTCTACTGAAAATACAAAAATTAGCCGGGAGTGGTGGCAGGCGCCTGTAATCCCAGCTACTTGGGAGGCTGAGGCAAGAGAACTGCTTGAACCTGGGAGGCAGAGGTTGCAGTGGGCTGAGATCACGCCACTGCACTCCAGCCTGGATGACAAGAGCAAAGCTCTGTCTTAAAAAAAAAAAAAAAGAAAGGACTATTCCAGAGCTTGGCTGAGGAGAAGCAGTACAGTCTCCTGCCTTAAGGAAACCACTTCAGCTTTCTCAGCAGAAAGTGAAGGCTTAAAAGGGGACATGGGGCCAGGTGCAGTGGCTCACACCTGTAACCCCAGCACTTTGGGGGGCGGAGGTGGGCAGATCACCTGAGGCCAGGAGTTCGAGACCAGCCTGGCCAACACTGCGAAACCCCATCTCTACTAAAAATACAAAACCACTAAAAATATAAAAATTAGTCGGGTGTGGCAGCGGGGGCCTGTAATCCCAGCAGCTAGGGAGGCTGAGGCACCGAGAATAACTTGAACTCATGATGCAGTGGTTGCAGTGAGTGGAGATCGCATCATTGCACTCCAGCCTGGGTGGCAGAGGGACTCTGTCTCAAAAAAAGAGGGTGGGGAGGGGGCAGGACTTGGTTGACCTGGATGGCATGTAAGGGGGTTGGTGGGGGTTTTTAGTAAGCCGAGACTGTGATGTTGCACTCCAGCCTGGACAACAAAAGCGAGACTCCATCT
>NW_012115043.1:6065823-6085401 GCF_000951035.1 Colobus angolensis palliatus
GTATGTATGTTTTGAGTGTTTGTGAAGTATTAAAAGCGTAAGCTCTCTCTCTATATATATATGTATAAAATGCCTGTTAAGAAGCATGTTCAGATCAAGTCCTGTTCCTAGCTCCTAGTCCCAGCGTATTTCTTTGCTATGGCCATCAATTTGCTTCTTCCTTCTGCTCTCCCCACTCAGTTGAGTTTTGTTTTTTCTTCCTTCTATACCTTATATTCTCCTACTCCTTTTTTCCTCCTCCCATTTGCCTGCCTGCCAGATTCTCTAGTTTTTTCAGTGCTGCTTTATGCACACACAGGTCTGTTCCTCAGCCTGCCAGGCCTTCTTCCCCCTCAGCACCAGGAGGCTTGACTTACTTCTATTCATAATGTGCTTCCTTAGTTCTATTTCCCCCCAGTGAAGGTGTGTTTTACTCTCCTTATTCAGATTCCAAGGAGATAGATCGCAGACGAGCGAGAATCAAACATAGTGAAGGGGGAGACATCCCTCCCAAGTACTTTGTGGTCACCAATAACCAGCTCCTGCGAGTGAAGTACCTCCTGGTGTATTCACAGAAGCCACCCAAGAGGTAAGGTCCAGGAGAACAACTAATGGCTGTACTCAGAGTGCTGACTTTCTTAGTTGTTGTAGGTATCAGCCTCCCCTCCCCCAGCCTTAGACATCTGCTAGGGGTGAAGTATGTAAAGCACCATGCTGGACACAGTGAGGGGTGAGAGATAAGAGCTGAAGAAGATGTGGTCTCGACCCTAAGAGGACTATATTCCAGTGAGAAGAGAGAAAGATTGGTAAACACAAATAGCATGAGGGACTGACTGAGTCCAAATTGGCTGCCCTAAACAGTGTGGCCCCTTAGCCACTACGCCCATGATTGCAGTCTGAGACCCACCGATGAGGTTAAGCTGAGAGGCAGGGCAGTGACTGGACACTGGGTGGGATTGTGCACAGGCTAGCTCAGTAGCTTCCCACAGTGGCTGCTGAACCACCAACTGCCCCTCTCTGGACCTGAGATGCTTCATCTTTATCTCTAAAATGAGGGCATTGAACTCAATAGCAGATGTGGGCCTTCAAACCTTATCAGCTTTGGTGGATGCCTAGTTCCATCTCTGCAGTGTGGGGGTATGTATGGTGCTCACCAGGGTTGGGGGTCACTCTTGAGATTTTGTTGCATTGTTAGAATCCTTGTGCTGGTGCTCCTTGCAGGGGCCAGCAGCAGGTGAGTAGATATGACAGGAGAAGGGGTCACTTTAAATAATCCCCACTCCTGCTTGCACACACCAGTGGTTTCCATACTTCCAGACTTCATAAACCAGTAAAGTCGCCTCTAGACCCCTGCCCAAATTTGGGAAATCGACATAAGGTGCTTGGGTCCGGGTGACATTATGCTTTGGTTTAAAATCATCTGACTTTTTCATCCTTGAAAATTCCATTCCTTTCCCACTTCTCCCTGGAGCCTCTCTTTAGTGCATGCTTGGGTGGTTTAGATCATCTCCTAGTGGGCCAAAGAGGATTTCCCCAGCTTGGATTTATATCTGCATGTGTCTAAAAGTGAAAAGACTTTAACTAAATAACCTGCCACCTGCCATCATCTGGGCAGGCACCCTGAGCTAGGTCATTGTTATAGATATCAAGATGGGTTGTAAATGGTAAAAGAGGAGCTGCAAACGGGAAGATCAGGATGAGCTCATTGCATAGCTGTCTTTGCACATTTAGAAAATATCCTGTTGAAAGGCGTGTCAGTGCCCGGGCAAACAGCCCCAGGTTTCTTGAGCGAGGAAGCACGAAGCTTCATTTCATGGCTCAGGCAAAGGATGAAATTCATCATTTTGTCTTCTTTGAGCCAGACTTGTTGTACACACTTTAAAAAAAAATGTTTTTCTCTTTTTGCCAACACCACTCTTTTTTCCCTCTTAAACAGGACTTCGAGCCAGCTCTCATGGTTTTCCAGCCATTGGTTTACCGTCATGATATCCCTGTATCTGCTGCTGCTGCTCATAGTGAGTGTCATCAACTCCTCTGCTTTCCAACACTTTTGGAATCGTGCAAAAAGATAATCTTTCTGGGCCTGGTGTGGGGGCTACCTCAACTATGTGCCTTATGGTAACTTGTTCTGTACCTCCTATGCCTCATGTCCAGCCAGGTTGAGCCTACGGGCCAGCAGTTGGGGAACCACAGGACAATTTTCGTATGTCCTAAATGTATTGATTGCCTTTGATGATGTTCCTAGCCACACTACCGGCAACGGGGACTACTAGTCCCTCACTCTTAGGTTTTGGGGGAGCGCTTCCATCTGCTCCTTCTTAAACTGTCCTAGGGAGTTGGCTTTTCAGCCAGGGCCAAAGGAAAAAGCCCTGCTGCATTTAAAAACAAAGTGTCCAGGCTGTCAGTGGTGTGTTTACAATCTCTCCTGGCGGAGGTTGGCCCCTTCTCTAATGCCTTCTGGAAGGCGGAAAATGTGGGAACTATAAATCACTAGGCGGTTGCCTTGTTTTGACTTGAGACACCCAAGAGGAACAGTCATGTTTCTCATAAAAATCAGTGGGATCATTTTTGAATTCCATCAGCCTTTGTATGTGAGTGCAAAACATTTTAACAGTTTTCTCAAATCAACAAACAGCCTTCTCCTACAGCTGTACCTCCCCACCTCCCCAAAAAACTATGGATGGGAAAGAAAGGAGTTAGGGGCCTGACAAAAAATACAGACGTAATGAGCAACTCAAGTCATCTTTTTCTGAAAATTACCAACTGCTGATTACAGCCGAAATGGAACCAAATGTTTGTTTTCTGATTTTTTTTTTTAATAGCTGTTTGACAAATTCGTCTTTGTGAGCTGAGTAAAAGGGGAAATTTCTAAACCTAGTGCACTGTTTGGCCAGTGTCCACAGCCTCTTTCTTGGCTGTGTTTTAGAGAAAGGGATTTGAGCTATAGGCTCGCCTCCTGTTCTCATTCTCACAAAGCTGCCTTGACTGTGGCCTGCAACCATGAGTGCCATGCTTACTGGCCTTCGAGATAGAGGCCTGCCCCAGTGTGCCACAGAACTGTGTGAATGGAGCCTCCTTCAGAGGGGGTCACAGGTCTTTGGGACTCAACCTGGGCTTTAATGTGTAGGAAAAGCCTTCTGGCCACCCAGAAAGCTAGAGCCCTGCTTGCTGTATTCTCTGCTCCCTTCTTCCTGCTGGGTTTTAGCCATAAGAGAGCCCTGTGAGTGAGTGAGATTTGGGAGTGAGATTTCTGCAAAGAAGGTGAAAAATAATTTTTCTATAATTTGTAAAGTTGTGAAAGAGCCACTACCACAGTTTTTACATTGATTATTGGAACATTTCAAAATAAATAAAGATATTTTCTTAATGATTTAAGTTGCTTTTGTGAATGCTTTCAGCCTCAGCACAAGTCTGCCCTGTATGCCTTGTTGTTAAAAACCTTATCTTCCATCCTTCCTTGTTCAAACTAGCTTTTTGCTGGAGAGCATATATCACCAGGATATGATATCTAGGAGGTCTTGGATTTCTAGTTAACGACTTAACAAACATGAGTACCTACTGTATGCCAGGCACTAGGAATATGAGCAGGATCAAAGTCAGAAAGCCCCTGCTTTCACAGAGCTGCCAGCCTGGCAAGGTGGGCAGATGGACAAACATTTCAAGAGTGAAGCTGGGAGTTTATGGTATTACAAAGTTGAGGGAAATACTTGGCAAGAAGTCCTAACATGGTCTAGGGTCAGAAAATACTCAGGTGACATATGTAACATTGCAAGGCACCTTACTATACTGATCAATTTTCACAACAGGCCTTACCCACTTTTTTTTTTTTGAGACGGAGTCTCGCTCTGTCACCCAGGCTGAAGTGCAGTGGTGCAATCTTGGCTCACTGCAACCGCTGCCTCCCGGGTTCAAGCAGTTTTCCTGCCTTAGCCTCCCTGTAGGTGGGATTACAGGCACACACCACCATGCCTGGCTAATTTTTGTATTTTTATTTTCTTTCTTTCTTTTTTTTTTTTGAGATGGAATCTCACTCTGTCGCCCAGGCTAGAGTGCAGTGGTGCAATCTCGGCTCACTGCAACCTCCGGCTCACTGCAACCTCTGCCTCCTGGGTTCAAGCAATTCTTCTGCCTTAGCTTCCTAAGTAGCTGGGATTATAGGCACATGCCACCGCACCCGGCTAATTTTTGTGTTTTTAGTAGAGATAGGGTTTTACCATGTTGGCCAGGCTGGTCATGAACTCCTGACCTCAAGTGATCTGCCCACCTTGGCCTCCCAAAGTGCTGGGATTACAGGTGTGAGCCGCCATGCCTGGCCATTTTTGTATTTTTAGTAGAGACAGGGTTTTGCCTTGTTGGCCAGGCTGGTCTCAAACTTCTGACCTCAAGTGATCCACCTTCCTCAGCCTCCCAATTACAGGTGTGAGCCACCATGTCCATCCAGTCCCAGAGAGTTTAATAGCTTGCCCAAGGTTTTGTTGCTAGGATGTGGCAGAGCTGGGAGTTGAACCTGGCAGACTGATTTCAGTGTCAATCATATAACCAGTCTCCTTCCCCCAGAGGAATTGGTTCTAGGCTAAACAGTGGAGGAAAAATGTTTCAGGCAGTAGGAACAGCACATGCAAAGACCTGAAGTTCTTGGAGAAGCTAAAAGCAGGCAAGTTGTAAAGGAAGAGGCAGTGATGAGAAATCAGGCTGAAGATGTAGGCAGGGACCAGATCTTGAAAGACTTTAAAAACTGTGGGCAGAGGAAAGCCATTAGAAGGTTCTAAGCAAGGAAATGATGAGATACGGTTTTTGGAAGAATCACTGTAGCTGGTGGTTGGAGAACAGATACAGGATTATTTTGAGGATTAAAAGGATTGATGCTTTTGTAGTGCCCAGTGCAGAGTAAATCACTGGTATGTATCAGTTGCTGCTATTATTATTACTTATTTTTAAGGGCCCAACAGAGCAGAGAGCCTGCAAAGGAGACAGTAGTAGTGACCAGAGAAATAGGAGAAGACTGAAATAGCAAAGTGTCATGGAAGCCAAAGAGGAGGGCTAGATGAGCAGTGTCAAAAGGTGCTGAGAAACCAGGGTTATACCTGAGAAGTGTCTGTTGGATTTACTAGATTGGAGATATTGGCAAACTCAGCAGAAACAGTTTCAGTGGAGTTCAGTATAGGGGATGTGGACAAAGTCAGACTGCATAGATGGGAAGTTTTTGCAGTTTCCAGGAATTCTCTGCTCCCCGAGACCTGGCCATATGTCTCAAGTGAAGAACCCCTGCTTTGGCTTGACTCTGCTGTCACATTAGCTTACTTCTAGAGAGCAGGGCTGAGGAGGGGGCCTCTCATTCCGACAATATTTGTTTCAAACCTAGCCTTGTCTTTTTTTTCTGAGTTTTCTGCTCCACCCCATACATCCCACCTCCAACCCCCCTCCCTGCAAAAAGAAGAAATGATAACGCAATACCTGATATGACTGTGGGCACAGAGGATACATAACGAATGGTCTTGCCCTCCAGGAGCTCCAGGGTTAGTGGAGGGACATGAGATAGCAGGTATGTTTTGATATGGGGGAAGGAAAACTCTGAGAGTCTAGAGGGTTTGAATGGGCAGGAGGGAAGACTAGGGCAGGGCCACATTATGACTTCCATGGGCCCTGGGCACTTTTGCCTTTCTGGGCCCCCTTTCCTCCATAAAAAACTCTTTAAAATTACATTTTATTACTGCATTGATATAAAGATGAATATATTAATAGGTACTAAACCATTTTCTTCCACTTAAAAGTTTTTTTCTTCTAATTTTAAAAGAAATCAAAACATTTTTGCAATGTGGGCCTTAGGCACTGTGCCTCCTATGTCTAATGGATGAGTTAGCGCTGGACTAGTGTACTAGGGGATAGTGTGAGACTTCTGGGTACCTGGGAATGGAGAGGCAGGAAGGAGACAAGCCCTACACAAGACTGAACATTCTATTTAGCACCAACCCTAAATCTCAGGGAGATCCCATAGGCCAAGCAGCTCTGGGAAAGGTAAAAGTAGTTTAGTTGGAGCCACCTCATAGGGGCCCCCAGCTGCCATAGGTCTTATGAAAAGCAACCCCATCTGTCTTCTGTCACTAATGCCATTGTAAGGGGGAACCTCTCACAGGTGAGGTCCTTGCTTCTGAAAATGTGCAGCATCCCATGAGCTGTCAGTTTCTACCAGAAAGGGAAAGAGTTTTGCTCTGTGGGAATAAATGCACATGTGTATGAGAGAGAGATAGAGTAGGGGAAGTGGTTCCGTGTCATTTCTGTTTAATTCATTTCATTAAACACTGATTGCCTACAAAACCAGGAGAGGGGTGGAGAGTTTGTGATTTAAACAGCCCGATTCAGATATTTTTCTTGAGAACGTGGCCCCATCGCATCTGAGCCCATTCCTGCTAAGCCCAGGAGGCTTGTGTTGGCATGGAGTCAGCAGCATTCGTCCTGTTGCCATGGTGATTCTTAGGCCCTGGGGCTGGATTTAGCTCACACAAAAACAGGACCACACCCCTCTCTAAGCCCCCTCCATGGCCCCCACTTGTCTCTCTCCCCACTACCCTCCTCTCCACTGTGCCCCACCTCATGAGTTTTCCATCTCTTGGCCTTTGTTTGTTTTTGCCTTTGTCAATCTCCTGCCTCTGGATGGGTTTCTGTGTGTTTCCAAACTGTCTGGAGCTGTGCACCATGGAGACAGTGTCCTGGGCTGCCTCTAGCCCTGATCTGGTTAGAATAAGCCCCTCTCCTCTGCTTGCATCTCCAACCTGACATTTGGAAGATCCAAAACAAATCATGACATTCCCAAGTAAAGATAGAAACCACCGTCTCCACCCACTCTGGTTGGTGCCCTTGTCCACCTGGAAAGGGTTTTTCGAAAATTTCCAGTGTTCTGCTGTAGTGTCCATATACTGCAGCCCTGAAAGGGGGAAGCAACATTTATTGAATACTTACTTTATATCAGCCACTGGGCTAGACTTTGCTTGTGTTAAAAATATGGAAACTAGGCCGGGTGCGGTGGCTCAACGCCTGTAATCCCAGCACTTTGGAAGGCCGAGGCGGGTGGATCACCTGAGGTCAGGAGATCGAGACCATCCTGGCCAACATGGTGAAACCCCCTGTCTACTAAAAATACAAAAATTAGCCAAGTGTGGTGGTGGGCGCCTACAGTCCCAGCTACTCAGGAGGCTGAGGCAGGAGAATCACTTGAATCCGGGAGGCAGAGGTTGCAGTGAGCCTAGATTGTGCCACTGCACTCCAGCCTGGTGACAGAGAGAGACTCCATCTCAATAAATAAATAAACAAACAAACAAAGAGATAGACAAATAAAAAATCTGGTTTCCTGCATTAAAATTCAACTGCAAGCTCCTTGAGGACAGTGACTAGGCAGTCTTTGTATACCCAAGTATTTAAGATATGGTGGGTGCTGGAGAAGAGTTTGTTGCAGTAGAGGGTAATGGTTGAATGTCAGCAAAAAGAGAATGAAATTAGACTTGAGGGAAAAAAAATGCATTGACAAGACATTGTGGATGAGTGGGGGTTTCAAAGAAGGTTGTGGACATTTGTTGCTTGAATTGAGGGAGTCCCATTTGCTGTTTCCCCAGAAATACCTTTTGGGATTAGTGGGGTAGAAAGGACAGTGCCTTGCGTTGTTGTTTTTTTTTTTTTTTTTTTGAGACGGAGTTTCGCTCTTGTCTCCCAGGCTGAGGTTCTGTGGTGCAATCTCGGCTCACCGCTACTACATCCACCTCCCAGGTTCAAGTGATTCTCCTGCCTCAGCCTCCCGAGTAGCTGGGATTACAGGCACGTGCCACCATGTCCAGCTAATACTTTTGTATTAGTAGTAGAGACAGGGTTTCACCATGTTGGCCAGGCTGGTCTCAAACTCCTGACGTCAGGTGATCCACCCACGTTGATCTCCCAAAGTGCTGGGATTACAGGTGTGAGCCATTGCGCCCGGCCGCCTTGCGTTTTATTTAAAGTGCAGATGATCCTGAGAGAGGCTAAACTTGAAACTATTTCATACCTATGTGCAAATGACTGATAACAAGAGCAGGTTTTAGTAATGAGTTAGGGGAGGGTGGTGAAAGAGAAATCACTAGGGATTCAAGGGCAGGAGCTTTGACCATGTCAAGGAGTGGAGCCACTGGAATCAAACTTTGCTCTAATCCCGTTTGGCCAAAGGAGGACCCCAGTGAAAACAGCATGTGGTGCTGCCAGGCTTTGCAGCCATCGCTGGTGACATTGGTTAATTTAGTCAAACTGCCCACTGGTGGGTCAGGAAGGCCAGTCTCAATTTGTTGGAAGCATGGATCGCAGGCTGCTTTAAAGATGCAGTTTTATTCTTGAGCAAGTGCAGGCTATCCCAAATGAGCCCATAATATATTCCCTATCAGAGGTCTGTAGGGATTTAAAACTAGCACATCAATTATATTTTTAAAGGGCTAGAAAAATATTTGTCTTATTGGTTCTTTGGCCATCGATTTCCTTTGGATAAGGCCATCTGTTGTTCTTGTCACCCAGGGTTCATTCACCCTCCTGGTACCATACCTCAACTTCCTCTCTGGGGAACCAACTCCCTTTCCTACCCTCATTGGTCTTGGAAAGCTGACTGACTGCCACCCACACACTCTACAAGTAGAGCATTGACTCAGGTCCAAGCCAATTAGTGAGTTACCTCCTCCCGGCCTCAGACCTAGGCCTGTGACCCAACTAGTATCTCATCAAAATGAGCCATGAGTTTTGAGATAATAGTATCTCATTTTGATATAATAATAGTATCTCATCAAAATGAACCATAAGTTTTGCTGGGGCTCCTGGAAAAGAGACTTGCATCTCCAGTGGTCCTGAATGTGAGAGGCTGCCATCTTGCTGCCATGCAAAGTCTCAGACTGATGCCAACACAGTGGAAAGCAGAGCTGCTGCCCTGATGATGTTGAGTTCTGAATCTAGTTGTGCTTAAAGCCAGAATTTTCACTTAGGTGACCAATACATTCCTTTTTATTTAACACAGTAAATTGGGTCTTACAGGGAATAAACGTGGGTAGATCTTAACTGACACCCTTTGCCATCCTGGAGCATCATTATTTTTAATGTAAATCCTTTGTTAACTATAGAAAGGTATGAATTCCAAACTAGTGAGTCTGGATTGATGAAGTTTGACTGTCCTGACCCCTGGACTATTCCCACAAGGCACTCAAACCTGTGCAAAATAAGAGATGGGAGGTGGGGGCATGGTGACTCACGCCTGTAATCCCAGCACTTGGGGAGGCCGAAGCCTGTGGATCACTTAAGGTCAGGAGTTTGAGACCAGCCTGGGCAACGTGTTGAAACCCCGTTTCTACTAAAAATACAAAAATTAGCCAGGCATGGTGGTGCACGCCTGTAATCCCAGCTACTCAGGAGGCTGAGGCACGAGAATCGCTTGAACCTGGGAGGCAGAGGTTGCAGTGAGGCGGAGGTTGAGTGAGCCAAGATCGCACCACTGTACTCCAGCCTGGGCAGCAGAGTGAGACTCCATCTCTAAATAAATAAATAAGAGGTGGGAAAAACACACACACAAAAGCCACTGTGTTTGGGGGCCTTCTGCAGCCTCAGTCTCAAGGTGCCTCCTTTGGTCAGCTTGGACTGGCTTCTGGCCTCGGAAACCCCAGGGCACCTCAAAGTCCGGAAGCAGCAATGGGTTGGTCTGACCAGGGCTGTGGCTATAAACTACATTGGAGTGGCCTGGCCCTCAGGAAGACCAGAGATGCAGTCTGCAGCAGTAGGAGAAGGGAGAAGGGAAAAGGACACTACCATGTATCAAGTGCGTCCTGCATGATGTGCATATTAAAAGAATTATTTAATCTTCACAATATCCCTGCAAGGCAGATACTATTCTGTTTATTTTACAGAAGAGACAGGTTTGGAGGTGACTTGTGCAAGGTGAAAAGAGACAGAACCAGGGCTGACTCTAGAGCAGGAATAAGAAAGACAGGCATGGCCAGGTGCAGTGGGTCACACCTGTAATCCCAGCACTTTGGGAGGCTGAGGCGGGCAGATCACTTGAGGTCAGGAGATCGAGACCAGCCCCGCCAACATGGTGAAACCCTACGTGTACTAATAACACAAAAATCAGCTGGACATGGCATGCACCTATAATCCCAGCTACTGGACAGGCTGAGACAGGAGAATCGCTTGAACCTGGGAGGCAGGGGTTGCAGCGAGCTGAGAGTGTGCCATTGCACTCCAGCCTGGGTAACAGAGAGAGACTCTGTCTCAAAAAAAAAAAAGGCAAGCAGGTGCAAGACTGCAGCTAGAGGGGCTGTCTGAGCAAAGAAGACCTAGGCTGGTGGCATAGGAAGACAAGAGTGCCGACACCAGGCCTAGTGGATAGAAAATGAGTTCTCTTTCCGGGCTGGGGTTGTTAGCTCTGCTCTGTTTTGTGAGCAGAAGGCACCTGCAATGTCAGAAGTGGATACCATGGGAAGTCCCCCGACACCCACTCAGTCAGAGCTCTGAGCTCATCTCCTGTAACCTTCCCAGCCCCATCATTGCAGACCCAGGAGGTGAGCCCAGAGGCACACATGGCACTGAATGTGGGGCAGGAAGGGGATGGCCCCTCCCTTCCACCCCCACTGCCTGCTCAAGCCATCAGCCTGCTCTGATCAAGTTGAAATTTTTGAGACCTTGCATCCAGGGGCTGCTGGCAGCCAAATCCCCCTGATTGCCTGAGATGTTCCTCACATCAGGGAATAAACAGTCACCCCTGTCTGGCCAGCTGGGCTAAGCAGCATTCCTGTCTCCGGGCCTGCCTGGCTGGGTGGGGCTGCAGCCCTTCGTCCACCTCCAGCAGAGGCCTGGAGACAGGAGGGGGAAGGAGGCAGACAGTGTGGGAGCCAGGGGCAGCCCAGGGATCTCTGTGGACAAATGTCTCACTCTCAGTCTGTTTCGGGCCTACAGCTTTGCGTTTGTCTAGCTGAGCAGATCCGTGTAGGTTTGTGTGACTTCTGGGGTTGTGTGTGTAGGCGGCTGCATTGCTGGTTGCAGCTGGTTCCTCGGTAGAAAGCATGTACTTATGTGTTTCCCTGTATGTAAGTATTCACATCTGTGTAAGCCCATGTATGTGAGTATCTTTGAGTATCTGGTGAGTGGGTACAAGGGAGAAGGAAGGTAGGTATCTATCTCCAGTTTGAATGGGACATTTCTCCTGAGTCCCCATTTTGCCCCAGCACTAAGCACCTCAGCCTCAAGCCACTCCAGGCACAAGTCCTGTGTTTGTAATATGACTCACTTAAGAGGAGGCCCCTACTGGGCCACTGTCCCTGGGGTGGGAGCCCCTTCACCCCCGCCCAGGGGTTGCCTGGGGAATTAGATTCCGACACCATTCCAGCTAGATCTGAAGTCATCACACTGAAATGGCTCGTTTTACAAAAGTGGACACAGTCCACAGAGTTGAGACAGAAGCAGGACTAGAACCCTGGCCTTTAATTCCTACAGCCTTGAGATGCTGTGGTTAGGATGACACTAGGGGCTTTGAGCAAGAGGAGCTGCCCATGTTTTTGCAGAGAAGCAGGAGTGTTTTCATCCTAGGCCTGTTTTGAAGATCAGGCTGGAGGCCGAGCTGTTTCCTGAGGAAGCAAGGCTTCTGGAAAAGCGCTGTTCACTAGATGCTCCTAAATCATCTATTCGGCAGTAGAGCTGGGGCAGTGCAACCTGAGTGTGCTCTGCCACCGTCCAGAGTCCAGTGTCCAGCATCCAGCCTGGCCTTAGCCAGGCTTTGGGAGGCAACTGGGGACCAAGGGCAGAGTCCTTGGGAAGGCGGAGTTCCCCCCAACATATAACATCTGCTTCCCTGACCTAGGACTCTGGCCTGGGTCTGTGGGGGAGGAGGAAGAGCCGGCTTTTTCCGTCTGTAAAAGGAATTCCTCTAGGAACCCCCTCTGGCCGCAGACAGGAGGGGGAAGGAGGCAGACAGTGTGGGAGCCAGGGGCAGCCCAGGGGTCTCTGTGGACAAATGTCTCACTCCCAGTCTGTTTCGGGCCTACAGCTTTGCCTTTGTCTAGCTGAGCAGGTCAGTGTGGGTTTGTGTGACTTCTGGGGTTGTGTGTGTAGGCAGCTGCATTGCTGGTTGCTGCTGGTTCCTCCGTAGAAAGCATGTACTTGTGTGTTTCCCTGTGTGTAAGTATTCACATCTGTGTAAGCCCATGAATGTGAGTATCTCTGAGGGAAGTGTGGGCCTCTACTGCTTGCATAGTTGAATTGGTTTACCACCTGCCTATGTGTGTTTGTGGGGGTACTCAGGTGAGGTTATTTTGGTATAAATAATATGTCAGTGAGCCTCGGAAAGCACATATGCCTATTTGTGCAGAAGCATTCATTCACTCATTTTTGATTTATGATTTACTAATTTACTCAACAAATATTTTTAAAGTGCTTATTCTATGACTGTCCCCATACTAGGCACTGGGAATTTGAAGAGGTGTCTATGGCCAGAGTAGAGCCAGAATGTGGCCATCTAAAGGGTGGGCCCAGGAAAGGAACTGTGGAAAGTAGAGAGAGAAGAACAATCCATTGGTCTAAGTGCCTGTGTGTGTTATTGCCTGTGTATACATGTCTCTGTGTGTCTGTGTGATTGTTCATGTGTCTGTTTCTGTAGAACTCACAGCTTTCCAGCCATCCATTCCCTTGCCTGGGTAGACAGGCTGGGGTGGTGAGAGGGCAGGGCAAGGACCTAAGAGTCCAAGACACTAGCCTATGCTCAGCTTAGACTCACTGTGAGCTGGCCTCAGTTTCCTCATCTGTAGAATGAAACGGTTAGAGTACCTCATCATTAAGTGTATAGGCCTTGTTTGGTTTACAGGAGTATGATTGATTCCTGAGTTAATTAATTACTTTTTAGAGGTCAAATTGGGAGATGCCTAATTGTAGAAGCTCTGGGTTCAGACAGAACTCAGTTTGAATCGCAGCTCTGCCATATGTATTTTGTGTCCTTTGGAGTTCTTTAACCTCATCAGGATTGTTGTGAGGATTAAATAAAATAACGTGTGTAAAGTGTTGAGCATGGGCCAGGCGTGGTGGTTCATGCCTATAATCCCAGCATTTCGGGAGGCCAGGTCAGGAGGATCACTTGAGGTCAGGAGTTCGAGACCAGCTTGGGCAACATAGCCAGACCCCTGTCTCTACAACAAATTTTTTAAAAATTAGCCTAGCATGGTGGCCTGTGCTGGTAGTCCTGGCTACTCAGGAGGCTAAGGCTGGAAGATCACTTGAGCCCAGGAGGTCGAGGCTGCAGTTAGTCATGATCACACCACTGCACTCCAGCCTGGGCAACAGAGCGAGACCCTGTCTCGGAGAAAAAAAATCGTTGAGCATGATGCCAGGCACACACTAGATGTCCAATAAATAATAGCTTCTGTTCTTATCTATAGACTTTCCAGCTTTCATATCTTACAAATGTTGGATTCAGTAGACACGTTGACAAATTGAATTCATGTAAACCACATGTTTAGGGAATTCTGACCCTATGGTGGTTGGAGGTGGGGACAGTGGGGGAGAAAATCTGGCCCTTTGTTTGGTACCTTCTAAGAAGTTGCCAGCTGAGATCTGTGTGAGCCACTCCCTCTACCCCATTCTCTGATGTGGATCCTTGACATCTTCTCAGTCTTATGTACAGATAAGTACGATGAAACACAGGTTCAACACCCTCTTCCGACCTGTTTCTGCCCCTGAGTCCCTACCCAGTGAGGCAGGATGCTGAGCTAAATAGGATCAGGCCACAGGGCAGAGCTGGATCAGTTAAGTCTTCAAGCTCCCTGACATGTCTGTGCCTGCCTGCCCAGCCCCAGGATGGGCACATCCAGACAGGCGGAGGGTGTCTGCCTCCATGATTGATATTTCTAGGAGGGCATCGCTCTGGTCCTGGCTCAGGTGGCTGAGAATCATAGAACACCTGACAGACCAAGGAGACCTCCATGAGCCCTGTACCCTCAAGGCCTCTGGAATGGCTGAGTTCCAGCAGGTACAAGGAGAGTTGGGGGTGGTCTGGAGATAGTGCCTCTCAACCAGGGTTGCTGGGGGTGACTATCTCGGGAATCCCCTAGAGCCTGTTAAAACTGGCAGCTCCTGTGCTCTCCCAAAATATCCCTGACCTGGAGGGACTGAGGGAGGGGTTTAGGGTGCAGCCAGGGTTGCTGAGTTGGGAAATTCTCTGGAAGTGAGCTCAGGGTGGCCGAGGCCCTGAGGGAAGCAGGGAGAGGGTCTGCCTGGAGGTCATGCTGACCACCCCAATGACCATCCCCAACATGGGTCACAGAGAATTGGTTTGATGGTCTCTGAGCTCTAGGGATTACCCTAGAGATGGGAGTAACTTAAACCGCAAAATGCCCCCTGGGGGTCATTGTGATGGCCCCCCACCATATCTGGCTGCTCTGTTTGGGGCCAGAACTAGGAATTTTCCTCTTGAAAAAAATTGAAAGCAAGAGAGCAAGCAATGGGTTGTGGCCAAAGTAATGTGTTTAAGGAAATTTCTGCTTCATGCTGGCCAGGACAGGGAATGTCTGGTCAAATAGCTGCTGATGGCCAGGGCCCCTGTAAGTAAACAGGCTGCTTCTGATGGCTGCCCTGAGCTCATTTCCCTCAGCAGCGTGCGAGGGGATGAGGTCACCATGAGTGGGGCCTCCTGGTCATGCAGTTTGTCAGTGAGCAGGATGGAAGCTCGGTGATTGCTGGCGGTCTGGGTGCTGCAACCCAGTTATTGCAAACAGCTGCTTCCATACAAGCAGCTCTGACACCCTCCTACACATACTCCATGGGACTCTAGCCACATCCATGACCCCACAGCAGGGGTGTTCCTGGCAAGATCTGGGCTTAACTGTCCCATATCCAGCTTCTATCCAAAGCCTCTCCCTCAGCCAGACAGCTGGGCTTCCCCTGGTCTATGAAGGGCACATAGGGTGGGTTCAGTTGTAAGGAGTGGCCCCTAGAGGTACAGGCTCATGTTCTGCCCCTGCAGAGAGCAGATAGTGGCAACGTGCCCTACAGCCTGTCTCCTGGGGCTAGGCAGCCAGGTCCAGAGGGGGACTTTCCATGAGCAGAGAGCCCAGGTCAGGGGAGGTTAGGAGCTGGGATGGGGAGGAAGCCACAAAGCCCTCTCTGTGCCTCCTCCACCGGCTCTTCCTGAGCCTTGCAGCCACGAGGTGAGGTTCATGGGGTTTGAAAGCCCTGCAGCAGAATTACTGAGGAGCAGCTGCCAGTTTGAGACAGGCTCTATAGCCTCCTCACTCCCCCAGGCCATCCCCATGTCACCTCCTGGCCGGGGAATGTGGAGCAGTAAGACTCTAGACAGGTGGGCCAGAATCTTCTTGGGGGTAGGTCTGGGCCTTTTCCTTCTTGTATCCCCCCAGCATCCTGTCCTGGCTTTGCAGTTGACCTGTCAGTCACACAGACCAGCCCCACAGAGTAAGTGGCCCACTCCACGGCTGCCTGACCTACTCCAGGCTGACCAAATCCTCAGACCAACCAACAGGCTCACAGGAGACTCACTGCTTCTGTGATGTACAGCCTGATTGACCAATAGGCCATCCTGTTAGTCTACTTATTCAACAAATAGTCATTGAACACTAGTTTGTGCCAGATCTTGTGCTGGGTGCAAGGGATACAGCCCAAAACAAGACAGCCAAGATCCCTGCTCTTAAGGCAGTGAGAGTAAGCCATACGGCTTGGCTGTGTCCCCACCCAAATCTCTTCTTGAATTGTAGTTCCCATAATTCCCACATGTTGTGGGAGGGACCCTGTGGGAGATCACTGAGTCATGGGGGTGGGTCTTTCCTGTGCTGCTCTCATGATAGGAATAAGTCTCACGAGATCTGATGGTTTTATAAAGGGGAGTTCTGCACGCACTCTCTTGCCTGCTGCCATGTAAGATGTGACTTTGAGGCCGGGCGCAGTGGCTCACGCCTATAATCCCAGCACTTTGGGAGGCTGAGGCGGGTGGATCACCTGAGGTCGGGAGTTCGAGACCAGCCTGACCAACATGGAGAAACCCCGTCTCTACTAAAAATACAAAATTAGCTGGGCCTGGTGGCACATGCCTATAATCCCAGGTACTAGGGAGGCTGAGGCAGGAGAATTGCTTGAACCTGGGAGGTGGAGGTCGCGGTGAGCCGAGATCATGCCATTGCACTCCAGCCTGGGCAACAAGAATGAAACTCTACCTCAAAAAAAAAAAAAAAAAAAGATGTGACTTTGCTCTTCCTTCGTCTTACACCATGATTGTGAGGCCTCCAAATCATGCGGAACTGTGAGTCCATTAAACCTCTTTCCTTTATAAATTACCCAGTCTTGGGTATGTCTTTATTAGCAGTGTGAGAACAGACTAATATAGTAAGTAAACAATGATAGAGTGTGATCTGTATATTCTATATCATGAAGGAAGTAAATGAGATTCTGTGGGAGACAGTATCCAGCAGGCCCTCCCCTGGATATAACCAAAGTCAGGGAAGACCTTCCTGACACATTATCTGAGACCTGGGGATTGAGAATGAGAAATGACCATGCAAAAAGCCTGTGGAAGAGCTTTCCACATGGAGAAAGGCAATGCCAAGGGCTTGAGGTGGGGAAGAGCTTGGCATAGTCTTGGGATAGCCAGAACTGGAACACGGTGAGGGGAAGGCAGTAAGTATAGAGGTGGACAAGAAGCTTCTTGGTGGTTCTTGCCTAAGGGGAAGGCAGCATGTGGAAGGGGTGCAGAGGAGGGGAGGAGCCTACCAAACAGGAGACAGGGCCTTGGGATCCACAGTAAGGACTTAGGGAGGAGTGAGGGGAAGGCCCTGAGGGTTTATGCAAAAGTGTGACACACATTCAAGAATAAATATATAATGGAATTTTTGTAATAGTTAAAAACCTTCTCACAAAAAAATAAAATGAAACCCTCCAGGCCTAAATGCCTTCACTAGTGAACTCTACTAAACATTTAAGGAAGAAATAATACCAACTTTATATAAAATCTTCCAGAATATTGAAAAGGAGGGAATACTTCCCAATTCATTCTGAGGCCAGCCTTACCCTGATACCAAAACCAGACAGAGATATTCCAAGAAGGCACGGCCGCTCATGTCTATAATCCCAGCACTTTGGGAGGTCAAGGAGGGTAGATCACTTGAGCTCAGGATTTCGAGGCCAGCCTGGGCAACATGGTGAAACCTCGTCTCTACAAAAAAGACAAAAATTAGCCAGGTATGGTGGTGCATACCTGTAGTCCTGGCGACTTGGGAGGCTGAGGTGGGAGGACCACTTGAACCTGAGGAGGCAGAGGTTGCAGAGCTGAGATCGCGCCACTGCACTCCAACCTGGGCAATAGAGCCAGACCTACTCTCTAAAAACAACAATAAAATCATACTGAATGGTTAAAGATTGAATGCTTTCACTCTAAGATTGAGAATGAGGTAGAAAATATCTGTTCTTATCATTTCTATTCAGGATTATACTGGGGGTTCTAGTCAATGCAATATAGGAAGAAAAATATAAACCATATAGTTTGGAAAGAAAAAAGTAAAAGTAAAACTATCTTTATTTATAAATGGCACCTATATGGAAAATCTTAAGTAATCTGGGAAACCTAAAATGAGTAAGTGAGGGGCCAGGCGCAGTGGCTCACGCCTGTAATCCCAGCACTTTAGGAGACTGAGGTGGGCAGATCACCTGAGATCAGGAGTTTGAGACCAGCCTGGCCAACATGGTGAAACCCTGTCTCTACTAAAAATACAAATATTAGCTGGGAGTGGTGGCAGGCACCTGTAATCCCAGCTACTTGGGAGGCTGAGGCAGGAGAATCGCTTGAACCCAGGAGGCAGAGGTTGCAGTGAGCCAAGATCGTGCCACTGCACTCCAGCCTGGCCAACAGAGCAAGACTCCATCTCAAAAAATAAATAAATAAATAAAATGAACAAGTGAGGTTAGCAAAGTTGCAGGATGCAAGATTAATATATGAAAAGTAATTATGTTTCTCTATAGGAGCAACAAACACTTGGAAATTGACATTTTAAAAACAATCTATAATACCATCAGAACTCCAAAATATTTAGGGATAAATCTGACAAAACATGTGCAAGCAATTAAAGAAGATCTAAATAAGTGGTGAGAGATACTCTGTTCATGGATCAGAAGACCTGATATTTTCTTTTTCGTTTTTTTTTTTTTTTGAGATGGAGTCTCACTGTTGCCCAGGCTGGAGTGCAGTGGCACAATCTCTGCTCACTGTAAGCTCCGCCTCCCGGGTTCACACCATTCTCCTGCCTCAGCCTCCCGAGTAGCTGGTACTACAGGCACCTGCCACCACGACCGACTACTTTTTTTGTATTATTTAGTAGAGATGGGGTTTCACTATGTTAGCCAGGATGGTCTCGATCTCCTGACCTTGTGATCTGCTCGCCTCAGCCTCCCAGAGTGCTGGGATTACTGGCGTGAGCCACTGCGCCCGGCCAAACGTAATATTTTCAAGATTACAATTTTCTGAAATTGGCATATAGATACAAAATAATTTCTATCAAAATTGCAGCAATCTTTTGTTTTTTTGTAGTAAACAACAAGCCGATTCTAAATGTATGTGGAAATGCAAAGGACCTTGAATAGCCAAAACAATTTTTTAAAGAATTATAAAGTTAGATTACTGGCTCTAATTGACTTCAAGACTACAGATAAAGCTACAATAATCAAGACAGTGTGGTATTGATATAAAGATAAACATACAGATCACTGAAAAATAAAAGACCATCCAGAAATAGAGATATACACATATGGTCGATTGATTTTTTGTGAAGGTGACAAGGTACTTTGGGGAAAAGATAGTATTTTCAACAAATGGTGCTAGAACAACTGGATATCTTGTGGCAAAAAAAATGAACCTCTATCCTTACTTCACACCATACACAAAAATTAATCCAAATAGGCCACAAATCTAAATACAAGAGTAAAAACTATACAACTTCTAGAAGATGATGTAGGAGAAAATCTTTATAATCTTAGGTTGGGCAAAACACTAATAATCAGTGACAAAGTTTATAAACCACTAAAATTTAAAACTTTTGCTCTCTAACGATACCACTAGAAAAATGAAAAGACAGCTATCAGTGGGAGAAAATATTTGCAAAACAAATATCCAACAAAGGACTTGTATCTAGAATATATCTTTTAAAAAACTTCCTTATATACTTAGAATATATGAAGAATAAATGATTTGTATCTAGAATACATAAAAATATTCACAATACAAAAGACAAATGTAAAAAAATGAACAAAAGTTTTCAACGGACACTTTGCTAAAGAACATACACAAATTGCAAATAAACACATGAAAGGATCCTCTTCGGTTATAAGAAATGTAAACTAAAACACAATGAAATACCACTGCACACCCACTGAAAAAGCTAAAATTAAAAGACTGACCATATGAAGTGTTGGCAAGAATGTGAAACAACTATAACCAGTTCTACACTAGTGGTAGGAATGTATAAGCACTTTAGAAAACTGGCCGGGCATGGTGGCTCATGCTTGTAATCCCAGCACTTTGGGAGGCCAAGGTGGGTGGATCACCTGAGATCAGGAGTTCGAGACCAGACT
>NW_012115043.1:6086811-6089425 GCF_000951035.1 Colobus angolensis palliatus
AAAAAAAAAAAAAAAAAAGAAAATGTGGCAATTTCTCAAAAAAAAAAACATACACCTACCACATGATCCAGTCATTCCTCTCCTAAGTATTTACCCAAGAAAAACGACAGCAGAAGCTCATACAAAGACCTATACATGAATGGTTACAGCAGCCTTGCATATAAGAGCTAAAAACTGGACAGCCCAAATGTTCATCATCAAGTGAATGGGTAAAAACTTGTGGTACATTCATACAATGAAATACTTAGCACTCAGCAATAAAAAAATACTGATACAATGAACATGGATGAATTTCAAAATCATTAAGCCATATAAAAAAGAGTACATAGGCCAGGCACAGTGGCTTGCACCTGTACTTTCAGCACTTTCAGAGATTGAGGTGGGCGATTGCTTGAGTCCAGGAATTTGAGACCAGCCTGGGCAACATGATGAAACCCCATCCTACAAAAAATACAAAAAAATTGGCCGGGCGCGGTGGCTCATGCCTGTAATCCCAGCTCTTTGGGAGGCGGAGGCGGGCGGATCACAAGGTCTGGAGATCGAGACGATCCTGGCTAACATGGTGAAACTCCGTCTCTACTAAAAATACGAAGAAAAAAAAAATTAGCCGGGCATGGTGGGCGCCTGTAGTCCCAGCTACTTGGGAGGCTGAGGCAGGAGAATGACTTGAACCCAGGAGGCAAAGCTTGCAGTGAGCAGAGATTGTGCCACTGTACTTCAGCCTGGGTGACAGAGCAAGACTCTGCCTCAAAAAACAAAAGAAAAAACAATTAGCTGGGCACGTTGTGGTGCATGCCTGTAGTCCCAGCTACTTGGGAGGCAGAGGTGGGAGGATTGCTTGAGCCCAGGAGGTCAAGGCTGCAGTGAGCCATTGCATGCCAGCCTGGGTGATGGAGTGAGACCCTGTCTTAAAAAAGAAGGCCAGGCATGGTGGCTCACACCTGTAATCCCAGCACTTTGGGAGGCCAAGGTGGACAGATCCCAAGATCAGGAAATGGATACCATCCTGCCTAACATGGTGAAACCCTGTCTCTACTAAAAATACAAAAAATTAGCTGGGCGTGGTGGTGGGTACCTGTAATCCCAGCTACTCAGGAGGCTGAGACAGGAGAATGACGTGAATCTAGGAGGCAGAGCTTGCAGTAAGCTGAGATCGTGCCACTGCACTGCAGCCTGGGCAACAGAGCAAGACTGTCTCAAAAAAAAAAAGTACATACTGTTTTCTCTCATATAAAAATCAGAAGATGCAAACTAGTCTGTAATGACAGAAAGCAGATCAGTGATTGCCTGGAGATGGGAAGTGGGGAAGGGAAGTTGGATTTCAAAGGAGCATGAGAAAACTTTTGGAGGTCATAGGTGTAGTGCTTTTTCATTTTTTCTTTTACTTTTTTTCCTTTCCTTTTTCTTTTTTCTTTTTTTTTTTTTTTTGAGGCAGAGTCTCGCTCTGTTGCCAGGCTGGAGTGCAGTAGCGTGATCTTGGCTCACTGCAACTTCTGCCTCCCGGGTTCAAGCGAATCTCCTGCCTCAGCCTCCTGAGTTGCTGGGACTACAGGCACAAGCCACCATGCCCAGCTAATTTTTGTATTTTTAGTAGAGACACAGTTTCACCATGTTGGCCAGGATGGTCTCGATCTCTTGACCTCGTGATCCGCCCACCTCAGCCTTCCAAAGTGCTAGGATTACAGGCATGAGCCACCACGCCCGGCCTTCATTTTTTTCTTTGAGTCAAGATCTCACCCAGTCACCCAGGCTGGTGTGCAGTAGTGCAATCACAGTTCACTGCAGCCTCAAACTCCCAGGCTCAGAGAATCCTCCTGCCTCAGCCTTCTAAGTAGCTGGGACTACAGGCACATGCCACCACACCTGGCTAATTGGTTTTTATTTTTTGTTGAAATGGGGTCTCACTGTTTTGCCTAGTCTAGTCTCAAACTCATGGCCTTAAGCAATGTTGCTGCCTCTGCCTCCTGAGTTGCTTGGATTACAGGCAAGAGCCACTGCACATGGATATGGTTATCTTTATTATACTGATGCTTTCATGGGTGTATGTCAAAACTTAGCAAATTGTACACTTTAAGTGTGCAATTAATTGTATGTCAACTATACCTCAATAAAGGTATTCAAAATACTGCAACCTGATCTAATTTGTTTCTTAAAAAATCACCCTGGCTGCTGTGAGAAGGGATGGAGGGGATGAGAGTCGACATGGGAGTCACCAGGCAGCTGGCACAGTCACCTGAGTGAGAGATGCTGTGGCTGCAGTGATGGCAATGTGGAGGCGAGCGGACAGATTTGAGAGAGATTATAAGACCTAAACAACAAGACAAGACTTGCTAGCAGTTTGATAAACTGCATGAGGGAAATGGAGAAATCCAGGTAGCTATGACATTCCAACTAGCATGGAGTGGCTGGAGCAGCCTGGGCCAGGGACGGGTGTGGTGGTGAGCTTGGAACAAGAGTTCTCTTTTCATCTACCTCTGGGGATGGCTGGGCTCCAGGAGAAGGGTCTGGGTGGAGATAAAATTTGAGGATATTAGCAAATAAATGGGTGTTTTTTTTCTCTTGAGACAGAGACTTTGCTTTTGTTGCCCAGGCTGGAGTGCAGTGGCACAATCTC
>NW_012115043.1:6094601-6095276 GCF_000951035.1 Colobus angolensis palliatus
ACCAGCTTCCCACAACTTTTATGCAGAAGATCAATACCGTTACCCAGCCTACAGTGCCCAGGGGCCTGGCCCTAGCTCACCACTACAGTCTCGTTTCATACTTCCTGTCCCTGCTAGCTGTCTCAAGACATACTAGCTGCCTCTCAGGCTGCTGTCTCTCCTACCCTAGAGCCTTGGCCCGGTGTCCCCTCAGCCTGGAAGGCTCTTGTTCAACCCACTTCACTGAGTTAGCATCCAGTGGTGTTCCAGATCTCAATCCAAATATCTCTTCTGCAAAGAATTCTCTCTTGGTTCCCTGGTCCAGGTCATAAAGTGTATGATATAAATTCTCATGGATCTCTGGACTCATCTTCCATAGCACCATCAAAGTTCATAATTGTGTACATATTTGTAATGTTATTTTATTAATGTTTAGCTCTACCACTAGACTATAAGCACCACGGGGCATGGTTTGTAGTATTCACTAAGTGCCTTGTCCAGTGCTTGACAAACAGAAAAGGGATGTGGTGGGTTTAAAACATGTCTGCAGGGCTGGGCACAGTGGCTCGTGCCTGTAATCCCAGCACTTTGGGTGGCCAAGGTGGGTGAATCACCTGAGGTCAGGAGTTTGAGACCGGCTTGGCCAACATGGTGAAACCCTGTGTCTACTAAAAATACAAAAAAGGTAGCTGGGCA
>NW_012115043.1:6095596-6099278 GCF_000951035.1 Colobus angolensis palliatus
GAGTGCAGTGGCGCAATCTCGGCTCACTGCAAGCTCCGCCTCCTGGGTTCACGCCATTCTCCTGCCTCAGCCTCCCGAGTAGCTGGGACTACAAGTGCCCACCACCATGCCTGGCTAATATATATATAGATATATAGATATATATAGATATATTTTTTTTTGTAGAGATAGGATTTCACCATGTTGCCTGGGCTGGTGTTGAACTCCTGGGCTCAAACAAACCTCCCACCTCATCCTCCCAAAATGCTGGGATTACAGGTATGAGTCACCATGACTGACCAGCAAATTTTTTGACATCCTTTCCATCAAGCGGTAGAATCTAACTGACTTTCCTTTAAATATGGGCTGGTCTAATGACTTGTATCTAATTAACAGAATGTGGCAGAAATGCTGTGTGACATCCGTGGGTAGATTCTAAGAGGTAATATGGCTTCCTTCTGGCTCACCCTCTTTTTTAATTTTAATTTAATTTTTTTGGGGGGTGATGGAGTCTCATTCTGTCGCCCAGGTTGGAGTGCAGTGGCACGATCTCCGCTCACTGAAAGCTCCGCCTCTTAGGTTCACACCGTTCTCCTGCCTCAGCCTCCCGAGTAGCTGGGACTACAAGTGCCCACCACCATGCCTGGCTAATTTTTTTTTTTTTGTATTTTTAGTAGAGACGGAGTTTCACCGTGTTAGCCAGGATGGTCTCGATCTCCTGACCTCATGATCCGCCCACTTCGGCCTCCCAAAGTGCTGGGATTACAGGCGTGAGCCACTGCACCTGGCCCCTTTTTAAGTTTTTTTAAACTCTTTTTGGATGCTCCCTTTCAGAACCCACCTGCCATGCTGTGAGGACACCCAGGCCACATACATAGAGAGAGTAAGGCCACATGTAGGTGTTGCAGCCAAAAGCCCCACTGAAAACCAAGCCTGCAACCAGCATCAACTGCCAAACATGTACTGAAGAGGCTGAAATGATTCCAGCACTTGTGGCTGACTGCAACCGCAAGAGAGACCTGGAGCAAGAGCCACCTAGCTGGGCCCAGTTACTCCCAGAATCATGAGAGAAATATGTAATTGATTGTTATTACTCTACAAGCCACTAAGTTTACATATGATGTGTTATGCAGCAGTAGATAGCTGGAACAGGAGCCAATAAACACTGAATGAATAAATGTGGATAGGTCTGGTTGAAGGAACATTGCATGTGTTATAGCTTTGTGAAAGGTTTAATTGACAACTCTCAGCTTCTCTCCCAAGGAGTCTTGGAGATTCTGGAAGGCCCAATTCAGAAACTCAGGCTCACCCAAGGAGAGACTCCTAGAAACTCTCAACTTAGGACAGGAAACATGGCGAGGCTGTCAGAAATTAACTCTGAGCCTGATGCAGTGGCTCACACCTATGGGTAATCTCAGTGCTTTGGAGGCAGACGTGGGAGGATCTCTTGAGGCCAGTTGTTCAAGACCAGCCTGGGCAACATTCTTATTCTTGGGCCCATGGGTAGTTTCAGGGGGTAAAAACATACAACATTTTATCTGTGTATATGTGCATTTTCCCAAGGAGAAGTTATCTAAGCTCTGTTATCAGATTCTTGAGTCTGTGTCCAAAAAATGTTAAGAACTACTGATCTAGTCCAACTATCTCAATATCTACGTTAAGATACTAAGATACTTTATGTACTAAAGTGGGCTAAGTACCCTGAATAAACTTCTGAAAACAATTATGGATAAAATAAAAATTTATTTATTTTCTGATGCACTGATGAGCTGGCAAGAAAGTAAGGAATACTCAGGCCAAACCAGTCACGAATTCAAAGGCAAGTTGAGCAATGAAACTGACTTTTGCCTTTTGGACATTTTTATTTTTTTTTTATTTTTTATTGTCTAACCTAGTCACAATTTTAATTTTTTTTTTTAAATTTTTGTGATATAGTCTTGCTCTGTCACCCAGGCTGGAGTGCAGTGGCACAGTCTCGGCTCACTGCAACCTCCACCTCCCAGGCTCAAGCGGTTCTCATGCCTCAGCCACCTGAGTAACTGGGACTACGGGCATGTGCCACCATGTCCCACTAATTTTTGTATTTTCTGTAGAGATGGGGTTTTGCCATGTTGGCCACGTTGATCTTGAACTGGCCTCAAGTGATCTGCCTGCTCTGGCCTCCCAAAGTACTGGGATTACAGGCATGAGCCACCGTGCCCAGCTCCTCTTAACAAGTTTTTAAGTGTACAGTTCAGTATTAACTATAAGCACAATACTGTACAGCAGATCTCTAGAACTTATTCATCTTACATGACTGAAACTTTATCATTTTAATTTTTTGAAATTTTAAACTTTTAAATTTTTTTTTTTTTTGAGACAAGGTTTTGCTCTGTTGCCCAGGCTGGAGTGCAGGGGCACCACCATGCCCAACTGTTTTTTTTGTTTGTTTGTTTGTTTTGTTTTTTTTGTAGAGACAAAGAAAACCCAGATAGGTAGCTCTTGCTCCGGGTCTCTCTTGTGGTTACAGTCATCCACAAGTGCTGGAATCATCTCAGCCTCTTCAGTACATGTTTGGCAGTTGATGCTGGTTGCAGGCTTGGTTTTCAGTGGGCTTTTGGCTGCAACACCTACATGTGGCCTTACTCTCTCTATATGGCCTGGGTGTCCTCACAGCATGGCAGGTGGGTTTCCCCATCTTACTATTTGGCTAGTCTGGTCTTGAACTTCTGGTTCTCACGTGATCTTCCCTCTTCAGCCTTCCAAAGTGCTGTAATTACAGATGTGACCCACTGCACCCAGCCCATTATTTATTTATTTATTTATCTGTTTGTGTTTTCTTTTTGTGGAGAATGGGGTCTTGCTATGTTGTCCAGGCAGTTCTCTAACTCTTGGGCTCAAGCGAACCTTCTGCCTCTGCCTCCCTAAGTGTAGGGATTATAGGTGTGAGCCACTGAACCTGGTCCGGTGAGTAACTTTTAACTCAGTAAACTTGAACTTGAATTTTCATGGTCTCATGGGAGTGAGTGAGTAGAGAGAACCAGTTGTGTGACAGTAACTGGCTCTCCAACAAAACAAAGCACTGTTTTGTGTACGGTTCAGTATTAACTATAAGCACAATATTGTACACATGTTTTTTAGTGTTTTAGTTTTTGTTGATTTCCATTAGGTAAATGTTCCCACCATAGATTTCAAGCCATTAGTACTACTAAGAACAGGCACGAAACATATTTGGTTCTTGTGAGCTGATAGGAGCAAACTCCAACACACACGACTGAGAGAAACTCAGGGCTCCTCTAAGGTGGGAAGTCTAAAAAACCTAAAATTGGGACTCCAGTGAATGTGTGAGCTACATATAAACACCATTACCTCCTAACAGACTGAAAAGAAAAATGCCTATCTCAATTTCCCTGTTCTTGAGAGAAAAATGTCACTCCCAAAGTGCTGGGATTACCAGTGTTAAGCCACCATGCCCATCTGCCTTGCCCTCTTTTGCTATGTGCTTTAGGAGGTAGGTGACGGTATAGTCTAAACTCGTACAGCAGCTGGAGGACACAAATGTAGGTACAAACAATAAGTAAGAATTCATTGGCACTAAAATTTTTTAAGAGAATTCTAAAATCAGTGAAAAGATATCTTTTTTTTTTTTTTTTTTTGAGACAGAGTCTCGCTCTGACGCCCAGGCTGGAGTGCAGTGGCGCAATCTCGGCTCACTGCAAGCTCC
>NW_012115043.1:6099478-6105731 GCF_000951035.1 Colobus angolensis palliatus
GTCTCGATCTCCTGACCTCGTGATCCGCCCGTCTCGGCCTCCCAAAGTGCTGGGATTACAGGCTTGAGCCACCGTGCCCGGCCAAAAAGATATCTTAAGAGTAAGAAAAAATAATGACATGATACAAACAAAAACTGTATTTGTCCACCAGCAGACAGAAATAAAAAGTGATCCTAGATGGAAAAAATGAGAGACAAGAAGGAACACAGAACAAAGTGGTACATGTGTGGGTAAGTCTAAACAAATGTTGTATTAACATTAATAACAATGTCTTATGGGCTTTAACACAGGCCAGGTGTGGTGGCTCACACCTGTAATCCCAGCAATTTGGGAGGCTGAGATAGGCAGATCACTTGAGGTCAGGAGTTCGAGACCAGCCTAGTCAACATGGTGAAACTCCGTCTCTACTAAAAATACAAGTATTAGCTGGGAGTGGTGGTGGGCCTGTAGTCCCAGCTACTTGGGAGGACGAGGCACAAGAATCACTTGAACCCAGGAGGCAGAGGTTGCAGTGAGCCAAGATCATGCCAGTGCACTTTAGCCTGGGTGACTCAGTGAAACTCTGTCTCAAAAAAAAAAAAAAGTAATTCTCCTGCCTCAGCATTCTGAGTAGCTGGGATTATAGGCACATGCCACCATGCCTGGCTAATTTTGTGTATTTTTAGTAGAGATTGGGTTTTGCCACGTTGGCCAGGCTGGTCTAGAACTCCTGACCTCAGGTGATCCGCCTGCCTCGGCCTCCCAAAGTGCTGGGATTATAGGCGTGAGCCACTGTGCCTGGCCTGTTTTTCTTATTAAAATATGGAACGTCGCCGGGCGCGGTGGCTCAAGCCTGTAATCCCAGCACTTTGGGAGGCCGAGACGAGTGGATCATGAGGTCAGGAGATTGAGACCATCCTGGCTAACACGGTGAAACCCCGTCTCTACTAAAACATACAAAAAACTAGCTGGGGGAGGTGGCGGGTGCCTGTAGTCCCAGCTGCTCGGGAGGCTGAGGCAGGAGAATGGCGTGAACCCCCGGGAGGCGGAGCTTGCAGTGAGCTGAGATCCGACCACTGCACTCCAGCCTGGGGGACAGAGCGAGACTCTGTCTCAAAAAAAAAAAAAAAAAGAATGGAACGTTTCACAAATTTGTATGTCATGCTTGTGCAGAGGCCATGCTAATCTCTGTATCATTCCAGTTTTAGTATCTGTGCTGCCGAAGTGAGCACTGCCATTCGTTTTTTTAAACTCAAATGATTATACCTCTTCCAGGAAGCCTTCTCTGAGAGCCGCCCTCAGAACGATGCCCCAGAGGGGGCCCAAAACAGGTACTCCACACTAACCCATGCATGTTATTGTCCCTACATTTACCTTAGTGTTCTATAGTGACCATTCCATCTCCCCAGTGATGGGGTAAATTCCTCAAAGGTACTTTGTTCTTTTTGTTTTTTGTTTTTTGTTTTTTTTTGAGACGGAGTTTTGCTCTTGTTGCCCAGGCTGGAGTGCAATGGCACAATCTTGGCTCACCACAACCTCTGCCTCCCGGGTTCAAGTGATTCTCCTGCCTCAGCCTCCCGAGTAGCTGGGATTACAGGCATGCACCACCATGCTTGGCTAATTTTGTATTTTCAGTAGAGATGGGATTTCTCCATGTTGGTCAGGTTGGTCTCGAACTCCCGGCCTCAGGTGATCCTCCCGCCTTGGCCTCCCAAAGTGCTGGGATTACAGGTGTGAGCCACCATGCCCAGCCTACTTTGTTCTTTTCTGTACCCCCAGCACCTAGCTCAGGGCCTGGCACATAGCAGAAGCTAAAAATATTTGTTTACTGTCACAAAGAAGATGAGGGAAAAAGCAAAACAAAACAGATTTGTAGGGGGCTGGGTGCAGCAGCTCCAGCTTGTAATCCCAGCATTTTGGGAGGCGGAGACAGGGGGATTGCTTGAGCCCAGGAGTTGGAGACCAGTTTAGGTGAAGTAGCAAGACCCTGTCTCTACAAAAAATAAAAAATAAAAAATTAGCTAGGCATGGTGGTGTGCTTGTGGTCCCAGCTACTCTGGAGGCTAAGGTGGGAGGTCTGCTTGGGCCTAGGAGGTTGAGGCTGCAGTGAACCATGATCACACCACTGCATTCCAGCCTGGATGACAGAGCCAGATCCTTTCTCAAAAACAAAACAAAAAAATTTTTTTAACTGTAGGATGAATGAGTAAATGCAGCTTACATGTGGTAGAGGCAGGTTGAATCCGCATTTGGCTGCAAAGCCTGAGCATTACCTGGGACTGGGGACAGACTTGATGAGACTGAAGTTGTTTTCAGGCTCAGTAGTTCCCTGTTCCTGGCCTTGCTGAGGCTGTAGGTGCTTCTATAGAGGCCACAGCCCAGCCCAGGGGACCTGAGTTCCCCTGTGCCCATAGTTTTCAATGTACCCTCCTTTCAGTGTGCCCTCTGAGCCTGGGTGGCACCGGGACTACCCCAAGGTGGTGGGTTGTGCGAGCCTTGTCTCCTGGACTCCCCCTCATTTGGGGCTCGGTCTGGTGGCAATGCTGACCCTCCCCTCCTTCCTGCCTTCTGTGCGGTGCCCTGCACCATGCTCCCCATCACTCCCTCCCTCTCCTTTCCACCTCTGGCCAGGAGCCTGGGACACAGGGCTGTGAGAAACCCTTTGAAAAACAGTGTCTCCAGAAAGCTCCTGTTTCTCAACCATAGTTTGCCCGAGGAAAACAGCCACTCCCTCTGGGGCCGAAGTCTCCCACGGGAGTCTCTAGCCCCCATGTCTGTTAAATAACCTTATTGAAGAACCTTGGGCCTGGGACACCGAGGGTTCTGGCCTTCTCCTGGGGGCCTGGCCTTTGGGTGAAGCTCCCCGAGACAGGGGCTGTGCCTCCCCTGGACAGAGGCTGTTCTTTCTTCTGTGTAAGAACATGGTAACTCTGGGATACGGCACCGTGGCAGGTGGACACACTGGTCATGGGGAGAGACTGAGCATCTTCAGCCAGTGGGGCTCTCTGCTGCGTTTTCCCAAGGCGCCTGGCTCTCAGCTGTTTTCCTCCCTCTGGGCTGTGGAACTGTCTGCAGTTCCTCTCTCTTCAAGAGGAGGAAAGGAGATGATGACTCTCTCCACGGAGCACCCAAACACCCTCTCCTCCCCCAGCACAGACAACTGGTTCTCTCCACGTTTAATTCTTTGGTTTTTGTTTTTTGAGGCGGAGTCTCACTTTGTAGCCCAAGCAATTCTCCTGCCTCAGCCCCCCCAAGTAGCTGGGATTACAGGTGCCCACTACCATGCCTGGCTAATTTTTTGTATTTTAATAGAGACAGGGTTTCAAAATGTTGGCCAGGCTGGTCTCGAACTCCTGACCTCAGGTGATCCACCTACCTCAGCCTCCCAAAATGCTGGGATTACAGGCATAAGCCACGGCTCCCGGCCCATATTTAATTCTTTAGTGACTGCTGCCTTTACCTCCAAGTGCAGTGAAGGAGATAAAAAAGAGAACAGAGTGACATTGACCCCACAACCCACTCTCCAGGATCTGGGGAGAGTGGCTGGGGAGAGCAGGCTGTTGGTCAGCTGCAAGCCCGGATGCTCTTTGGAGAGGACCTAGCCTGCCCAGCAGAAGGGGTTGGCAGGGTAGGTGTGTCGGGTCCTGGCCTGGGACAGGGCTGGTGGCTCTGAGACACCTGCTTGTGTGCCAGTGGGAATCCTGAAGTCACAGAATTCACCTGGAGGTCCCCTCACTTCCCTTCAAAGTGCTTTCCCTCCACCACATTTCAGTGGGATTTAGGGCATCCCTGGGGTCATATTTTTGGGAAAATGAGTGGTGTGACACCCTTGATCATCAAAGCAGCAGCTGGCACCTCTACAGGTCACTTTAGAAAGTGCTTTCCCAGGCCGGGCGCAGTAGCTCACGCCTATAATCCCAGCTCTTTGGGAGGCCGAGGCAGGCACATCACCTGAGGTCAGGAGTTCGAGACCAGCCTGGCCAACATGGTGAAACCCCCGTCTGTACTAAAAATACAAAAATTAGCTGGGCGTGGTGGTGCATGCCTGTAATTCCAGCTACTTGGGAGGCTGAGGCAGGAGAATCGCTTGAACCTGGGAGGTGGGAGTTGTAGGGAGCCAAGACTGTGCCACTGCACTCCAGTCTGGGCGACAGAGTGAGACTCCAAAAAAAAAAAAGAGAGAAAGTTCTTTCCCATTGAAGCACTAGTTGTCAACTGTGACTGTGAGTGAGAATCACCTGGAGAGTTTTTTGAAATATACCAACATCCAAGCCCTATCCCAGAGCAATTAAATCAGAATCTCTGAGCGGGGCATGGGTGTGTTTTAAAGCTCCTCAGATGACCTGAATGTGCAGCATTAGAGCCCCACAAGGACCTTGAAAGCTAGACACTGTCATTATTCCCACTGTTCAGATGGGCCATGGGGGCTCAGAGAGGTGAAGCCACTTGGCCAAGGTCAGAGGGCAAGTGGAGGGCAGGGGCTGAGTCTCACATGGAAGTAAGCAGGTGGCCCCCTGCTTTGTCACTGAGGATCCAGGCTTCCTGTGGGTCCAGGAGGCCTCAGGCAGGCCTGGGAACTCACTTCATTGGCTGGGAAGACATTTCTGCCACCTCTTTCTCCAGGGCTGGACTGTGGCTCCTCTAAGCCCCAGAATATGGGTGGGTCCAGAACCTCCACATCGAGCCTCCGGTTCCTCTCACTGGAAAGACACACCCTTTGGTGAGGGGGAGGAAGCATTTTTGAGGTGAAATGTTGTATCCCAGCCAGGAATGGAAAATATTAAAAGCCCATTGGCGCCAACAAGGTTCGCGCCAGGGCCAGAAAGTACGGAAAAGAGGAGGGACGTCCCTGCGGTGGAGGGTGCAGTGGGGGTCAGCCAGGGGGCTGCCCACGCCCTGTATCCCAGGCTGCCTCCATCTTCAGGGTTAGAGCAAGCTTCTGCCAGCCAGAGGAGGGTCCTTGGGTGATGACCCCAAGAGAAAAGCCCCTTAGTGTATGAGTTGGTTTACCCCACATTCCAGAGAGGGTGGTGGGCGTAGGGATGTGTAACCACTGAGAGTGAAATATCTTACTGGGAGTGTGTGAAGCCAGGCCAGCCCAGTCCACACACAGATTCTGAACATTATTATGGGTGCTGGGATGCTGAGAGAAGATCAGCCATGGTCCCTGTCTTCTAGGAGTCTCACCATAGAGATGGGGCAGGCAAAAAAGCAGACAATGTCAGTAGAGTATGACAGACGCTCTGCTTTAGGGGTATACAGGGACTGCGCAAGACAGAAAATGGACAATTCGTTCAGCCCAAGACTAGGAGGAAGGGTTCCCAGAGTGGGTGGTACCTGGGCTGAGTCTTGCTACAAACAGACATTTTGAGAACTTGCACAAAGCTGGTATTTGGGTACACGCTCTTGGGAGTTAACTCTGTATTTGGAAAAAGAGACACAGAGACACAAAACAAAAGCCCCTCATGGCGGCTTCCTTTCCCACTGTCCACATCACATCCGCAGCAAGGTACAAACATAAGGTAGTGGATAATGCCTCAGAATTATTTTCCATCTACCCCTCTCCCACTGCCCGTCACAAGCACACTAGGGTACAGGCATACCTGTAGTCATAAACAATTACACACATACATATATCACATATGTACAAAGTAGTGGAGAATGCAGCAGAATTCTCAGTGAAAGAGCTGTTCTTGTGAGTGAAATGCTTTAATAAGTACTGGGGTTGAAGATGAGGCCCCTGGTGGTTGGGGGTCTGCAGAGATGAGGCTTCAGAGCCTGGCAAAGCTGCTCCGCTCCAAAGAGGAATAAGGGTCTGGAAAGAGGTGCAAGGAGCAGTGGTCAGAGAGGAAGAGGAGGGAGGAAGCCAGTGTCCCGCGGTCAAGTCTACCAACCCCACAAAAGCTCTGTGAATATGACTGCTTGTTGTGAGAACTAAAGGGCATGAGCTTCATACTGACGTTGTGGAATGGGATAGAAAACCTGAGCCTGGAGGCCAGGCGAGGTGGCTCACACCTGCAATCCCAGCACGTTGGGAGGCCAAGGCGGGCGAATCACTTGAGGTTGGGAGTTCGAGACCAGCCTGACTAATGCGGTGAAACCCCACTTCTACTAAAAATACAAAAAAATAACCAGGCATGATGGCACATGCCTGCAGTCCCAGCTACTCAGGAGGCTGAGGCAGGAGAATCGCTTGAACCCAGAAGGCAGAGGTTGCAGTGAGCCGAGATCATGCCACTGCACTCCAGCCTGGGTGACAGAGTGAGAGTCCATC
>NW_012115043.1:6105781-6109268 GCF_000951035.1 Colobus angolensis palliatus
GCTGTGGCTCACGCCTGTAATCCTAGCACTTTGCGAGGCCAATTACAAGGTCAGGAAATTGAGACCATCCTGGCTAACATGGCGAAACCCCCTCTCTACTAAAAAATACAAAAAAATTAGTCAAGTGTGGTGAAGGGCACCTGTAGTACTAGCTACTTGGAAGGTTGACGCAGGAGAATGGCGTGAACCCGGGAGGCGGAGCTTGCAGGGAGCCAAGATCACGTCACTGCATTCCAGCCTGGGCAACAGAGCAAGACTCTGTCTCAGAAAAAAAAGAAAACCCGAGCCCGAAGTGGATGAGGCCGAGAAGCGGAGGAGGCTTCCTGGGATTGATACAATCTTTGAGGGCTTTGGTATCCACTGGCCATGGGACAGTGGGGTTCAAAGCAATTTCATCTGAATTTCAAGGGGCAGAGAGGCTCCCAGTTGACGTTACGCAGACTCTGTCATGGGCTTTCCCGCCCACCGAATCTCCTCATTTTACTGTGGAGGAAACTGAAGTCCAGAGAGGGAATGTGAAATGCCTAAGGTCACACTGCATTTGGGGATCAGAGCTGGTGGGCATATATGAGCTGTGACACACCCCACCAGGCTTGCATGTTCTCGTGCAGCCACTCACAAATACATACACTCAGAGTTCTGTACAACAAAACCCCTTTTCCTCAGGATGGCCTGGGTGAGTCATCATCCTTGTTCCCAGAGTGCGGAGCCTCAGCATCTCCCTGGCACCCTAGAGGGAATATCCAGGTCCACCAAATACAGAGAGCAACCAACTCTCCCTACCATCCTGTATGAGAGGCCGCTGTGATAAAACAGGAAGATCAGAGGACTGGAAATTATACCTGGCCTGGGTCTGAGCCTGACTCAAATTCCTAAGCATCTCCAGGACCCGGGTCTTGGTAGAATTCTGGTATACCTCGCACTATGTGCTTTCCTCACTAATTATGAACAGTCTTAGGCTGAAATGAAAATCAACAGCAGCTTTTGTTTTGTTTTAAACAGAGATGAGGTCTCACTGTATCACCCAGGCTGGTCTCAAACTCCTGGGCTTAAACAATCCTCTCATCTTGGCATCCCAAAGTGCTGGGATTACAGGCATGAGCCACTGCGCCTGGTTTCAACAACAGCTTTGATGGGTGAAGTAGCAGAAAGGTGAAGGCAGCTGATGCACTCTCGGGGCATTTTCCCCCTGTTTGATGGAGGCTGGTTAATTAATTGAGTGCAGAGGATTTAAAACCTATCCAGCCTAGGCCGGATGTGATGGCTCACTCCTGTCATCTCAGCACTTTAGGAGGCCGAGGCAGGCAGATCACTTGAGATCAGGAGTTCAAGACCAGCCTGGTTAACATGGTGAAACCCCGTCTCTACTAAAAATACAAAAATTAGCCAGGCATAGTGGCACATGCCTGTAGTCCCAGCTACTCAGGAGGCTGAGGCAGGGGAATCGCTTGAACACAGGAGGTGGAGGTTGCAGTGGGTCAAGATCACACCACTGCACTGTAGCCTGGGCAACAGAGTGAGACTCCATCTGAAAAACAAACAAACAAAAAACTATCTGGCTCAGGAGCCTTCTGGGAAATAGGATAGTCACTGGAGGGGACGGGCAGTTTTTAGACCCAGCCATGTCCTTGGCAATCATAGTGGTCTTCTGGTGCTATTCTCAGGACTCAGACGTGAGTCCTGGGGAGAGCTGAGGGGCTGTCAGTAAGAGCCCAGAGAGCTGTTCCACTGAACAGTCTGTGTCTTACCTGAGCATAAGCAGTCCTGTTCTGAGATGAGGTAAGAAGCCATTTGTCTTCACTAACGACCCTCGTACATTGAGAAAGCTGTAGGGTGCTGTGCTGAGGTCAATGCCTTAAAAAGTCATAGTGTTAAAAAAAAATAATAATAATAATAAAGGAGCTGGTCAATGGAGAAAGGATAGTCTTTTCAACAAGTTGTACTGGAACAACTAGACATCCTCCATGTAAAAAAATGAACCCTGACCCATACTTCTTTTTTAATTTTTATTTACTCATTGATTTATTATGTTTTTGAGACAGGGTCTTGCTCTGTAGCCCAGGCAGGAGTGCACTGGTGTGATCATGGCTTACTGCAGCCTTGACCTCCCAGGCTCAAGTGATTTTCCCACCTCAGCCTCCCGAGTAGCTGGGATCATAGGCTTGTGATCCCGGCCCAACTGATTTTTTTTTTATTTTTCGTAAAGATGGGGTCTCACTATGTTGCCCAGGCTGTTCTTGAACTCCTGAACTCAAGTGGCTCTTCCAATTTGGCCTCTCAAAGTAGTGGGATTACAGGGGTGAGCCATTGCACCCGGCCTTGACCCATACTTCACATCATATATGAAAACTAGTTCAAAATGAATCATAGACCTGAAGGTAGAACCTAAAACTAAAAAACTCCCAGAAAAAACATAGGAGAGCTGAGTGGGGTGGCTCATGCCTGCAATCTTAGCACTGTGGGAGCCCAGGGCGGGAGGATCGCTTGAGCCCAGGAATTTGAGACAGCAGTGAGCTATGATCGCACCACTTGTACTCCAGCCTGGACAATAAAGCAAGACCCTGTCTCTAAAAACAAAAACATAGAAGAAAAAATCTTTGCAACTGTGGATTTGGCAATTATTTCTTAGATGCAACACCAAAAACACAATCCATAAAATAAAAAATTGATCAATTGGAAAAGATAAGCCATAGACTGGGAAAAAATATTTTCAAAACATATATCTGATAAAGGACTTGTATCCAGAATCTATAAAGTACACATAAAACTCAATAGTAAGAAAATAAACGGGCTGTAATCCCAGCACTTTGGAAGGCCGAAGCAGGAGGATCACTTGAGCCCAGGAGTTTGAAACCAGCCTGGGCAACATGAAATCCCATTTCTACAAAAAATAAAACCCAATTAGCAAGGTGTGGTGGCGTGCACTTGTAGTCCCAGCTACTTGGGAGGCTGAGGCAGGAAGATCTCTTGAGTCTGGGAGGTAGAGGTTGCAGTGAGCCATCATGATGCCATTGCACTCCAGCCTGTGCAAAACAGTGAGACCCTGTCTCCAAAAAAGAAAAAAGAAAAGAAATGACTCAATTACAAAATGGGCAAAATATTTGGACAGATACTTCATCAAAGAAGATATATGAATGGCAAATAAGATGCCTAACATCATCGGTCACTAGGGAAATGCAAATTAAAATCACAATGAGATCACACTGTACACCCATTAGAATGGCTAAAAACAAACAATCATAAAACCTTGACAATATCAGGTGCTGATGTGTATGCTGAGCAACTAGAACTCATACATTGCTGGTGGGAATGTAAGAGGTACAACCACTTTGGAAAACAGTCTGGTAGTTTCTTTTTTTTTTTTTGAGACGGAGTCTCGCTCTGTCGCCTGGGCTGGAGTGCAGTGGCTGGATCTCAGCTCACTGCAAGCTCCGCCTCCCGGGTTCAAGCGATTCTCCTGCCTCAGCCTCCTGAGTAGCTGGGACTA
>NW_012115043.1:6110813-6112958 GCF_000951035.1 Colobus angolensis palliatus
GATACACACCACACCATGGATGATTATACTAAATGAAAGAAACCAATTCAAAAGGCTCCTACCATATGGCTCCATTTATATGACATTCTCAAAAAGGCAAAGCCATAGTGAAAGAAAGATTCGTGGTTGCCAGCAACTGGGGATGGGGAGAAGGGTTGACTACAAAGGAAACTTCTGAGGTTTTGGAAATATTTTTTATCTTGATTGTGATGGTGGTTACATGATTGTGTTTGTCAAAAATCACAGAATTGTAGATCCAAAAGACTGAAGTTTACAATATAAAAATTTCAACTTTTAGGCCAGACGCGGTGGCTCAAGCCTGTAATCCCAGCACTTTGGGAGGCCAAGACGGGCGGATCACGAGGTCAGGAGATCGAGACCATCCTGGCTAACACGGTGAAACCCTGTCTCTACTAAAAACTACAAAAAACCAGCCGGGCGAGGTGGCAGCGCCTGTAGTCCCAGCTACTCGGGAGGCTGAGGCAGGAGAATGGCCTGAACCCGGGAGGCGGAGCTTGCAGTGAGCTGAGATCTGGCCACAGCACTCCAGCCTGGGTGACAGAGCGAGACTCTGTCTCAAAAAAAAAAAAAAAAAAAAAAAAAAAAAAAAATTTCAACTTTTAAAAATTGGGGGTGGGATTCAAATTCCTTCTCCCTTTTGTCTGTCTTCCTTGTCACTGCCCAACATCCTGCCCTTGAAGCTCTTGTTCTCCTAGAGAAAAAATTGCCCTGATTCGGCCACACTGAAGACTGCCTTGCTTCTAAGAATGGTCTCTGCAGGGCCACATGTCTGTCTCTGTCCCACCCCATCAGTATAGGCCCAGTCACTAAGAGCGACCCAGCCTTTCTAACCTCCATTTCACCTTCCCTGGGCTAGAGTCCTGGTGCTGACCTGGGCAGGAACTAAACCCTTACGGCCCAGGTGCTGTGTGGGCGAAGATTTTGCTTGGAAAGAGGGCAGCTCCTCACACTCAACTTCTCACAGCTGTGTTTTCTAACCAATAAAATATCCACATGTCCGGAGAACATATAGCCAGAGAGGGCATCTACCCAGCATCCACCTCACTTCATCCCTTACCAAGGTCGCCCCTGTGCTGCTGCAGGCTTTTCTGGGCTGCCAGCATCTTGGCCAGAGCTGAAGCCACACCACACCCAGAGCCATCTGGGCCCTCTCGAGGGAGTCATGAAGAGGCCTTGGGTCATGGGAAGGAGAGCGGCAGAGTCTGGTGGGTGCATGGGTGAGCTTATGCCCTGGAACACCCAGGGCACACCCATGGTGAGTGTGAATAGCCAGGGGGAGGGTGAACGTTCTTGAGATGACACCTGGGTGAGTGTGCACCCCCTAATCCTCTACAAAATTGTGAATGTGGATGTTCGTGGGAAATACAGGGGGCGCTGTGTGAACACTATGATGTCCACATATAGAATAGGAACTCAGCTGGTTCATGCAGTGAACACTACAATGTCACTGGATGTGAGCAAACTATACAAGTGTGGTGAAGACACTATGGACTGTGAACATACTACGGTAAGTTTGTTGAATGTCATGGTGACATTGCATGAATTCTATAGTCAGTGGTGAAAACACTGGGGTGTGTGTGAACATACGGTGATAAGCGTGGTGGATGCTATAGATGCTACGTGTGAACATAAGGCCCTGACTGGGCTGAATCCATCATAGGAACACTGAGGTGACTCTGCTTTAAGCTCGAGGAGCATTCTGGGGTGACCACAGTGAGCATGTTATGCAGAGGGCAAACAGCTCTACTGAGCACGTTTTGGAGCATCTGCTATGATCATAGCCCATTCTCTGGGAATCTTCTCCCACCTACGGCTGCTGAGTAAGCACACGCTTACAAGACTGGGTGCTGACCAGTAGGCTGCAGTATTTGCCGCAACCAGTGTGGCATGTGCGGTGCTGAAGGTTTCTTTCTTTTTCTCCTATTTCCTAAGATGGAGTTGTTATTACGGTTGCTCAGTTTTGCTCAACTGTTTTGCAGTGTGTTGCTATGGTTACAAGATGGCAAGGGTTACATAGGTGGGTTTGGAACAGAACAAATGGTGAGTAAACTCTGAGGTTGACAGCTATTAAAGTGGTTTCTTCATATCATGACTCTTGACCCAATTTTTTTTTTTTTTTTTTTT
>NW_012115043.1:6113433-6113817 GCF_000951035.1 Colobus angolensis palliatus
AAAAAAAAAAAAAAAGTAGACCTTATCCTATTGGTTACAAGCAAGTCATGAGGCCAGCTCAGATTCAAGGGGAGGAAAATTAGATTCTACCTCCTGATGGTGGATTAGTGTAGTTACATTGTACGAGAACATAAGGAATGGGAAATACCATTGTAGCCATCTTTGGAAAATACAGATTGATACAGCCTCCTTGAGAATAAAGCCATCCCAGAGGAAGCAGTTGAGATATGGAAAAAGAAAATTTCTAATGATGTTGTCTGAGTACCTAGATCCAACTTTTACAAGACTGCCATCATCAGAACCATCAGATTCTTTTTCTGCTTAAACCATTTTGAGTTCGGGCATGGTGGCTCACTCCTGTGATTCCAGCACTTTGGGAGGTCA
>NW_012115043.1:6113907-6116950 GCF_000951035.1 Colobus angolensis palliatus
GGAGGCTGAGGCAGGAAACTCACCTGAACCCGGGAGGTGGAGGTTGCAGTGAGACAAAATCATGCCACTGCACTCCAGCCTGGGCAACAGAGTGAGACTCTATCTCAAACAAACAAACAAAAAACACCAACAAAAAAAAATTTTGAGTTGTGCTTTTGTCACTTGCAACTGAAAGAGCTTTTACTCTTAGTGTATCAGTTATCTATTGCAGCGTAACAAACCACTCCAAAATTCTGTGGCTTAAAACAATGATTTATTATTTCTCATGATTCTGTGGGTTGGCTGGACAGAATCACGGTCCAGACCATTCCTCTGTTGGTCTCATCTGGACTCTCTCAGGCAACTGCATGGATGGAAAATTTAAGATGGCCTCATTCACCTGTCTGGCCATTGGCTCAGGGTCTCATTTCTCATCCATGTGGTCTCTCATCCTCCAGTAGGAGAGACTGACTTCCTTAGATGGTAGACAATGTTCCGAGAGAGCGATGGTGGAAACTGTAAGGTCTCTTGAGGCCTAAACTCCAGAACTTATGCAACATCACTTCTGTTCTATTCCTTTATTCAAAGCAAGTCACAAAGTCAGTCCAGGTCAAAGGAATGAATAAATAGGCTCCACCTCATAATGGGAGCGTTGCAAAGAATGTGTGACCATATTTAATCCACCACAATGTGGTAGATAGCTAGATTATGTTAGATGGGAACAACTTTGGAATTGGTATATGTACAGGAAGCAGGGTGTGTATGCCAGGCAGGTGGGACAGGCTGTTCTGGGCATGTGCCCACTGAGGAGCCTACAGTTGGGGTGTGACTTCCATAGTGGCTCCTCTGAGCTGAGAAACCTATGACAAAGTCTATATTAGACCTCTGGTTCACAGGGGCAACTTGGAGCTGAAGACCTACCATAGCTGAGTGACTTCATGCCTCTTAGCCTCAGTTCATCCTCTGTAAAATGGGCATGCTGATCCCTGCCTCACAGATTGACTGTGAGACTGAAGATGAGATGATCACCACTAATGTGCTTTGTAAATGACACAGTGTCATCTACATGTGACTGTGTATTATTATCTGAGATCTGAGGAAGAAATACTCAAGATGGGCCTGGGCAGTCACAGAGGGCAGGAAGGAGGATGCCAAGACAGGGCTTTCAAGAAGGACATTCACACTGGTGAGGGAGAAGGGCTGTATTTCAAAATGAGAAGCTGTAAAATAAAATTATAAAGGCACAGAGGTAGAACAGTGACAGACGGTACCCAGGAGAGGGAGGAGAACAACTTGGTCAGAGGGTGAGCCCCTCTACCACGCTGGACTCTGGGTTTCTGGGTTCCCTGGCAGTGGGGCAGCAGCCACTGATGGCCACTCAGAACCACAGCCAAGGCTTCTATTCTTCAAGGATCATCAGCTGCTTATCCCCCCGGCAGGTCTCCAAGGCCTCTTCCAGCCACAGGGGCAACGACAGGAGGTGGTGGGCAGGTGGTCAGAGTCAGAGATAGAGCACCCTCCTCTGGAGCCACCAGGATCAGGTCAGACCCCTCCCAGTGTTCCCAAGCTCCTTTCCCCACTGCAGGGTGGGGACCCCTGGCTATAGGCTTGGGTTCCAGGTGGCCTAGCTAAGCTGGGCTCCAAGCCCCTTCATCCCCTGGGCAGGGATGGGGGTGATTGATGGGCTTCCAGCATGTTCCAGGCAGAGACTTGGAGTGGTTGCAGAGTAGCCTGGCTTGCAGAAGCCCCAGATGGCCACTCATGGCTGAGGCTGACCCAACCAGGCCAGGCCTCAGACAGTCTAGACCTACGGCCACCTCTGAAGCCCTCTCTATTCTGGGGTCCTGGCTGAGGAGAGCAATAGCTTCCCCCTCAAAGGAGTCCTGGGAAGAGAGAGTCAGGGCAGGCTCAGATTTCCCCAGTCTAGCCCTGTGCAGCTCATACAGCTCATTCCTACTTGGAGATAGGAAAGGACTCGGATGGGCGTATGGGAGGAGGCAAGATATGAGATAGGGGGGCAGAGATGGCAGGGCTGGAGTTGGAACCTAGCCCTCAGCCCCGTACTTACCATATTAACACCCACTGGCCACTCGGGGCTAGGTAAGTGGGGGTCTCAGTGTTAGTCCCCAGCTAAATGAGGAGACCCAGGCAGGAATCCTGGCCTAAAAGATTTCACTTTACCCAATCTTCACCCATAGAGTACCCTGCCTCCCACTACAGAAAGAGATGGAGGTGACTGGGAAGCTGGGGAGGACTTTCTCACCCACCCTGGAATTCCACAGACTGAAGGCCTTGGAGAGCAGCTGATTACCCTGACCTTGACCTCTGGTTTACCTCCTACTACCTTCCTTTCCTGTGTATCTCTCTTGCTGTCCTTATCCAGCCTTGGTGGTCATATCTGCTTCTCTGGCCTTCCTCCTGACCTCGACTCCAGACTGGCTTCTCTGACTTCTGCCAGAAGAGCCGTTATTCCCTCCACTCTCTCCTCCCAGCTATGTTTGCTGTCAGTACAGATGTTCCCCAACTTAGGATGATTCAAGTTACAATTTTCTGACTTTATGATGGTGCAAAAGTGACACAAATTCAGCAGAAACTGTACTTTCCTGTACAACCATTGTGTTTTTCGCTTTCAGTACAGTATTCAATATATCACACGAGATATTCAATACTTTATTGTAAAATAGGCTTTTTGTTAGATGATTTTGTCCAACTGTAGGCTAATGTAGGCTAATGGAAGTGTTCTGAACATATTTAAGGTAGGCTAGGCTAAGTTCTGATGTTCAGTAGGTTAGGTGCATTAAGCACTTTTTTTAGTTATGATATTTTCAACTCACAGTGGGTTTATTGGGACATTAAGAGCATCTGTATGTCTCAAACCTTGCAATCTCAGAGCTGGCAGGGGCCTGCAAACTCACTCAGTCCAACTCCTGTTGCACACCTGAGGTCCAAGGTTACTTGGGTTCTTGCTAATTCATGTTCACATATCAGAATCAGAAACAGTCGGGAGGCTGAGGCAGGAGAATGGCGTAAACCTGGGAGACGGAGCTTGCAGTGAGCTGAGATC